>NC_083320.1:45461594-45802799 GCF_963455315.2 Globicephala melas | reverse complement strand
GCAGGGGACACGGGTTCGTGCCCCGGTCCCGGAAGATCCCACATGCCGCGAGCGGCTGGGCCTGTGAGACATGGCCGCTGAGCCTGCGCATCCGGAGCCTGTGCTCTGCAGCGGGAGAGGCCACAACAGTGAGAGGCCCGTGTACCACAAACAAAACAAAACAAAAAAAAAAAACATTCATTTCAGACCAATTCTTAAACCAATGACAAAACTCTAATGTTTAAAACAACAGTATTTGCCTTATTTTATATAGTGCTACCTACTTTACAATAAAAATAAGTTACCTACTTATTTCTCATGTATTATCTCATTTGATAAATACAACTCTGCTAAGGAGGAAAGGGAAAAACCTGATATCCACTTTACAATTGGAAACCAATTATCAGGAAATGAGGTGACTTGCTGAATTTTAACTGTTAGCAAGCAGTGGAGGCGGGGCTAGGCCCCGGGTCTCCTGATAACATCTCTAGGGTTCTTTACACTCTACCCTTTAGCTTATCACAGATGTAGAGTACAATCATGGAGCATATTAATATAATATACACTTTGTAGCAAGAGTGGGATGGCGGTTATCTAATCTTTTTTATTTTAATTTAAAGAAAATTTTGCTAAACTTACCAAGGAGAAATTAAAATCCATTTCTGCATAATAGGACCTAGATGGAGGATTTGTTAGTGCTTTCTTGGCGTCTACTCTAACTCTTCCCCAGTAGTTCCAGATTTTTATTTAATGAAGGTGTGCTTCTGGGGAAACTGAATCTTCTCAGCTCCAATTTTTTTTTTTTTTTTTTTTTTTTTTTGCGGTCTGTGGGCCTCTCACTGCTGTGGCCTCTCCCGTTGCGGAGCACAAGCTCAAGACGCGCAGGCTCAGCGGCCATGGCTCACGGGCCCAGCCGCTCCGCAGCATGTGGGATCTTCCCAGACCGGGGCACGAACCCGTGTCCCCTGCATCGGCAGGCAGACTCTCAACCACTGCACCACCAGGGAAGCCCTCAGCTCCATTTTTAGAGCAAGTGTCCTAAAGTAAGAAAGTAAGCCAATCAGCGCTTCTTTTCCTGTTTCCAGTGATTGGTACTGTTTGAGGCATCTGAACTAAGTTGACCCAATCACTGTGAAACCAAGAGATTTGCTATGAATGATGATATAACTGAAGAATAATGTAGTCTTGGAAGCCTGGGATCACCAGAGGAACATCATTTAAAATAAAGCCAATATCTTTTAAGGTAAATCACAGAGATAAAAACTGAACTCTTAGTCATATCACTGAGCCTTGCATGACCTACTTCAGTTACATGGGCCAGTAAATTATTTAGGCAAGTTCAAGTCAGGTTTTTAGTTATTGCCAACCGAAAATGTTCTAATTATTGATGAATTCATCCGTTCTGAACTGAGAGTAGTTCCAGTCATTCTCAGTAATCCATTCATATGTTTAAAAGAAACCGCTTTTAGAGATATGACCAAAATTCCTCAGGCTAGTGTCAGTGAGTATATTATGCCTACTGACTTTTATTCTGTACAGATTCCTTGATTTCTAGAATTCTCAGTAAAGTCACATGACTATCACTTCTATAGAAGGAATTTTTGTTTACTTCTTAATTCACACTCTAGTCTTAGTTCCTCCAACTAAATAACCTCAATCCCTTGTCTTTTTTAATTGGTAGGACTTATTTTCAAGACTTTACTTATCTTATGAGTTCACTCTAATCTTTCATTGATGTATCCATATAATTATTAAGTGGGCACTACAACTGGATGAAATATTAATCTTGAAATCTATTAAGTATTTGGGGACAATGTAAATTGAGAAAATCTGTATTTTTTCAAGAATATACACTTCTAGTCATAAAACTTGCTTTTCTAATATCATATGACTTAAAGTTTCTTTGTATTTATTTCATAGAACAATTCTCATTAATAGTTTTTGATTAAAATAATGATTGGTTCTTAAATTGCAAGATACAACAAATTCCTTGAGCATTTTTCTTACTTTTTTATTTATTAAATCTGCCCCCTACATTTTGCATGCTACATTGCTTAATAGAAACATTAATACATATTTTTACTTAATCACCACATGTTTTTACTGGTCATCAATTCCATTGTTATGGAACAAGCAAAGCAAGATTTTTGAGAAAAAATACATGAATTGAAAAATATTTTGAGATATTAATTCATAATATATCAATGAGTACCTATCATTTTCCTTGACACGTAGGGCTATTAGCATTAATAATAAACATTAATGATAGCCACCACCTATTGGGGACTTATGATGAGCCAGACACTGTTCTAAATGCTTTACCTATATTAACAATTCTCTTAATACTTACAATAACCCTATGAGACACATATTCTAATTTGGTCCATTTCTTAGATAAGGAAACTAAATGTCTTAAGTTTCTATACAGAACTATTTAAGACCCTTGACATAGGGTTACACAACTAGTAAGTGTCAATGGTAGGATTCGAACCCTGGCAGTCTAACAAACGCCATAAAATCTGGGAGCATACACCTAGCTCCAGTTCCCAGGGCTCTTGATTTATGGGGTCTTAAATTTACCAAGTGGGTATTAACTGTCTAGAAAAGTCCCAGATGGTGGTAATTTAAGATAGACCTTCTTCACCTTTCCAGAGCTAATCAGCCCTTGGAATAAGGAAAGTAGAGATAGGTACAGAACCAGTGGCTATTGAGCGTTTATTATTTTAAAGGAATTAGGCATTTTTCTCTTTGAAGTGTAGAATAGTCTGGCCATCTTGGGGTAAACTAGAACATCAGCAAGAGGAGCAGAGTTTACAGCTTTGCCCTGTTCTTCACGTGGCTTCCCAGATTTACCTCAATATTTTTAACTGAGTGCTTAGAATGGAGGGACTTTGTAACCAAAGTATATCTCAAGTCAAGGCTTAACTGGCGAACAGATCCCAGCTATAAACCAGAACCTTGAAAACCAACTTCTTCCCCAAAGGATTGGTGCTACAACCCATTTGTTATAGCAGCAATTTGAAAAGGAAGAGAAACCTTTAAGCTTATATTCCACCTCTTTGAAAATTTAATATAATAATGCTTTTCTACAATTTACAACCAATAGATTTTTACTGAATTGTTTTAGGAATGTTCTTGCTGACTATGATTGTATGGCTGTGTTACAATGTTATTCAGCTACTTGGCTTCAAATTCTGGAATGACTTGAACGGGAAAACAAATGACCTAACTGAGAGCAGAATTTAGTTTATTTGGCTGATGATCAGGGCCTTATATTTTTATAGCTGTTGGAATTCCTTGTCAATATGTTTATCAAATAGCTGTGCTTTTAACCCCTAGAAGGATATATCATGAGTGTGTCTTTAAAAGGAAAGACTCTATTAAGATTACCATTAAAATGACTATCAACTTTTAAAATGATTGATGTTTAGCTGATGCCTCAATTCTTTATCTCAGAACTTCTAAAAATGTAAGATGACTAGATCCTTAATACCAGACTACAATCTCACTGCTATTGCCACGTGGAATGATAATCAGAGTCAGTCAAAAAGTGATCTATTATTGTGCTAACTAAAATACATCCGTGGAGCCAACTTGCAAAATAGGGGGAAAAAAAAAAAGGAATGAAAAAAAAATTAATGAAGACAACCTTTTGGTTTGAAAACATTAGATAAGAAATTCTATTTGCTCAAATGTTTCGCTTGAATTTATAATTGCTATTATTAACATTATTTTGAAAGGAAAGTCAAGAAATTTTTTTTCTTCTTGCATAATTTCACCCACACTTCTTTGTTTATATGCTCTAAAATAATAACCATAGCTGCCAGTAGAGGTTTGGGTATTTTATAAACATCAATCAACGTCACAGCTAGAAGCAGATGAATCACAGAATATAGCAGTAAATCCTGAAGTGCCTTTTCTATGACACTAGTCAGTTATTTCATTAAGGAACATTTAAGTAAAATGCACTGCATCTTTATCAGGGCAGACAAGGGTTATAGAGATGAGGAAAGGAAGGGAAAAATAGATTCCTTCGATATCTTATTTTATTTTATCTTTTGCGGTCCGCGGGCCTCTCGCTGTTGTGACCTCTCCCGTTGCGGAGCACAGGCTCCGGACGCGCAGGCTCAGCGGCCATGGCTCACGGGCCCAGCCACTCCGCGACATGTGGGATCTTCCCAGACCGGGGCACGAACCCGTGTCCCCTGCATCGGCAGGCGGACTCTCAACCACTGCGCCACCACGGAAGCCCCCAATATCTTATTTGAAAAGAGCTTTAGTTATGATTCTAACTTTGCTTCTTCACCTTCAGGCCAAACCAGCACAGCTCTTGAGCTCTAGAGATTCTGGTAAACTGAGACAGAAATAGCTGAGAGTGTTTGTGCTTGTAGATTGGAAGCAGATGGAGTGATTTGCTCAAATAATATGCTAGTCTCTGGTTTCCTCTTATTCTCACATGTTCTAATGCATGGGGTGAGGTGGAGGATTGGGGTTTCTGGGTTTTTCCCCTCTTGAAGAAAGACTATTTAGCGTAGGAGCCACAGGACATGGAAGAGTACCCATACAAGTTGTAAGTAGTTGTTTCAAAAGAGGCAATCCAAAGAGGGTGCAGGTGAGGATAATAGTACTTTTAAATTATTTGTCCCTTTCACTCCAAGTCTGAAACCATAAAAGCACGGTGAGTTGTTTCCTGACTCACAACAGAAATGGAATAAGCAGAAGGACCCTTGAGCTCTCCTTAGTGGTTATTAAAGTTTCCTACATCTAGAGCTGAGGCACTGAGCCTAGACAGCATAGAAGTCTCTTCTTGAAAACTGCAAACACACTGTAGTTTCTGGCAGTAAATTAATACTTCCTGTGGACTCTCCAGATTACCTTAAATGTCTCCCATGAACTCCTGTATATCTCGGAATCTATACAGCTCAGTATTACTCCTACTAACTGCCTCAAGAAGGAAAACTTGTGAAGAGAACTGATAGCTTATCTCTAGAATGCTCTCTCAAAATTGTGTTAGTTTTAAGCTTCCAATATTTGATACAAGAAAGCAAGCCAGTGTCTCACTACAGGACGTTGAATACCTAACTCACCCATATCACTGGTCTACAAACTCTTAGCACAGTGTGGACTTTAATACTCCACACGGCCTTATGTGAAATATTTTTAATGTCATCTTTGCCTAAAACAGAGGTTATCAATGGAGACATCATTTTCTGCTGGCAGTAGTAGAAATGTGCAAAGTCCCTTGATAAAACTAACAAATCGGGCTTCCCTGGTGGCGCAGTGGTTGAGAGTCTGCCTGCCGATGCAAGGGACATGGGTTCGTGCCCCGGTCCGGGAAGATCCCACGTGCCGCGGAGCAGCTGGGCCCGTGAGCCATGGCCGCTGAGCCTGCGCGTCTGGAGCCTGTGCTCCACAACGGAAGAGGCCACAACAGTGAGAGGCTCGCGGACCGCAAAAAAAAAAACAAGAACCCTCCTCATACATCTTATCTCAACATGTAAAATTATGTCACATGGTGTGAGTCATCCAAGAGCAGTCAACTCAGAGATCTGGAAAGTATACAGTATATCTCTATTACCTGGGCATGGTTGCTGTTTTGCTCTGGAAGAGTCAACATCCTTCAGTAAATGAACTGAAGATTTCAAATTTACCCAGGGTAGTGTTGAATTAGATACTTCCATATGACGCAGTTAATCCCCAAATGTATCCATGTTTCCTTAAGTTACATACTACTTAAACCTTCATTAAGTAAAGTTTAAATATCAGGAAGAAAATAAAAATTTATGCAACTGAATAAAGTGATTCAAAAATAATTTCTAGGGCTTCCCTGGTGGCGCAATGGTTGAGAGTCCGCCCGCCGATGCAGGGGACGCAGGTTCGGGCCCCGGTCTGGGAAGATCCCACATGCCGCGGAGCGGCTGGGCCCGTGAGCCATGGCCGCTGGGCCTGCGCGTCCGCAGCCTGTTCTCCGCAACGGGAGAGGCCACAACAGTGAGAGGCCCGCGTACCGCAAAAAACAAACAAAAAAAAAAATTGCTAGAATTTTTGTAAGCAATTCAAAATAATTAAAACAGTTTCTATCTTAACAGATTTCAAAGGGAGTCTTTGGATTTAGTCTCCAGAGCCAATATTCCATTTGGAAAGCCTCTAACTCACAATGAAAACTGCTGTATTTGTGATTAGGTGAAGTATTTCTTTCAAATTGATAGTTTTTGGAATACCTCTCTGAATTTTTTATAGTTCTGGGATTCCTATCATTTTATCTACTATAAAATGCATAATCTCCTTAAACTGAAAAAGCCAAATCAGGCAACTCTTGCAACTATATATATTTTTTCTTCCCCTGAAAGGCAAATTCAGTTATTCTAAACTATTTATTCTAGAAGCTTTTTAGATAGTCTCAAAATACAGTCTAATTTATTGTCATGAAAAGAAGTCCTTATCCCCCCCCATAAATACTTTTATATGTTGAATGTCACCTTAATATTATACTAAGCTTCTCTCTTAACAGAGTATAAGAATGAATAATTCAATTTAATATCTTTCATGAGAAGCAAGCAGATTTTAGACACAGTTACGCCACTACTGTGTCTAACCTCACTCTCGTCTTACCAAGAAAATGGCTAATAACAGAATAAGCTCTTCACTGGGCTCATTGATCTTGCCTTGATTCCACAAATAGATTCTGACTGTGTTCCAGAATGAACAGTCTTGATATAAATCCTATGCTATTAATGCATCAACAAAGCCTGTACCATAATATTACTCTAAGTCTCAGATCCAGGAGAAGTTTCTGGCAGGTAAAATTCCCTTATTGTATGTCATAGTGCATGAATTAGCCTCACCCTTGTTTTTTTTATAATATCTGAATAATATACAATTTATTTTAGATTAATACCCTATATCAAGTAGACAAAATGAGAGTCCTCTTGCATGTTGGTAGTTTTTATTATTAAAAAAAAAGATTCAATATAAAAAACAAATTAAATTGTTGGCTAATTTTTGCCAGAAAGAACAATTTAGTATCAATAAAATTAAATTTGAATCATGATTTTTGACAGAATTTGTCAACACTTAATACTAAATTCCTCTTCTAACAGATTAACTAATTCTACCATTTGGAGATATTTTGCTGTAATTCAACCTGAAAGGTCTACCCCTACCAAAAAACAGAATGGGGGTGTCAGGTACTTGTGGATGTTAATGAACAACAAGGAGATCAAATAATAGTGGCATATCTTTAAAAGAAAAATTATGGCAAAATCAGCTTTTCCATGTTTTATGTTGCAATACATTGAAAATTTGCCCAAAGAACTTGGCAGTGAAAATGTTCTCTTTTGAAAATAAAAATGGCCCTGCCCCCAAGTTCTGCTATAACTCATTTCTCTTTGGAAATAAGTTGGCCCTTTACCACTTGGTTTTAATTCTTTATAATTACTCCTACCTACTTTCTATTATCAATATAACCTATTATTTTTGAAAGAAATTTTTGATTATTTTAAGTATTAGTAACCCTCCAATCCTTAAAAAGTAATAGATTATCACTTTTTAAGTTTTATTTTATTTTTTATATATTTATGTATGTATGTATGAATGCATGTATGTATATATTCATTTTGTCTCATGTTATTTATTGAGAAACTATAACCTGCCCAGGACTGTGTTGTGGACAGAAAAGAGCATACTTAAAAAGCTTTCCCCAACTTATTCACGAACTGTGACACCAGGACTCCGCTACCCTGGGACACTCCAGCAGACACTTTCTGTATCCTAAGGGGTTTCCTTCAGTCTTGTGTTCCTCAGACGCAGATGCTTTTCCTTCAGTTCTGGGGCAGCTCCAGGTCTGGTCTGAAGAAAGAGCCAAGTCTGCTGTCTTTTCAGCTCTTTGTCATGTATATAATTTAGTGTTATGAGTCACTTTAAATCCATTTTGAAATTAGTCATGGTCTAATTGTGTTTTCTTACAAATAACAAAAATCACACTTAATGTCTTTTTCCAATCTCTTCATATTAGACCACGTTTGGATCCTGTGTGTAATGTCAGTCACCATCTCCATTTTCCTATCATCCGTCAGTGCCTAAAAGAGATCAGCATCTCTGACTCTTCATCACGTAAGTTGATTGTTTACTAAAAACAGCTACATTCCCTTTATGATATCTGTTTCTTTTGCTCAGAGTAAAATTTCTAGTTTCAGGTTCAGGTTATCTATAAGACAAAGGACCATAATGATAAAAGTAAATTATTGCCAAAATAAAATAGATTCCTCTCCAGGCTAATATGAGAGGGGAGGAAGAAAAGATTTATTATATACAAATTACAGTAACAATTAGAATTTATATTATTTAGATGTTTCCCTCCCTAGGCACTGTCATAATATGAAAATGCCCTAATTTTAGGAATACTTTGAAATTTTTAAATTATTTATATTACATAATTAATGTGATTTGCTATCATTTTGGTTTTTGAATTATGTTCTCAAAAGTTGTCTATTGGATTTACATTTATAAATAGCAGCTGTTCAGACTGTGTTAATTCTTAAGGAGCTTTCTTATTAAGTGGAATTAAAGAATTTCTCATTTGCTTATATCTGGTAGTAAAAGATCTACAGATTACTGATATAACTTTTGAAAAAACTATGTGCTCAGATTGCCCTCCAACATCTTTTTAAAAATTAATTATATCAAAAAAAATTAATTATATCTATAGTAATCATCCTTAAATTCAATCTAAATAATCTTTTAAATTTGTTTTGAAATAGTGAAAATTTCCAAGGACATTTGGAGTAAATTATTTCTAAGAAAAGCACAAAAATAGTAAAATCTTTTCATGAATAATGTCTTATCAGTATATCCCACTTTCTGTATTTGTGTTTTTTTACCTACTGAAGACCTCCTGGAGGTAATTTATACACTCTGTATATAGAAGGATTTTAATATT
This sequence comes from Globicephala melas, assembly GCF_963455315.2. NCBI lineage: Eukaryota > Metazoa > Chordata > Mammalia > Artiodactyla > Delphinidae > Globicephala > Globicephala melas. The sequence continues at coordinate 45,793,882 of NC_083320.1, read as the reverse complement.
CAGTCAGTCATCTCTTTACTTAGGAAACACATGTTGAACTCCATCTATCTGATAGGTAATATACTAATCAGAAAGAATGCTGAGACAACTGGGAGGGAGGAAATATATTGGGACATATATAAAGAAAGAGTTATGAAAGTATGAATTATATTATAAACCTCTGTATAATATTTAATATATCATACTGTTAGATTATAGTATATATACAAAATATTATAATATACTTCAAATGTGCAATATAATATGAAGAATGATACAACAAATATCTCTGTAGCTACTGCTCAGGTTTAATATAATTTAGCATTTTCATGTATCATTTCCCATTTTTAAAAAAAAAACAAAGCGTTACAGATAAAATTGAAGCTGTACAACTCTCTTGGAGTCTCTCTCCTTCTTTCCCCAGAAGTAGTCACTACCTTGAATTTGTTTCATTTTGCCATTCATCCTTTTATATTTTTAATATATTGGATTCTGAAAGAATACATAGCTTTAATTTTCATATTTTTATACTTTCGTGAATGGCATTCAACTTTATGCACCTTTACTTAATCCTTTTCCCATAGCAATATTATGCATTTGAGATTTATCTACATGAAATTAATTCCAGTAGTTTGCAAACAAAAGCTTTGATTTTGTGAGCATTCTTACGTATGTTTCCCTGTTAGTGTGTGAAAGCATTTCTCCAGGGTGTACTCCTGGAAATGGAATTGCTTGGTGGGGTATAAGGTAAATTTGTTCTATAACTTTTCCAGAACGGCTGTACCAATTTACTCTTCTACCAACTGTATAAAAGTTTATGTTTTGAATTTTCATCCTTGCCGACCGTTGTATCTTCAGACTTTATATGTTTTGCCAAACTGATGAGCATGAAACAGTAACTTGTTGTTCTGATAAGTGGAGAAATGTGTTCCTTTACATAGATTTATCAGCTTCCTGATTTTCCTCGTGTGTATATATTCACTGTTCCTATTTACAGACTAGTTTTCTATCAGGTTGTCAGGTTTTCTTTTCACATTTAATATTAAAAATCTAAAATCAAGGAAAGCCATTGATAGCAACTAAAGCACCATATTAGTTTATATTATAGCTTTTAAAGTCCTTAATAGATGTCAGGAGAACTGAATCAGCTAAAGTATATAAAGCATTTATAAACCTGGGCACATGATATGCAAACAATAACACCCCATCATCCTCACCACCATCATCATCATCTTCATCACCATCATCATTATCTTCATCATCCTCATAAGTTACTATCATCATCACCATCTCATTCTCATTTTATTCTTATTCTATATCAAATTACCATATGTGTATATGTTTGTTTCCAGGCTCCATATTTAATCACCGTTTTTCTTCCAGTTATTCCATAACTGGTATATATTTTCTATTCCTTTAATTTTATATTTTCTATATGATTTTGTTTAACATGTGTGCTTTATAAGAAGCATATTTTAGGACTTTAGTTTTAAATCCACTTATTTCTAACTTTATAGGTATATATACATATAGATCATATAATATTAGACTTTGGGTAAAGTCTAATATATATCTTTAAAATCTAGGATTTTACTTTGGGTAAAGTCTAGATATATCTTTGAAATCTAGGATGAATATATGTGTGTAAAAATATAGGTATTCTTCATCGTACTGAAAAAAGTATGTCTCATGTACACATGTATACATCTCATAAATATTTTTGGGGTAGGTGACACTTAAAGAAACAAAAATGGGAGGCCAAAGAGCTAACCCTTGCCCAAGTTAGACAATTGTATGTGAATGACAAGGGGCAGAATAGATTTGAAAATTTATCATGCAATAAAAATGTTTTCAGTGTGTCTTTCATAAAAGTATTATTTCATACAGCTTTATGTGATACAGTTTTAAAATAATTAGCTTTCCATATATCTTGAGACAACATAAAATGAGTTAAATAGCTTAACTACGTGTGAATAATTTCTATCTATAATTATTCAATATTGACCATATTTTCACAGTCTCTCTTTCCTCTTTCCTTTATGGACTCATACTTAATCTTGAAGGTCATACATCTGTCTCTTAGTCTTTATTGTTTTACATTTGCATTATTATAGAAATTAAATGAAAAAAGTGTCAGGTAATAAAACATATTAAGTGCAGTATGCCCAAGGATACACTATTGAGCACAGCCTCTGCTATTACTTTAAAAATGAATACTAAAATAACAATGCTACTTTGGTAGGTAGGTGGAGAACATATTCTAATAGGCTTGCCATAAAGTGAGAGATAATTATACTGACCTCATAAGATTTCTGTGGAGGATAGCTAATAAACTATTGAAAACTATTCAAATATAAAGTTCTTCAAGACTATGTTGTAATCAGGATTATTGTCAAAAACTATAAAAAATGAATAGGATTTCTTGACAAAATTAAATCTAACAATGAGAAAAATAGATACTCTACACATTATTTGTTTTTTTCAAATAATGACCCTGCTCACTTGATTAAAAAATGCTCAGACCCATTCCCTCTAAGAGGCTGGGCATAATAGATTTAATGTCAGAGTCTGGAGCAACAAACCAACTGCTGTAATTACCGTTATTTCACCATCATCATTACATTCGAAGCAATTTGAAGAATTAAGCATTAAAAATACCAGACATTTAGAACATCAGAAAGTTCTATGACTGAAAATGTCTATTGGCCTTAAAAAATGTAATTAGCATGTCTCATTCCAACCTCCAGAGCCTTGTCAACATCTTATTTTGTCCATTAAACTGTAGGAGTAAGAAAGACAAGATCATTAATCAAATTGGTGTCATGAATATGTATGTATAAATGACAAATGTGTGTGCAGGGAAACCCCAAATGGATGTGCAGGTAAGATTTAGATGACAAATGTGGAGAAAACCCTAAAGCAATGTTAAACATTTTAGATCGTTAAAAATTCAAAGGATGACCTTTAAAAAGGTAGTCCTCATATGGTTTTTAGAGGATATAAATTCAAGCATTAAAATGTAGTCATGTTAGTACTCATAAAAAAAAAACTATAGGTATCAGACATGATTATCTTAATCAAAGATATAGGTGGAAAACTCATACAATCTGTTAAATAAAGAACATGACAATGCCTTAAATTTCTAACATTTTCATTTTCTTCAAAATTTTTATTTCAGATAACCCTGATCCTGAAATTAAAACATTTTTGCTTCAATCTTTCTGAGTATCTCCATCTTGTGAAATCTATTGTCCATTCCTTTTTACCACCTTTAATGGTCTGGTATACAACCACTATGTCCCTTTGTCAATTATACCCAGGCATACTATCAATGAAATAGAAGCAACTGATCATTAGCCAGCTCTAGAATTTTGCCTGGACTGCTCCTTTACTGCAGTCTACCACCAGTGACACTTTGTTTTATTTCGTCTTGTTTTTCACTTTCCCATTTGAATGAAGTTTTTGTCTGGGGAGTTTACTATTTGGGAAACCTAGGCTAACACCATAGCTACAGTAAAATATACTTTTACTACACTTTCATCATGATTCTCTACATTACCTCCAAGCTGTATGTTTCTCCACTATCAACTATTTTCAAAAACTAGATTCTATATTTACTTACAATAGTGCCTGTCACCTATACTTCAGAGTAAAACTACCTTTATTCCTTTTTTGGTGTTAGAGAGTACGCTCAACAAAATATACACATACGTAGCGGTGAGTGCATGTATGTGTGTGTGTGTATGTTTGGGGGGATGGGGCATTACTAGAAGTCTTCAGATGAGAATATTTCAAGGCTAAGGCCATTATCATCACCAAATAATACAGCATTTCTGCATGGATGGATCATGGCATGCAGTTGAAAGGTGATAACTTAGTAGTCCTTTGATGCTTAGTTTCCAAATTTGGGAATGTTAACTGGGACAAGATTTCCTTTATGCCAAGGTCAAAATGTATCTCCCAACTCTGGAAATAAGTGACATTTGGAAGTGCTTTGGCAGGTACTCTGGCAGCATAGACTATTTGGCAACAGCAGCTATGATAGCAGAAGCAAAGAAGCTACAGCTGAAGCAGCGGGAGGACCCAGAGTAGCCTCAGAGGAGGCTCTGGGTCTGAAGTGAAAAGATGCAGCAAAGACTAGAATCTCTAAGGGGAACTATGATGTGTTCCATTGACCAAACTGCTCTCTCTCTGCTAACAGGTAGCAAAGACTTTAAGGCACCAGAACATTGCTGAGAAAGTGAAAAGTGAAGGAACTGAATGAACACCAACACTGAAGAAGGGAGTAATTCTCAGTCATGACTGACCATCAAAATCTTATTCAAAATAAAACCCCAGGCTCCATTTCCAGAGATTCTGCTTCATTAGGACTTAGGAAACTAGGAGCAAACTATAAAGGGACTTGTAGGCCATGATAATTTGGATTTTACTCTGACAGCAAGAGGAAGCTATTTTAAGCACTTGAAGCAAGGAAGCAACATACTTTCATTTATATTTAAAAACTGACACTCTGGCAATTTTGTGGAGAAAAATATGTGATAGAAGAGACCAATATAAAAGCTATTGCTGGAGTCTAGGAGACAGATGATTATGGCTGAGAATAGCATACTGCCAACAAGGTGAAAATTTGTCAATGGTTTTCAAATATATTTGGCTAGAAAAGGCAGTATTTTCTGATAGATTGAAATGTGGGGATTAGGAAAGCAAACAATGAGGGATAACTCCTAAATTTAAAAGAATTAGCCTACATTTAAATATGCTGAATAACCCAAACTATCATTGTCCCTATTAAAATTATGAATAAAGCAGGCAAGCTCCAGTGCCATGGCTTTACAGGTCATCTTGGCCCTGAGAATAGTGGGGACCTTTTTAAATTCTGAGAATTAAGTTTATTTTAAAGTATAAGGAGTACTGTATAGCACAGAGAACTATATTCCATATCCTATGATAAACCATAATGGAAAAGAATTTTTTTTTTTTTTTTTTTTGCAGTACGTGGGCCTCTCACTGCCGTGGCCCCTCCCGCTGCGGAGCACAGGCTCCGGACGCGCAGGCCCAGCAGCCATGGCTCACGGGCCCAGCCACTCCGCGGCATGCGGGATCCTCCCGGACCGGGGCACGAACCCGTGTCCCCTGAATCGGCAGGCGGACTCTCAACCACTGTGCCACCAGGGAAGCCCGAAAAGAATATATTTAAAAAAAAATGTATATATATGTATCACTGAATCACTTTGCTGTACAGCAGTAATTAGCACAACATTGTAAATCAACTATACTTCAATAAAAATTTTTCTTAATTTTTTTAAATAATAAAAAAAAATCTAGGTGAAAACTCAAAAAAAAAGGTAAAAGGAGTAGGTACTTATGCAGTATAATTTTGGGAATACCACATGATTATCAACTCCCAGTGACTAACATGGCACTGTAAGAAATGTCCATCACAGAGAAAATACTTGTTCACTCCAAAGTTATTGAGCATGAAATATATATTTTGAAAAATATATATTATCTTTAGAAAATATTTTTAAAAATACATGTTACTTTAGAATAGGGAAAAGCCCTGGCAAACATCTATAGTCTCTTTCTTTACTGCAATATTTCCCAAGGTGTTGTCTGCAACATGTTAATGGGTTACATAAATAAGATTGATTATCAAATAAGTTTTGAAAATAATTTAATTTCTTTACTATGGGATTTTTTTAGTGTTTTTCTGTGTTAATGTGCATGGATATCTTGAAGAGATATGTAAACATTTTCCAAACTCATTTAAAAATCATTACTTTAGAGATGCATATCATTCTTTAATACCAGAAAGGTAAGGCACTTTTGAGATGCAAGAAAGGTCAAAGGGAGATGGGCAATGTTGCTTTCCTCTGAGATAAGTTTTAGTCTCTATCAGTCTCTTGGGTATCCATTTAAGACCAGTCTTGTCTCCAGAGGCTAAAAACATCATATTGTATTTCTCTTTGGTCCCCACTTTGACTCCCTTTGGGCTCTCTCTGCCACTTAAATGGTGAGATGAGACAGCTAGGGCTGTGGTCCTGCCTTGGAGGCACCCTGGACTGAGAAGAGCTGGCATGAGAGGCTCTTGCTTTTGGAGAAAATTATCTGGCTTTTCGTTCTAGTCCTTATGCTCATTTGCTTGTTTTCTGTCAACAAAATTGACTTTTCTCATCAGAGGATAGGATTAATGGATATAAGGACAATACTCATTTACCTTCTTGAACTTTAGGCCTGCCTTCAGTGAAGCCAGGGAATCTTTCATTTGATCCTTCCAGCTAAGATAAGCTTTCCAAAGCTGTTTTGGTCTCAACCTAATAACAGTTTGTTAACTAGACCACCAAATCTGTGCTACATTTTCCTCAGTCGTCTTATAGGGCAATAGGAGACAAATTAAGGGTATGTTATTAGTGGACCAGGTCATCTATCTCTCTCATCTCCATCAAATTTCACATTGATTCCTAAAAAGTAGTTCTTGATGAATCATCCTCCTGTTGTCTTTATATTTCTTATTATCAGCACTATCCTCATAGTCACCAAATTTCAAAATCTTGTACATTTCCTTCCCCATCTCCAACCACTAATTTAACGTCATTTCTTTTACAACGTTACCCTGATTTTCTTAGTTTGGATATGCTGTCCCTTTTATGAACCATCTGTTGTTTGATAACAGTCTTCACTAGTCAATGAGCTCATTGAGGGAAAGGACTGAGTTGTTCACCTTAGTGTTTCCAGAAACCCATGTAGGAGTCAATGTATTTTGGCAAAAAAATACAGGAACAAAGATGCAAATGAGTGAATAAATAAATTAGCATATGAAAGAAGTCATATTTATCTCTGTAATAATTTTCTGAGCCATTCTTAATGATATTACTCTTGTACCTCAACTATAGCCATCACCTTCTGTAATGAGTATCTTGTTCTTAGTCTCTCCCATGTCAATTTGTTATATCCTCTGCTGTCTGACCTATCATTACTGCATCATCTGCCTAATTATTTCATCTTTCTGTTTAAAAACTCTCAATGACTCCCCAATGATATAATCCATGATAAGATCCAAACAGAAATAGACACACTCTCAATTTCTCTGTCTTATTATAAGGAAACACCTGGAATGGGATGAACTATTCAAACTCTCTTTTGTGGTGTCTCTGGCTTGCCATGAGTCTATTGTCTTCTCTAAGCTGTTTTTCCGCCAATCAGATTCCTGAGCCCATTTTCATTTTCTGGTCATGGCCATCATGGCCCCTTCAGATTCTTCTAATAATGACAGTTGCGCTTCAATCTCCACCACCCACTGGCCTAGTCTCACTGTATTTCTTTATTTTTTTAATAAACTTATTTATTTATTTTTGGCTGTGTTGGGTCTTCGTTGCTGTGTGCAGGCTTTCTCTAGTTGCAATGAGCGGGGGCTACGCTTCGTGGGCTCTAGGCATGTGGGCTTCAGTAGTTATGGCTCGTGGTCTCTAGAGCGCAGGCTCAGTAGTTGTGGGGCATGGGCTTAGTTGCTCTGCAGCATGTGGGATCCTCCCAGACCAGGGCTTGAACCTGTGTCCCCTGCATTGGCAGGTGGATTCTTAACCACTGTACCACCAGGGAAGCCATCACTGTATTTCTTAATTCAAACTCACTTGCTCAGCTTGATTATTTGCACAAAATATTGAATAGTACTTGCATAAAATATTTGTTTTCTGAGAACATGGCAGGAGGCAGGGTTTTATGACCAAGGAATATAACCAATAAGAACCACTCCTTTAGTAGCACTGAAAACAAAGCAGATGATCTAGAAATGGGATATGGAATGAAAGGCACTGGTGCTGGATCCAGTCTGCATGACTAGCTGCTACAAGCTGTGTGTCCTTGGGGAAAGTTTCTTAATCTCTTGTTACCTTAATTTCTTCATTTGTATACTGGTGATTCTAATACGACCAACCTCAGATGTAAGGGCGATCTGGCTGCAACATCAGTCACCCGATTGATCGCCAGGTTAGATTTGGCTTATCTGGCTAGGCAGGTGTCTCCACTGCTCCATGTGCATCTGCTATGAACTTGTACACTTGGTGGAAGAGGACAACCTTCCCCAGTAGAGGAGTGTGGTTGTATGGTCACATGTACACCAGTAGCTGCACTCCCTTGCTAGAACCTCCAAACAGGATTGCTAATAGAACCAACCTAATAGGATTGTTGTGAGCATTAAAGGACTATATATACATAACGTACATCAAATAACACCTGACCCATGATAAGCACTATAAAGTGTTAAACGTTGACTATTATCTAACGCCATCAAGAGCCAGGTTAAATGAAACTTCCAATCCAACTTATCTCTACACCCTACTGGAACAACTAAAGCACAGCTGTTAATTCTTCTCCTCTGGGATTGTCCTGCCTCTATTATACTAGATGATTCAGGCTCTCTCTCTCTCTCATGTTCTTATTTGCTCCTCCCACCTGGGAATAACACGTATCAAATATGTGCTTAATTTCACTCTATTTAAAAGGAAATCTCAGCTTTAAATTATGTATTTTGGCAAATATAGTACTTTCACGGTTCTCAGGAGGTGTGTTTAATATTAAAGAATATGATTAGATTTTTGTTATCCCTTTTTTTTCCCAACTTGCAAATTGCTCCTCTGAAAAGGGAAATTCAACACCTCATCTGGACCGTTGAGTTTACTCTGTGCCAAGCTGAAGTCTTCTCCCTTATTTGTTGGACAAAGATAGAGTTAATGCACACAATTAATACTGGCAAAGTCTGATATTCCAGCTCATCAGGTTCCTGTTATAAATAATTATTTTATGGAAGACTTGCAGTTGTTTAAACTAGATGAATAATTGTAATAAAATGCCCAACTTACTAGTTAAAAGGATCAATTACTTGAACATTCAGTTAAAGGAGAGTATTAACTCTAATATAGTTGTTGAAGTTGTATAAATGTTCATTAAACTTTATGAGTAATAATATTCAAGTCTCTTTTGTCTCAGGAAATATTTGTTTATGACAAATGCTTAGTTTCCAATGCCATTCATTTTTAGAAAAGAGAGATAAAATGGTCAAGTGATGTTACAAATTTAAAAATGCAAGATGTCCTAATAGATAGACTCTTTATTGTATAAATAATCCCATTTATGCCTAGTAGTGGTCAACATGTAGATTCTGACCACTCCCTCTTTTAGAATACACAATATATTTTTGGTACAGCTTGAAAATAAAACTTTACCCCCTTCTTTGAATATCCATATACTGCAGAGGTGGTTCATTGTCCAGAGACCCACTAGAGTTTTATCTATCATAGATATAGAATCCCAACTCATCTTCACATCTAATTCAAGACCCCATTGGTTGATTTTTAAAATGAATTCTTTTATGACATAAATGAGAATGAATAGGAATCCTGAAAAATGAAATAATAGTGGCCAAGAGAAAATTCCCATCTGGTATAGGATATCAGTGCTTTAAATGTGAAAATGCCATTATCAATTGTTCTAAAACAAACACACAACAAACTCTGACTCTAGTTAACCAAAACTGAAAAGTGAGAATGACATAGGGAAACTGAGACAATCAACAGCAAGGCTGAAATACAAGGCTGTAGCAGGAACCAAAATGTAGATTACACAGGATTTGGCCATTTTCCAGATGGATGCCCACTGCTGCCACCACTGGCACTGAGAACTTTGCCTATATGTAGCTAGACACTCACTGCCCCACCATCATACTCTCCACTCTGCCAATGCCATCTCTGGCTGGCTTTACTCCAAATGATCCTCAACTGAAACATATTCACCGTAGATTCCTACATTTCAGAGGATGTTTTTCACCTGTTGAAAGTTAAATATGATTTTAACATACTGAGTGAATTACAAATCATTCCCATAGACTATTGTGAATTTTAAAGTAATTATTACAGTTACAAATACTGTTCAGTGTGTATTTGGGTGTGTGTATGTGTGCTTGCTTTTATAGTTTTAGGCTTTTTAAAAAGATTTTCCCAACTCTCATAATCTACAGCAAGCTAGAGAACCTAAAGATGATCTGGGGAAAAAAAACAACAATATATAATTACCAGTTTATGTTTTAGTAGTGAAAACTGTCAAATAGTTCAGAAAGAAGACAGTCAATAATCATACAAGTAAAAACTTGTACCTCTTAAAAATGGTCAGTGGAACTGGGGAAGAGATGGCTCTTTAAATATTGTGAATCATCTTTAAATATATAAATATACATTTAATGTAAACATATAATCATGTATAAAGAGCAGTTACATTTGATATATGCAAAGGTTTGAAAAGGAATCAATGAGATTAATTTTAGAACAGTTATTTTGGAGTAACAAGTTATTCATATCAATGAGACATACATTCGGTGTTATTTTTTTCCAGTAAAAATGAAGAATTTGGATTAATATTTCCTTATGTAATTAAGGGGAAACATGTCAGTTAGTAGCTGTAGCAGGAAAGTCATCTTATAACAGCAAAGCAGACTGGACCATACAGATGCATAACTGGCAATCTTGCTGTCTGCATCACAGTGTCCAATCTATTGAACGCAGCTGTCATATATGCAGGCAGTGGTGTGCTGCTAAATGTTTAACAATTAGCTTTCTGATTGTAGCTTCAGCATGAATGTTGGTTGATATTTTTATTTACATTAAGTAAAATGTAAATGAAATAAAGATGTACACCAGAACCTCAGGTGTTTGTCAGTGATGTGAATGACTATTCTATTTAATTAGGCAATAGCTTTTGAATAGTGGAAGAATATTTCCTCCATTTTTTTTATTGTTCACGTTGAAAAATCTACAAAATCCCTACTTTTTTAAGTTGAGACTTCATTATTAACATTTTAACCCTTTATATATATATAATTTGAGAATGTATTCAAATTTGTAAGTTCATCAAGATATTTCTAGTGAATGTATAGATCTAGTTTACACATGTATTAATATAGTGATTCAATTTTTAACTTATCTTTCACCAAATAAATTTAAAGAATATAAATGGATATAATGATACTATGGAGATGGTATTTTATATATTTATATACAAATACAAGATATTTTTCAATAATTGGGTTACTTGACACTTTGTTAAAATTTATTTTATTAAGTAGTAAGAAAACAATATAAAATAAGTCACTAAAGTGTGATTCTGGATCTCCTTCTGGTCAGGATCTCTTTGAGAATCTAATGAACGTATAGATATACATATAATATTTTAAATTAAATATCTGAGAGTTCAATAATCCCAGGATAAAAAATGTACATAAACACATATATATATACTCAATTTCCACCTGATGCAAACATTTTTATTTATCTTGTTGAAAAGCAGAAACATGCTAAGTTCTTTTCCATAGCCCAAATAGATTCATACTTGAAATGGATGAAAAGCACAGCATGAATAACTAACACAATTTAAAACTTCCTATCTTTTTCCAGCAAATTAAGCCAAAGTATCTAATCAGTCCAATGTTTTTAAATGGAGTAAACCTGATCTAATTATGTGGTTTCTTTCTTTTTAAAGCATAGCTTGGTGGAAGATGTGACTCATTAAAAGTTGTGATACACCCTGCCAATTAAATCCAGCAGATTGTGCATTAGAGCCAGGTAATTAAGTTAATATATAAGACACATAAACTCACAATTTAAGCTTCTAATTAATCAGAAATCAAAGTTAAGACAAATACTTGAAGCCAGATGATATTTTCAGCATACACACATACTATTTTTTAAAAAGGGGAAATTAATTCATTATTCTAGCACATGTAACACCTTAAATGCTAAACTAAAGTAGAGGAAAATTTTCTCTTAACCTGTAAAACAAGGCATTCATACTGAAGCAAAAATGATATTAATAGCATTGTCCCCAAACATAAAATCATGCCTAAAAACCAGGATAATAGCATATAAGAATAATACAAAATTTTTTCCTATTTCCTAGACTACAATCTAAAATAGTGACAGAAAGGGAGCAATCTTCCATCACTTGAGTATTCTTTAGGAGGTAATGTTCTGAATTCCAAGAGAAAGCCAAGGAGTTAGTACCTCTCTTTACCACATGGAATTAAATCTATATTCACTTATATATAATGTATACTCAGATAATTGGTGCTCATAATAGCAGTCTTGGTGGTGAGGTGAAAATTTGGGCAGAGTTTAGAAGTCAATCACAGTAGAGTCAGGGAGAGTTCAGTTTCTGGATCCTCCTGTGGCTGGGCAAGTATACAGACCAAACATTTATTGGGTCATGAATATAGCCATCACTTCTGCTGGCTACCTTTACTGGTATCTGCCAATATCCTGATTTTTGTTGTTGGTTTTGAGAGGTTTTGAGAGGTTTTCCTCCATATCCATCAAAAATTTCATTTTGGACTTAATTAATTTAGAAGTGTTTTCTGTTGCTTAAAACCAAACATTCTTACTAATACACATTTATAGGATGAGGAGACTAAAAATTTGTGGCCATGATATGAAAGATAATGATAAAAGTACACTGTATCAAAATAAAATGTAACACGTATCAAGAAGAAAAGATGAATGTAAATAAAGGAGAAAGATGGGAGAAATAGCCTTATAAAATACCCTTGCACATAATAAACTAAGCAAGATTATTAACTTTTTTGTGATCAATACAGAAGGATTTTCCAAAATAAGTGAAATATTTTTAGACACTATTTAAGGAAAGAGAAACAAAAGAAGTGGGGGCAGGAGAAGAGTCAGAGATTTTGGTAGTCATTAAAGGAAGAGAATTCAAAGCTTGTGGCATTGCTTGGAGAGGGGAAAAACATCAAAGATGGGAGTAAAGAAAAACTGACATTAGGCTTCCTGGAAAAAAGTTCAAAAAGTTGTTTGGATTTAAAAATAGAAAGATAAGGAGAGGAAATACATATCCCTTAGTGGGAGGGTTTTGATATATAGAATAAGGACCTGAGACCTGATCTGTAGTGGAATGGAAAGACAGAGGTAAACTTCCAAGGACTCAGAGTGGGTGTGATATGTTCAAAATATCCTGTACTAGAACGCCTTTGACAGTAGAAATGAAGGTAGATTGGCAGGGAAGAGGTTCAGTGGATGAGAAGAAGAGTATTGAAAATATCTTGTGAAGTGGCAGTTCCAGAAGTAGTTCTAGAAGAAATGACATCTAGGACAGTACTGAAGGTGACACAGGAAGGGTGCCAGGGGGAACTATATGAAGAAGCAGCAGGATATTACAACCAAATGTATATGACAATCAGAAGAAAGATGGACTGAAAATCACTTTATGTCTTCACATGAGCTGTCAGAAAAATGACACCTTTTTATCCAGTTAGTTGGATGTCATATGAGTAAGAAAAAGTTTTATATATATAAAACATCATATACATATGATGAATCTATCTTCATCATATGTAGCTGAAGTTGACAATAGGTCACACAATCACATTTGAAGTACAAACAGATGCTATAGAAAACTGGACGTGAAACATGAGTGTGAGGTGGGGGTAGTGACTTTAGCATATACCCCATCCTCTGTCCAGTGCACTGGACACAGTCTTTCTTCTCATTTAGAAGTGAGAAAACAATGATCACAAAGTTGAAATCAGAAGGGTAAGACTTATCAGGCTGGCCATTGGAAGGATGAAGACATTATTATTTTATTACTAAAACCTGTTAGCTCAACTTGAAAGCTGAAGAATTTACTTCCTTTTCTTTTCAGTGGTATAACTCTGTTAAGTCCCAATATTTTGTTTTAAAGCATTAAACTTAATATATGAAATCCCTGACAAAAGTTCTCTGTGCCTCCTGATTGCATATTTTATCTTGATATTTCGTACACAAAGGCAGCCTTGAATATACTCCTAGAACCATCTACTGTTCTCAGTGATCAAAATTTTAGCAAAGCTTTAACAAAATAGAGGGGAAATTGCATTATATTATGCCAAGAAGCTTTCACTCTTAGTTAAAATAGATAGGCAGATAATTAGGTGAGGGCACCATCTTCAAAGATTAAAATGCATCTTTAAAAGAAAATGTGCAGCTTTGCATGTGCATTTTTATGTGTAATTGAAGGGGAAAATCCACATTTGGGAGTTATAGAAGAAAATATTTAGGAAAATGTCAGAGTAGTGTGAAAGAACCTAAAAGAGAGATATTTTATATTAGCGTTCTCTTCCAAAATGTTGCAGTAAGCTGTGACCTGAAGAACAATTTGAATCTGGCCGAGTAAACAGTGGCCAAAAGAACATTAAAGATAAACAGAACTATATGTGTAAAAGCTTCAATGAAAAAAATAGCTGGAGGCCAACTGAAAATTTAGAGGGGGCTAGTAGAGAGGAAAAGTGGCTTGAGGTGAGTAGTCACGGGTAAGGCCTTATAATCATGTTAAGGATTTGAATCACATGCTAATTATAATAAGAAGTTATTAAAAGGTTTAAAGCAGAGGTTCTATATGAAAAGTGTTAGAGAGTAAAAATGAAAGCAGGGACACCAGGAAACATATTGCTATGGTCCAAGAGACATGATTACAGCTTGAACTGGGGAGGATAAATGAAGTAAAAGAAGTGGATGATTAAAGTAAAAGGATTTCAAGTCAGAGTTCAGGAGAAGGACCAATAATGGAGGACAATACCAAGATTTCTGGACCAAGTACCTAAGTACTGGCAGTAGTAAATGGATATCAGAAATTCAGTATTGCATATGCAGATTTTGAGATGTTGTAACACATATGAGTGATAATGTAAGTAAGCTGTTGAATGTATGGGGCTGAAAATGAAAAAAAGATATCTGTACTAGAGAAATAAATTTGGGAGCAGGTACATGAAAGGCTTTGGAAGCTTATGGGAATGGATGAAGGTGAGAAGTAAAAGCAAAGATCAGGATGCCTAGGATTGAGCCCCAGCAACATAGGAGAATAACTAAGAAAGGTCAGACTGGGAGGAGGAAAACCAGGAGAACGTGCTATCAAGCCCCTTTTCATAAACAAATAGAATGTTTATAGAACAGATTCTTAGGCCACAGGAAAATCTCAATAAATAATAACATTTAGAGCATGTGTTTAGTAAACTGATATAAAAATATAAATATCAAAACCTCAAAAGCATGATCCATAAAAGAAAAAAATTGATAAATTGGACTTTAAATTAAAAACTTCCGTGAAAGACACTGCTAAGAGAAGGGGAAAAAAAACCCCACACATTGGGGAGGTTAGATATTTGCAAAATACATATGCATGTGTTGGGATGCAAAGCAACAGAAGCTCTCATTCATTGCTGGTGGGAATGCAAAATGGTATAGCCACTGCCAGAGACAGTTTTGTAGTTTCTTACAAGACTGGATATAATCTTACCATACTGTCCAGTAATTGTGCTCCTAGGTATTTACCAAACTGATTTTAACATTTATATTCACACAGAAGTCTCCACATGAATGTTTATAGAAGCTTTATCCATAGTTTTCAAAAACAGGAAGCAACCAAGATGACCTTCAATGGGTGAGTGGATAAACAAGTTGTGGTATATCCATACAATACAATGTTAATCAGTGATAAAGATAAATGAGCTTTCAAGTCAGAAAAATATATGGATGAATCTGAAATGAATACTGCTGGGTGAAAGAAGCCAAGGCTACCTTGATGCCAAGTATATGATATTCTGGAAAAGGCAAAACTATGGAGACAGCAAAGAGATCAGTGGTTTCAGAAGATCAGGTGGCAAGGGAAGGGAAATGAATAGATCAAGCACAGGAGGTTTTTTTTAGGGCAGTAAAACTATTCTGTATGATACTTCAATAGTAAAGACATGATACTATCCATTTTCCAGAAGGCATACAACTTTCTAGCACAGAGTAACTATTCATACAAATTTTAAAAAATCATTTAGGAGGTTGAGGGATCCTAGAATGGAATGTAGAACATAACAAAACAATCAGTATTAGAATATATATAAAACAACCTCACTGAAGGGAGTAGAGATAAAAAGTACTAAGTAATGTTAAAAATGAATGGAATCTGTAAGACTAAAAGTGAAAGAAACTGCACATAAGTCTTATATTCTAGTTAATAAAGTTGATCTCCTTGGGGGTATGAGTTAACAATTCTGATACCACTATACATCTGTACTGGATGGAAAGTAAATGCATGGTAGATGGTGTGAGCCAGGTTTCTCACTTTTAGAGTAGGAGTTTACAGATAAGCAAAGGGAATAGGTTAGAATGATCCATGTGGTAATGGATTATAGTTGGCGTCGTTAGTACAAACCCATGTTTAGCTTAATATAGATAAAGATGATTACATATATAATAGAAAGACTTATAGATTTGTGTATATACACAAGTAAGTATATACACATGTATTTCTTTGCTGTGTCACCTGAGAAGGCCTAGAAGCAATGAATCCCCAGGAGCAATGAACACAACTAGTTCCTGGATCTTGATTTCTAATACCATCCTCCAATAAAAGGAACCAGGATCATTGGAGAAATGGCTTACTCTAGGAATGGGGCAGAAAATATAGACATAAGCCTGTAACATCTTGTAATGTCAGAAAATAAGTGCTCAAAAAGGAAAAAATAAACAACAGTGATGCCAAAGGGATATAGGAGCCAAATGAAAGAGCTGCCAATGTCCAAAGCTGAAATAATTTGAGCAAGAAAATAAATGAAATAGTATTGGATTATAACCCAAAGTAGTAAATAAATATTCATGAGTCCCTACTAATATAAATAAATGATTGATTGAATTTTTTTAATGAGAGAGAATAGGAATCTCCAATGCAGAGGAATTCCAAGTAATTTATGTGGCTACTCTCTTCTCAAAGAAATGGAGCACAATTTTTACTTCTCACGTGTGGTCTGTGTATAGTGACTTCTTTCCAAAGTGTACAGTATGCAGAAGGGGAAACAAAGAATAGCTTTGCAGTGGAGAAACTTGACAAACACTATTTCTCCAGGTGATCAAGATAAGTCATGTTGATAGAATGTACATTTGCCATGGTATGATGAAAATGACATTTTAACCTCTGTGGTCTTTCTACCATAGATCCACAACCCCAATCTGATCATAAGAGAAATGTCAGATGAAACCAGTTTAGGGACATTCTATATAATATCCAACCACTACTCTTCAAAAGTGCCAAAACCTTCAAAAACAAGGAAAGTATGAGACATTGTCATAGCCAAGTGGTGTGTAAAGAGAAATGACAACTAAATGTAATACGGTAATATGGTATCCTTGATGGGATTCTAGAAGAGGAAAAGGACATGTGTTAAAAACTAAGGAAATCTGAATCAAGTGTGGACTTCAGTTAATAATAATGTATCGATAACATTAATTGTAACAAATGTAGCATACTAACATAAGACATTAACAAGTGCAGAAATAGCGTAGGGTATATAGTAAATAGTGTGATGTGTACTAATATCACATTTCCGTAAATAAAAAACTGTTCTAAAATATAAAGCTTATTTGAAAAAATACTTAAAAGAGGAAATTATACACTCTGAAGGTAAAAAATGTTATCCTCAAAATTTGGAAGGAAAAAATATGTATTTTGGAAAAGATATTGCAGTTGTATACATGATATTAAGGCGGGTGTGTGAGATTTAAATACAGCCTAAAGCTAACTCCTTTGGCTGCAGATTCTTTCATCTTCCAAATATATTAAACATATATCCTTTTGAAGAAATGTGTCAGCAACTTGTGCTTCTTAAATGGGTTATTCCTAAATATAATGTCTTTATAGTTTTCCTCTGCTGCTGGTTCTACTTGCCTTTTTAATGAAAGTCTTGTTGGTTATTCCTTTTACCTATGCCATTGTTTTTCAAAACAATGTGCTTCTATTACAGTTTCCAAATAATTGATCAGAAAAATATTCCCATTTCACTAAGAAAATACCATCACACAATGCATTCACTTTCTTTCATTACTTGCATAAAGTATTTTTTTACCTGAAACCAAAATAATTTATTGCTTGCTTTTTTTTTTTTTCTTTGCGGTACACGGGCCTCACTGTTGTGGTCTCTCCCACTGCGGAGCACAGGCTCCGGACGTGCAGGCTCAGCAGCCATGGCTCGCGGGCCCAGCCGCTCCGCGGCATGTGGGATCTTCCCGGACCGGGGCACGAACCCGTGTCCCCTGCATCGGCAGGCGGACTCAACCACTGCGCCACCAGGGAAGCCCCTATTGCTTGCTTTTAAGAAATAATTCTACAGGTCTCACCTACTGTATATTGTCTTAACAGATCCATGTGAATGACAGATTCTCTTATTCATGAAAACATAAGAAAACACATTCTGAGCTCTTAGGTTTAAAACAATGCCATAAACAATGTGAAGACCAAAAGATGGAGCAAATAAAAAAAAGCTGTCTTCATGATTAAATGTTATTATGCACTTTGGATATACACAATTAAAAATCAAATAAACTATAAATTTCCAAAATGAATACTTGGATAAGCGTAAAAGTGTCTGACTAGGTAATCATTATTTGAATTGCAGTGTTCACCATGTAAAGTTCTATACCAGAAGAAAAACATGGCAATTAAGTGACCCTTGGTGAAAGCCAAACCTCCAACATTTTGTTAAGACAATGCAGATTGAAGTATTTGGTAAACTGTGAAGTGGTGTGTGAAAGGTAACATTTAATTATATTTTAATTCCTCTGAGAATATGAGTTAGGGATGTGGGAAACCAACAGATTGTTAAAACTGCTAAGGACATTTTAAGTCGAGACCAGAATTGAAATGATTAAAGTCTTCAGAAAAAGGATCAGGACACTCTTCCAACTTGTAGCTTCCCCTTGTAGACTTTGAGGGAAGGTGAAACATCTCTTTTTTTGACAAAGTGACCCAGAATGGATCAGCAGAGCCTTTGTAAATAACTTCTGCTTTAAACTTTTCACTCTACTGTCTGAATCCTGGAGCACCCACCTCTATTTATAAAACCTTTTTCCTCCTCATTGACGAGGTATAATTACATTAGATTAGATGATCATATCTTCTATTTTCCTATTGTGGATGCTTTCATGGAGGTTGTGATTACAGATAGTTTCACAGTCAAGCACCATTTGCCCAGTAAAGCATGTATAGGCAATACCAATTTTCCTTATAGACAGACATATAAAAATGCATAAAATGCAGAAATAGGGCTAAAGTAAAATGACACATTAGCATTTAAAAATTTGTGAACTTTTTGTTTTTAAATAAATCCTATTGAGAATTTTTATTTTATTTTCAATTTTCTTATACTTGCTTCAACTTTTTACAAGGAAAAGTAATAACATTTATAGTAATAACAAAAATAATAGTAATACCTCACATTTATGTTATTTTATAACTCTGCTTAAAATTCTATAATGCTATCAGAATAAGGTCCAAACTTCTTAATGTGACTCATGTTTATTATTCTAGATCCATCACTTTCTAGGACTTTATTACACTCTGAACTTGAGCCATTCCAAGTTGCTTATAATTCTCGGAATATGGAATGCTGTCTTTAGCTTCTGGCCCTTTTTGTATGTTTTTTCTCTACCTCCCCTTCTGTTAACTCATATTCATCCTGCAAATCTTGGTTTAGAAAACTCAGCCTTTCTTCACCCTCAGATTTCGATTAGATGACCTGTGTTAGTGCTGGCTTTCACAAAATCTAGCACTTCCATTATCAGAGTACATACGATGCTTTGAAATTATCTGTGAACTATTTGTGTTCATTACTAGGCACAAAGACCCTAGTCTTCAGTGTGCTCCGATTGCCTGGTCCCATGCCTGACACATAGGAGGTGATCAGTACATACTTATGAATCAATGAATGGGTGGATGAATGGATGTTGGGATGAATTAGATATGGTATGTTATTTTTAAGAAGGACTAGTGTACTTGCTTAGGCTTTATCTTTCAATTACACAACAGGTGTTCTTGTGTATCTATTATGCGCAGGAATCATGCTGAAGAATACATCTGTGAACATAGTGCTTGTACCCCAAGGTTATATCAGGGCTTCCAAACATTGTCGCTACTGACATTTTAGGCTGGAAAACTCTCTGCTGGTGGGGAAGGCTCTGATCTATTCATTAAAGTATGTTTACACAGCATCTCTGGTCTCTACCCACTAGCTACCAATAGTTCCTCAGTTTTGACACCCAAGAGTGTCTCCAGACTTTGCCAAATGTCTTCCAGGTGTCAAGAGCACTCTTGGTTGAGAACCACTGGGTTCCGACATTCACATAAGGCACATAAGGCACAAAGGATTCTCTTATCTCCTTGGTCAATGCACACATATATCTCTTTTTTTAAAAAGAAGGATTTCCATGACTCACAAATCCATTAATATTTATTTTCACTCTGTGTACAATTATAAGCTGTAATAAATATTTTATTTTCAAGTTCTCAATTGTGATACCAGACCTTTAGGATGCAGCAAAAGATAAACACTGAAGTAGAAATCATACATTTCTACCAGTATGGACATTAATAATGGGCTTCAGAGTATCTATAAATTCCCTGAAAACTATTTCTGAATGGTTGTACATGTTTGCATTTTTCTTAAGAGTATATCAGAAACTTAAAGGAGTCTCTCTCTCCCTGATTCTTTGAAGTGAAGGCCATTTTATAAAAGGCACTATTCTAGCTGAGAAGACAACTTTTCTGCACTCATGACTCTCACATCTTAGAGGAGACAGACAAAAAAATTAAATAAATGCGTGTATAAGTATGTCTCATTTACAATGGAAAAAGCAGTAGCATCTACTTTATAATCATATATTAAGCAACTATTGAGAATATAAAGTACCAGCAAATTATTCTAGGTTTTGGAGATAAAGTTACCCAAAAAAACCCCAGTAAAACCTTTACTCTTATTGGAGCTGTATTCTAGAAGTGCTGACAGACAATAAACAAGGTCAATAACAACAAAAAAAGTCACATATTAGAAAGGAATTAGTGTTTAAAAAGACAAAGCAGAAAGTCAAACTAGAAACTATGGTGGTAGTGGAAGAGGTTGTAGCTTTAGACACAGTGGCCAGAGAAGGTCTCACTGAGAGGATGAACTTTGAAAAATGAATTGAAGGAAGTGTTTTGAAGCAAACTATTGGCTATCTGAAGGTTGAGCATTCCAGGCAGATGATATACAAACTGAAATAGGGGATGGAAGCATGCCTGACTTACTCAAGAAGCAGCAAGAGGACCTACGTGCACGGAGTGCAGTAAGCAAGGGGCATATTTGTAGGAGATCAGGTCAAAGAGGTAATCAGGCATTGTAGGTAATTGTAACAATTGTGTCTCTTATCTGACTGAGATTAGATGACTTTGGAGGGTTTTGAAGAAAGGAATAACATGAATGGACATGTGTTAAGGAGTCTCACTCTGATTTGAGTTGAGAATATACTTTAGGAGAACAGGCATGAAATCAAGGTGACAGGTTAGGTAAGAGGACATTGTCATCAAGGTGAGATATTATTATTTGGATAAAGTAATTACAATGGAAGTGGTCATAAGTAGTAGATTCTGCATAGATTTTAAAGGCAGAGCTGACAAGACATGACAACACATTGGATGTGGCATATAAAAGAAAAGAGTAAAATGACTACAAGGCTTCTATCCTGAGCACACTGTAGAGTTGTCATTTACTACTATGAGGAAGCCTGGGATACAGGCAGATTTGAGGAGCATGTCATTCCAGGAACTTAGTTTTTGACAAATCAAGTTGGAGATGCATATTAAACATCCAAGTACAGTTTTCCAGTAGACAGTTTGATATATGATTCTTGAGTTCAGAGGAGAGGTCCTGGCTGGAGCTATAAATTTGGGAATCGTAGGAGTCATCAGTATATACAGGGTAACAGTATTCACCAACAAAAAAGTGGATAAAAATAAAAATAGAAGAGTTCCAAGGACTCTGAAGCAATTCAAAATTTAGAGGTCAGGGAAGCAAGAAGAACCAGGGAATTTGACCAGTGAGCTAGAGGAAAAAGAAGCAAGCCTGTAGTCCTAGAAGTGAAAAAATATGTATTAACTCTGTTATATGCTGCTAAAGTTTAATTAAGAGACTGAGAATTGACCACTAGATTTAACAACATGAAGGTCATTGTTCACCTTGACAAGATCATGCTCAGAGCCTAGTCGGGGTGAAACTTGATTAAGACCAAAACAATTGACTTCCTTTTCAATGATTATTTTTGTAAAAAGGATAGAAATAAGGCAGGGTCTGGCAAAAAAGAAAAAAAAAAAGTAAAGTCAAGAAAATGCTACTGTGGGTGGGAGAAATAACAGCATCTTTGTATACTTACAGAAATAATCTAGGAGGTATGGATAACTGCTGAACAGTTCATAAGGCGACTCATATTTTAACATTCCCACTCTGGCATTTGGGTGGAGAACACACTTTAGGGGGACAATAATGTAAGCAGCTTGAACTAAGTAGCAAGAATGGAAGTGGTGAGAAGTAATTAGATTCAGGATAGATTTTGAAGCTAAAGGGGGAAAAATTGATAAAATAGTTTCCTTGAGTAAGTGATAGGTGATGAAATCTAATGAACAAGTGGATGCACTTAGCTTTAAATAAAAGGATGGAAGCACAGCCATAAAAACAAGTCAAGGGGGGTGCTTCCCTGGTGGCGCAGTGGTTGAGAGTCCGCCTGCCGATGCAGGGGACACGGGTTCATGCCCCGGTCTGGGAAGATCCCACATGCTGCGGAGCGGCTAGGCCCGTGAGCCATGGCCGCTGAGCCTGCGCGTCTGGAGCCTGTGCTCCACAACGGGAGAGGCCACAACAGTGAGAGGCCCGAGTACCGCAAAAAAAAAACTAAGGCAAGGGAATATGAAAATGGATGGAGCTAAGTGTATAGATGGGATGGTAGAGCATTATGAATGTTCTTGTCCTTTTACTTCTATCTTCTCAGTAACATAGGAAAACAATTACAAGCTTAGGATGTAGGACATCTAGGAATGGATTTAGGAAAGAGGAGAATGTGGGAAATTATCACTAGGAGAATAGAAAATTGAATAGAATAAGGAACTATTGCTGGGTACATTTAAGGGTTCATTTGAGGTACATGATTATGAATTTAAAGTCAGACTAGCTAGAAGGTTTTATGTTTTCATTCAGTTATTTTCAGCTACATAAGAATAAACACAGAGTTGGGTCTGGCCAGCATTTAGTTTAGCCAGACAAGTAAAGTGAGAGAGGGACAAAGAAATTGACAGAGTATGCAAGGACATACTCAACTTCTATTGCTGCCATAACAAATTACCACAAATTTAGTGGCTTAAAACACAGGTGTATAATCTTACAGTTCTCTAGTTCAGAAGCCTGACATGGGTCTCACTGGGTTAAAATCAAGTTGTCAACAGGGCTGCGTTCTTTTCTGAGATTCCAGGGGAGAATACATTTCTTTGCATCTTCTAAATATGGCCCACATTCCTTGGCTCATGGTCCCCTTTTTCCATCTTCAAGTCCAATAATGGGTTTGCATATCTTCATGCCTTTCTTCCATTATCATCTTTCTCTCTGACCAGAACAGGAAAATGTCCTCCTCTTTAAGGACTCATTTGATTATGTTGGATAATCTCTCATTTTAATGCTCTTACCTTAATCACATTCATGAAAGTCCCTTTGCCATGGCTTTCTGTCAAGTCAGAGTAGAATTCTGATTTTCACAATTTTGCCAGTACTTTTGTTGCATTTATTAAGTGGATTTATGGAGATCCTCCCTCACTCCAACATTCAAGAAATCCTACCCCTACTGCTGTTTGGAGAATGGGCTAGAAGCCATCATGGATGGAGGAAGCCTCCATTTAGGTGGCTATTGCAGTGCCCTGATGAAGAATGGAGATACCTTGGGCTAGGTAGTTGCAAAGTTGTAAAGGTGAGAACTGAAGAGACTTGAGGTATTATTTTTCCTTCTTATTGACTGACTCTAAATCTTGTAACACTTATTTTCTCTCTCATTCAATCAAAGATATAAGAAAAAGCAATAAAATTTTCATGCTTTTACTTTGCCTATATCACTAATTCATAGGAGAACAAATCCTAACTCCTATAACTTTATTCTACTGTTAATAGCAATAGACACTTTTTACTTGGGCAGCATGCCCTCATGTAAGTCTATACAGATTTATATTTGGTTTTCTTCTTACTTAAACACAGGCTTTCAGTTGTGTAATTCCCAGGCACTTGTTATATCCATACCTTTCTCTCCTCAGCCCAGGTGTACACAGCCATGAGGTCTGACTGCTCCATTGAGGATTCAGTTTTTTTATTTTTTAATTAATTATTATTGGAGTCTAGTTAATTTACAGTGTTGTGTTAGTTTCTGCTGTACAGCAGAGTGAATTGGTTATACATATATCCACTCTTTTTAAGGTTCTATTCCTATATAGGTCATTACAGAGTATTGGGTGGAGTTCCCTGTGCTATACAGTAGGTTCTTATTAGTTATCTATTTTACATATAGTAGTGTGTATATGTCAATCTCAATCTCCCAATTTATCCCTCCCCCCACTTCCCCCTTGGTAACCATAAGTTTGTTTTATACATCTGTGACTCTTTTTCTGTTTTGTAAATAGGTTCATTTGTACCATTTTTTTAGATTCCACATATACATGATACATACAATATTTGTCTTTCTCTGACTTACTTCACTGAGTATGACAATCTCTAGGTCTATCCATGCCACTGCAAATGGCATTATTTCGTTCTTTTTTATGCCTGAGAAATATTCCTGTGTGTGTGTGTGTGTGTGTGTGTGTGTGTGTGTATGTGTGTGTGTGTGTGTATATATATATATATATATATATATATATATATACCACATTTTCTTTATCCATTCCTCTGTCAATGGACATTTAGGTTGCTTCTGTGTCCTGGCTATTATAAGTAGTGCTGCAATGAACATTGGGGCACGTGTATCTTTTCGAATTATGGTTTTCTCTGGATGTATGCCCAGGAGTGGGACTGCTAGATCATATGGTAGATCTATTTTTAGTTTTTTAAGGAACCTTCATACCATTCTCCATAGTGGCTGTACCAATTTACATTCCCACCAACAGTGTAAGAGGGTTCCTTTTTACACTTTGAACAAGTAACTTCTTTCTAAACCTTAACGGTTTGTGGACTAGAAATACCCTGCTTCATGTGGTTGGCTATATTTATTTTGCTCTTTATGCTTCATAAAAATGAAATAAATAGGTTTTGATTCAGCTTGAGTCAAAGCATTAGTGACAAAAACACTTTTTCTAAATATAGAGTGATCAATAAAAGGATTTTTTATTCTAGAAACACATTTTGGTAAACATTCTCTTCAAAAAATAAGCAAAAACTAATATATTCTTTTTTCTTCGGTTCCCCTCAATTGTAATTCACATCTCATAATGACACTAATAGAAAAGTAAACACACTTTTCCTCTAAAGAAACCAATGCCTATTCATGCATCATGTCATCTATCCCTTTCTCTACCAGATAAACATCAAATGCTGATGACCTCATTCAATCTTAGAGACTGACACTATCTAGAGTGTAGAATTAGTACTAAGAATATTATATATTTCACTATGTTTCTCCTAATTAGGGATAAAGTAGACCAATAAAAGTTTTAGTGGAATTATACATTTTTTGAATTTATGTCCAAGTCTGTTCTAAATCACACTAAGTCAAATCTATAAATGTTCTGTCTACAAATTAGTGTAATTAAGTCTAAGAGATAATTTGAACAAAAGTAAATAATTATCTTCCTCTTATCTTATTTCACACTTATCTGTGATTATAACTGAATTAATTTTCATGAAAAAAAGGACTTTGTCCTTATACTTGGAGATTTTTCTTCAGACGATAGAAGGAATCTCTAATGAGTTATTTGGTGTAGTTTAATTTTTAAAACAAGAAGCTGTAAATTTAATACCTACTACCAATATTTAGTATTATGTTCATTTATTTTCATACTCTGAATAAAATATTTAGATTTGTTTTCTAGTCTGGTATCAAGAGGTAAACATAATACCCACATTTTAAGTTTCCAATAAATATTTTTTTTTCAATAAATATTTTATACTTACATATATGAGCTTTTCAAGGTCAAGGACTTACTGAATTTTCTAATACTAAGGCTTTGAACGGTATAATTCTGGAATGATCACTGAGTATGCAGGAGAAAGGTGAGCAGAAAGAATTCTTGACTTATAGAGATTAGGATTCAACCCAGGGCTATGGTGGTAGAAATCTCTGCCCAAGGAACTATCCCAAAGACTCAAAATACTAACAAGAAGTCTTTTATTTTATTTTATTTGCCTTTATATCTATGTTCAGCCTGATCTTTGTGTCTCTCCACTACCCATGTCTTTAAGTTCAGAGTTCTCTAGCTGTTATCTCTCCAGAAAATGTACTGATACTTCTACCCAATACTTTATTATTTGCCCTACAGCATCATGATGTGGTTTGTAATATATTTTTTGCTATGGAAAGATAGCTTAGAGATAGATGATCTAGGCTCTTCTCTTTTATAGGCAAAAATTCTGAAATCTGGAGAATTGTGGGTACTTGTTTAGACATTGTGTTAAGGCAGAAGCAGGAATTGACCTAATGTCCTCTTTAAAGCAGTTCAGAGTTTATTAGATTCCATGTCATTCAAAAAGCACTTGTTCTTGGGCTTCCCCGGTGGCGCAGTGGTTGAGCGTCTGTCTGCTGATGCAGGGGACAAGGGTTCGTGCCCCGGTCCGGGAAGATCCCACATGCCGCGGAGCGGCTGGGCCCGTGAGCCATGGCCGCTGAGCCTGGGAATCCGGAGCCTGTGCTCCGCAACGGGAGAGGCCACAACAGTGAGAGGCCCGCATACCACAAAAAAACCCAAAAAACAAAAAGCACTTGTTCCAATGTCTACTTTTAAATTAACATATCAATCTAAATCACACTGAAGAATAGCAGGAAAGCATACAATGTACACTGCAAACTCAAGCCGGTTCTACTAGGGCAGATATGCATACTACATGCATACAGTAAACATAGATTAAATGAGAGCAATGTCAATATAACATATATGACTGTCATAAAACCTATGTGCAGCAAATAAGGCATTCCTAGAACCTTGACAAACTGAAGAAGAATGAAATCAAGAATAATAGCTACCAGTTGTAATGAGCTACTTATGGAAATGATCCACCCTAAAGAACAGAGACAGGGCTTCCCTGGTGGCGCAGTGGTTGAGAGTCCGCCTGCCGATGCAGGGGACACGGGTTCGTGCCCCGGTCCGGGAAGATCCCACATGCCGTGGAGCGGCTGGGCCCGCGAGCCATGGCCGCTGAGCCTGCACGTCCGGAGCCTGTGCTGCGCAACGGGAGAGGCCACAACAGTGAGAGTCCCGCGTACCGCAAAAAAAAAAAAAAAAAAAAAGAACAGAGACAAAATAGGTGAAGTAAAAGCTTCCATCAGAGTGACTATGGCAGTTTCAGTTATACCACTTTTTAGCCTACTCATAATAATAAATGTTTCTGTAGCTTAATCCATTCTAGAAATGGATGGAGTTTATCATAAACATAATCAGTTGTACTACAGCCTATCTGAAGAAAAAAAATATGTCAATGTAAGGGGATTTATCAGAATGGCAGTATTTATTTGTTTCTAGTAAACTCTCTCAAAACCCATTCCATATTCACTGTGCTCATTCACCTCTTTGCCAGTTTGGCCTCTGAGGGGAGAGCAGTGATTTGGAGGTGAGAGAATAACTTGTATTCTGGGGGCTGCAAAAAAAGTGCTCCCAAGTGAGTTAATAGGCACTCTGTCTTAAATGTTTTGAGTTTTTCTAGTGTTAATATCTCTCTCTCACCCTTGTCAATATTCTAGACTTACAAATCTGAAGTACAGCCCACAAAATGTATTTATTCCACTCTGTGTATCCCCACATTTGATGTCCCACCCAAGTGAAAAACTAGCTTCCTTGTGTCCTTTCAACTCTTCATAAATGCTATCATAAAACTGATGCAGAACTTTTTTTTTTAATCAGGAGGTTGTGAAATAAACATGCAATTTTAAAACAGGAGAAGAAAACAGCATAAAAAAAGAAAGCCGGCTCTATTTGTTTGTCCTGAAGGTCTCAAAACTCTAAAACTCTCTCCTTTGGCTTCATTCTCCCTCATACAGACTTCTTTATTAATGTACTTGCCAGCTTCTTTGAGAGGCCAAGCTCCTGAAAGACAGGAATTCAGTATTAATCTTTTTTGTATCCCTGGAACCTGGCACATCTGCTTTATAATGGCCACTAAATAAATTTATTTTAATGAGAAAATGAATGAATGAATTTACTTTCTGACAGAGAGAAACAATTCATTCTTTCCTATATTGCTCATTATGCTTACAGGATCTCTGCGTAATCATTATTGATAACAAAGAGGATTGATTGAGTACCTATTTAGATAATATAATTGTGTTTAAATAATGAGCTAGCGTACTCTTTCTCTTCTGAACTTGAAGACTCCAATAATGGAAAATATTGAAGATTGAAATAGTATTCGAGATAATTTGTTAATTACATTAAAGGAGGAAGATAAAGACACATAAATGAAGATACAGTATGAGTCAATGTTGATCATTTATTCCAGCATCTGTGTAACTGTATGAGAGGAAAGAGGTCATTGTTCAGTGTGATAATTATGCATTATGGTACCATTAAAATTGCAGACAATTGAAAGAGAGCAGGTCTTTTCCCCGTAGATGTTTGTGATAAGCAAAAGATCACCTGTCTCATATTCAAGTAGGCCATTGCAATGATTAGGAAGATAGTAGTTTGGATAATTATAAAGCTCCCATTTAGTCAAAGTGCATCCTTTTCTATGACTCTGTAATCACTTTTTAAAGGGCTATGTTGAATGGCTGAGTGTGTGTTATCTGACCTTTTAAGGGCATCCCTTCATTATTTCCATACTAAAGTCTTCTTGCCTTTTTAGTCTTAAAGTTACCATCATCACCAAACTGTTGTGAATGCCGTACCTCCAGTCTCTCTTTAAGTACTATAGGAACTTTAAATGTTCTAAAAAGTAAAAATTCAGGAAACGAATTCTGGAGAAATTAATTGCTGGATCATTGCACTTATTTTTAAAGTTTACTACTTTTGTGAGAAAATAGCCATTTGCAGCTATGCATATATCAGTCTTCAGAGCCAACTTGATATTCTTTTCACGAAGTTCAGCTCCAGATTTTAAGATCATTGGTGGAAATTAAACACAAGCTAAAATTATTATTTTCTACCACCTCTGATTCAGGATTAACATTTTGACAATCACATTACTGAGCCTACC
The DNA here is from genome assembly GCF_963455315.2 of Globicephala melas. Classification (NCBI taxonomy): domain Eukaryota; kingdom Metazoa; phylum Chordata; class Mammalia; order Artiodactyla; family Delphinidae; genus Globicephala; species Globicephala melas. The sequence goes on along the minus strand of NC_083320.1, from coordinate 45,764,652 downwards.
TTCCAGGTCATTTTTTTAATAAAATGCAATGTTTCAGTGAATACTGTCATTAATAATAATAATAATGTCTCCAAAGCAGAAATTCAAGGTAGCTCATGTTGACATGACTGAAACTGGTCTGACTTTTTAAGGCAAGTTTCCATGTGGTCTCAATCTCTACTGTATCAGATGGTTAGTACTTATTTCCCCTACCTGTTTGGCTCAGATTTAAAATCCAACATCAAACCCTGAGCTGGAACAGCAGGTGGAAAAGTACAGTCTGGCATCTTTAGGTTTTGCCAAATCCAAATGTCAATGTGAACACAAGGCCACAGTGCTCTGTTCAGAGACATACCACCTATCAAGCTTTAAAATTCACATCTTGAACTTAATAGTGAACTAATATAATGAGAAAAGAAAATGATAGCTTTAATTCTGAGGCAAAATGGAATAGCTTAATTCAAAATATTTCTGGTGATTCTGTTCAATTCAGCAAACTTTTACTATACATATACTTTGTGCAAAATAATATGGAAATTATAAAGGGGTCAGGGGTGACACAGGCAAGGAGCAATACAAAGTAAAGCACAAATCCTAACTTCAATGTGCCTGCAGTACAGTGGTTTCTTGAATAGAGAAATTGATAAAATACTTTTTATAATTTGCATAATTTTATGATTTGGCTGTTTGTTCTTTGTTTGTTTATGTATTAGAAAACCTCTGTTTCTCCTTTACACACTTCTGACACCATATGTGTGGGTTTTCCACACATCATGCAATTCTGCAACACCTGCTGGTGTCCAACAATGTAATTCTTTTTTTTTTTTTTTTTTGGCGGTACGCGGGCCTCTCACTGTTGTGGCTTCTCCCGTTGCAGAGCACAGGCTCTGGACGCGCAGGCTCAGTGGCCATGGCTCACGGGCCCAGCCGCTCCGCGGCATGTGGGGTCTTCCCGGACCGGGGCACGAACCCGCGTCCGCTGCATCGGCAGGCGGACTCTCAACCACTGCGCCACCAGGGAAGCCCTGTAATTCATTTCTGACAGTATCTACCTGGAGTTACCATTAGATCCTTCAGGTTAAGGGCTCAGTCCAGCAAGACTGTGCCCCCATCTGCTTTCTGCCTCACTTAAGATGCCAGTTGCAAGTCCAGGTTGTCAATCTTTGCTTCTGACCTACTGGCTATAAATTGGAGATTCCCATGAACCTTCCTGGAGTTTAATTAATTTGCTAGAGCAGCTCACAGAACACAGGAAAACATTTTACTTATTAAATTACCAGTTTGTTATAAAAGGATATAACTCAGGAACAACCAGATGAAAGAGATGCCTAGGACAAAGTATGTGGGAGACCCACTCTCCCAGCACATCCACGTGTTCACCAACCCAGAAGCTTCCCAGATCCATACTATTAGGAATTTTCTGGAGGCTTTATCATGTAGGCAAGGTCAATTGTTAACTTCATTTTCAGCCCCTCTCGCTTCTTTGGAAAATGGTGGGGTGGCCTAAAACTTCCAAGTTCCTAATCATGGCTTAGATGGGCTTTCTGGTGACCAGCCTCATCCAGAAGCCCACCAAGAGTCACCTGATTAAAACAAAAACCATCCCTATCACCTAGGAAATCCCAAGGGATTTAGGAGTTCAGTGTCAGAGGATCTTATCACTCAGGAAATTACAAAGGTCTTAGGAGCTGTGTGTGTCAGGAACCGCGAAATATGTAAGAAATGTATTTCTTATTATTTCACAGTTCATTAAAAGCAGAATATGCTAAACTATAGTGGAGATTCAAGAAAGCAGTAAGTGTAACTGATGGTTTGGCTCATGGAAAGGTTTATGAATGAGGTGGCATTTTAAAGAATGGTAGGAGTCAAGAAATCAAGAAAAGGTAAAATAAAAGAGTAAGGAGGGCTTCCCTGGTGGCGCAGTGGTTGAGAGTCCGCCTGCCGATGCAGGGGACACGGGTTCGTGCCCCGGTCCAGGAAGATCCCACATGCCGCGGAGCGGCTGGGCCCGTGACCCATGACCGCTGAGCCTGCGCATCCAGAGCCTGTGCTCCGCAACAGGAGAGGCCACAGCAGTGAGAGGCCCGCGTACCACAAACAAACAAACAACAACAACAAAAAAAAACAGGAGAGTTATAGAAGTGGGACCATACATCGAGTGTTAAGGAAACATTCAGGTGTCCAGATTGACTGTGGCCCAGAAGTCGTGAAGAATAACAAGAGATGAATCTGGAGAAACAGGTGGAAGCCAGATCACTGAGTGCCTTAAAATGCAGCCTGACAAGTTTAAATGTAGGCAATAGGGAGGTACTGGCAGTTTCTGTTTTGCTTGTTTTTAGCAGATGAAGTTATTAGAGTTCTACTTGAGAAAGAATAACCTTGTAGTCTTGTGCAGGGTGGAATAAACAGGAATGGAAGCAAAATAGGCCATTATTCTGTGCAGAAGCAAGCCCTGAATTGAAAAGATGATAGTAAAAACAGAAAGGAGGGAACTAACAATTAGAGACAACTAAATTTCTTCCTTTCTAATCTGTATTCCTTTTACAAGTGTACCTCAGAGATATTGCAGGTTAGGTTCCAGACCACTTTAATAAAGCAAATATCGCAATAAAGTCACACATATTTTTTGGTTTCTCACTGTATATAAAAGTTATGTTTACACTGTTGATGGAAATAACCAATAAACAATTTATAATAAGGATAGAAAAGAGTTTTATTGGAGGCAAACTGGAGACTTTAACATGGGAGACACAGACTCAAGAAGCATTTGGATTATGTTCCATCAAACTACAAAATGGCGGAGGCTTATAAAAGTAGAAACTGAAAAATTACATAATTTGTTTGTCAAGAGTTATAATTGGAGCTGGCAAGAAGAGTACTTGGGACTTCCCTGGCAATCCAGTGGTTGGGACTCCATGCTTCCACTGCAGGGGGCGCGGTTGGGGAACTGGGATCCTGCATGCAGCATGGCATGACCAAAAAATTTAAAAAAAAATTTTTTTTAATTAAAAAAAGAGAATTAAAGTGTTCTGTAGAAAAAAAGAAGAAGAAATAAGAGTGCTTGTTAAGCAAGAATTGGTTGGGGTCTGAAATGGTTGGATAGTTACAAGAGAAACCTTGAGACCATAAGGTTGCAGCTGGCAGCTGCTAGCAGATATTGTTTTGAGAATGGCTGGTGGTGTCCTTGAGTTTGATAAAGTTCAGAAAATTCAAGTTCTGGGTGATTCAGGAACATGTCTGAAACTACATCCCCAATGGCCACCCTGCTGCATTTTTGAATGCCTGAACCACAGTTACTCCATTTTGATTTTTAAATGCATTCTTTTTTTTTTTTAATGGTTGAAGCAGATGTACAATGCACATTTGACAGGCCATAAAACAAGCTGTGCTAGTTAGCATAAAGTTCAAGCCAAATCATGTATAAGGCAGAATGACTTTGCCATACCTCAATATGTGAAAATTTCTTCCATCAACACTATACTGTAGTCTATTAAGTGTGCAATAGAATTATGTCTAAAAAACAATGTACATATCTTAATTTAAAAATACTTTATTGATAAAAAATGGTAACCGTCATCTGAACCTTCAATGAGCCATAATATTTTTTGCTGGTGGTGTGTCTTACCCACTGATCACCACTTGATCAGTAGTTGATGGCTACTGACTGATCAAGGTGGTGGTTGCTGAAGGTTGGGTGATTGTAGCAATTTCTTAAGATAAGACAACAATGTGCCCTCAGCCTGTTGGGGGGGGTGGGGGGGAATGGAAAGCATTCTCCACCTGCGGCTCTCACCTTTGTGTAATCTGTCTATGGGACTGTCATTGGAGTCTACTTCAACCCCACATCCACAGACACCCAGAGGGACATGGCAGCCACGGTGATATACACCATGGTCACCCCCATGCTGAACCCCTTCATCTACAGCCTGTGGAACTGAGATCTGAACGGTGCCCTCAGGAAACTTTTCATCAGGAGCCACTTTGCTAAGACTCTTTGAACACTCTTTTTAGACCCAATTGATTTTGAAATAAACTAATGCTTCCCAATGTGAAAAAAAAGACAACAATGAAGTTTGTCCCATCAGTTGACTCTTCCTTTCACTTGAACACTTAGAAGCCATTGTAGGGTTATTAACCAGCCTAATTTTACTATTGTTGTGTCTCAGAGAATAGGAAGGCCCTTAGAGAGGAAGAGAGGGGAATAACTAGTCAGTAAAGCAGTCAGAACACGCACAACATTTATTAAGTTCACCATCTTATATCGGCGCGGTTTGTGGTGCCCCAAAACAATTACAATAGTAACATCAAAGATCACTGATCACAGATCACATAACAAATACAATAATAATGAAAAATATTAAAATATTGTGATAATTACCAAAATGTGACACAGAGACATTAAGCAAATGCTGTTGGAAAAATGGCATCAAATAGACTTGCTTGAAGGTAGCCACCAACTTCAACTTGTAAAAAACACAGTATCTGCAAAGCTCAATAAAGCAAAGCACAGTAAAAATGAGGTATGCCTGTATTTCTTTGTCCTGGTTTTGTTACTTTTTAAAATGTGCTATTATACATAGATAAGTAAAGATACCAAAAGTTCTAACAATATATATTTGCATAATTTTATTTCATATAAAAAATAACTTGAATAAATGAAGTATGGAAAGAAAAGAGCAGTGTAGACTATCTCTAAACTGTTTTATTTTATAATCATTTTAAGTCAGTACCAAAAAAATCACATTAATAATATTGGTGACACATTTCAGTGAGCAGGTTTTGCTCAACTGTAACCAAATATGTTGTTTTAAAAAAAACAACTTTTTCTTTTCTCAGTAACAACTAATTTCTTAGAAACAAATCAGAATAAATGGATTTATACCTAATACTTGAATCTATTATGGTTTATAATCTTAATCAAGAGGTTCTTATTTTAATCACTTCAAATACAAATGAATATTCTCAATACTACTACAAATTAATTATAGTCAAGTGTTTGGATCTGTTATGAAATTAAAGCTCTATAAATTCTTGTTTTGTAAATATCTAAGTGAGAGAATTAAAGTAATACTATAAAGAGTTTCATTTTCTCTTTTAGCAATACCTTCAAAATAAAATTTCATACAAGCCTAGCTTTGCCTTTGCATAGGGAACTCTTGCTTTGCCAAATGATTGGAATCAGGGCTTTATACAGTGCATTTATTATTAATAGGTCTAGGAAAGCATGTCCCAAAGTGTGGTACATAAAATACTGGCCAGGAGAGAAATTCTAGGACAAAGGTTTTCACTGATTAGTTTAATTAGGATTAAAATATATAAATCCCTTTTTGAAATTATTACCTATTAGCTTATTAAAAGATCTATGAAGTCCTGCAATGCTGAAACCTATTTACCTTTGTTTAATTCACTGTTTCTCTAATTTATTCGACCATTAAACATTACCCTGGAATAATAAACACACCAGATTTTATAGAGTTTCCTAGAATTCATGCTGGGAAATGCGGGCCTCACTCATTCAGTAAATGCTTAGTTCTTAGGGGTATTGGTAGGTATTACTGAAATATGTTTGGTATTCCCTTTCTCTCCTCTCAGTCACTGTTCCTCTGATATAATGCCACTATCTGGTACCGTATAATGGTCTCTCAGTACCTGACTGGATGACTAGTGAACTAATCTGAAAACCAGTTGTGCTGGTATATTGCTGAATAAATCTTATCGTATAAATGCTTCACAGCTAACATAGCAAGTCAATGCATTTTTATGGATGCCACAGTATTTGAAAAATGTTTATTTTCTCCCACCCTCACCTCCTCTGTCTCCAATACTTAGACTCAACCAGATTATAATTGTAAGCACCTTAGGAATTCTGACAGCCTTAAAAAGCTGTTTTGGAGCCAGCAAACTTTTAAATTCCCATATATCCTACCATTTGAATGACTGGTTGGTCTATGAAAAATGAAGAATGCCTATTTAAACAAATGACATTAATTTCTAGCTGTTTTAGTTAATTTAAAAGTAATGTTAAGATTAGGTCGACTTGAGAACATCTCAATTTTAAGTTTGTTATTCTTATCAAAGGATATTAGCAATATAGCATCTTACAAACTTTCAAGCTACAACAGGCTTATACAGTGAATTAATGTCATAACTTCAGATTACTGAGAACCGTTGATGTGTTTCTCTAAACTTGTTTACTCAATGTATTATTTTAAATTAAACTACCAAAATGAAGGAATTACTTTTCTACTATTTTATCAGTTTCCTCTAATCATTCTAATTTTTATTCTATTTTGTCAGTCTTCCAAAATTCAAATTCCTGTTAATGGAACATTTGCTGCACTTTGTTTTTCTCTGTTTACGTTAATGAAAAGCTGTGAGGACACTGTGAAAAGCAAGTGAATACATCTCTTTTCCAAAAACTATCACACCAAAATCTTCATCTGAAACTGTCCATTTTATTATCTTAGCAATAACCTTTAAATCAGTTGAGTTCTCTTTCAATGAAAATGTGTCAAAAATTTTGACTCAGCTTAAAGCAACCCTTCCTTGGTTTACATCTCTTTTTTGGAATAGCTCTGTATTTACATGGTCATTCCTAAATTTCTTATATCTAGATGACACCTTCTCTGGTTAGTCTTCTATTACTAACTAAATCAACATTTAACATTTTAAAATATAACAAATATTAAAAGCAAAATGAATGTTCTTTTTATGTTTGACCCTTGAATTTTTCCTAAAGTTTATAAAATTTCACTTTCTGCTTACATTTCTCTCAAGAAAGAGTTAATATTTTGAAGCACTGAAGAGACATGTTAATGAAATAGTGAAGTACGAAATATTACCAGTATTATGAGGCAAAATACACTTACCTAGTTTTATGTTCTTAAGATACATAAAGAAAACTTCTTTAATCATTCTGGCACATTTCTTACTTTATTTTCAGATCACATAAAATGCTTTCCCTATTAGCCAAGGAAGTGTCTATGTTCGCATCTCCTAGTATATACAGACCTAAAGCAGATCATTCGAATAAATATTCAAGAGCAAGCCTGGTAGGATTTTCAAGAACACAGGTGTTGAAACTAACTAATTAGAATGGAGATTTTGTAAGAATTTGCTCGGGGAGTTAAGAGTTATGAAATAAATGATGATTAGGACTATAGGGAAACTTGTAGGTAATTCGGTAATTCTGTCATTCCAACAAAAAGGGTGTGATCTCTCTCTCTAGCTGTTGTTCATTCTTCCTAACAAATGAAATTAACTCTTAACTAAACCTAGTTCATGGCAAAATTATCTAGTCACGTTAGCCTAGTATTCAGCCACCTCATTTGGAATCACACAATTCAGACACTTGTGATATACTCTGGAACTCTTGGGATCTTCAAGTTGAAAACATGTGAACAACAGATTTGGGCAGTTGAAACTATAGGATGCAGAAGCTCTGGGTATAATTCCTTGGCAAATATGAAGATGTATCGTTACAACCACATGCAATATCTCAAATTTAATACCTAGGGTTGTTTGATTCTCTTGTTTGCAATCAACAAAAACTTGTTGAATTATCCTAGTAATCAGAAGTTGTTGTAAGAATAAATATTGTGGTGCATTCGTATTAGGTTATCTTTTCAGCTCCTTTTCTCTGAAAATTACCCACCTTTAACACTGGAGTCACTTCCACAGTCCTTGTTCTGTTATGTAATTCTGCTTCCCTAGGCATTATAATAGAATATCTGAAAAAAAAAAAAGCTGGGCTAATCAAATATTATTTTCTTACAAATTAGTAATTTTAAACTAAATGATAGAGTTTGAGTTCATGGGAGCTGAGTTACATTGATGGCAGCACGTTAAGAGAATTTTCATAAAATCTTGATTTTTCATGTCTGGTGACCCACCTATTCATTGGATTGGAATCAATGATAGGCCCAAGTATTTCACAATAAATTCATATTCTTACATAAGTTATTTGTAACCAAAAGAATCTTAACTTACATATATGAACATTCAAATTCATAAAAAACTGAACAGAGTTGAACAGCATGGACTGAGAAAAGTTAGATACATGGATAAATCTGGAATTTATGGTAATGCTTACCCTAAAATTTTCACTCCATGGGCCATCACTGAAGATGCTCAGCTAAACTTTTTAGTCCTTCTTTGTATCATTCTATGTCAACCTTTCTCAATCTCTACTGTATACTTTTTTTCCTCTGTCTAATAGTATCTGCTGAAACAGGATTTCAGCCTGCTTGGAACATTGACTTGTTACACCTCTTCATAGTCCTGACTCTCTACCTTATGACTTCTTAGCTTCCAATCTCATTGCTAAAAATGTTTTTATTTTAATAATTTTAGTTTAATTTCTAAGAAGGAAAATTACCTTCTCTTGTCTAGGTTGCCACAGATTGATGGACAGCAATATGTGGAATGAATATCCTTAAGTTAGCTGATGATCATTTGTTTATTCAACTAAAAGATCTCGGAGTTTGTATGTATGGTTCACCCATTTCACCATTCCAGGTCCAACTAATGCAATGACAAAGAATTACTAACTTTAGAAGCTTCAGAATTAGAAGGAGTTTAACTTAAAGGAAAACCATTCAAAAGCTAAAAATAATTTTGTTTTAAAATAGAATGGTAGCATAGCTCTGTCCTTGACATTAGAGTTATAATAATATCTGGAATTGTCAGATGCCACAATTTTAATTTAACCATTAATTACACATCATCATGGGGACCTAAGAGTGGGCAATTTTATAGGCAAATGATCCTTGTAGATGGTTTACAATGGCTTTTTATCCTGCATTTTTAAGCCTGTTGTCATCAAAAAATTAAAGTCACCAGATGGCTTCTACTTCTCTAGATATAATGTCTACATTATAGACAAAAACGGGGAAGGGAAGTATAGGAGGACTTACCTTTGTGAGACTTTGTCTTTTTACTTGGGAAGAGAAGCCTTTCCCATCCAAATTTCAGTTTTGCTAAATACACTCATAAAACATATGTGAATGTCACTGCAGGTGACATTATTGAAGAAATAATTTGAATCCACTTAAATGTATTTAAGATATAAATTATTCAGATTCCTCATTTCTTTTTTTTTTTGAGATAATCACTTTTAACACACTTCACAATTGATTGGACTAAAACCAGTTAACACCTGACACAAGGATGAATTATTTTAAGTGAATAATTTGTGATGATATGACACTGTATGAAGTATTACACTATGAAAGAAAAGTGAGTCCAAATGAAACATACTTTTTGTACGACATGTATTAATTGTACAGACAGATGAAAAACTACATTGATACCAACTCATATTCATTTTATTACTGTTAATTTTAATTCCAATGACTCAAATTCTTATTTAATACCCTCCCCAGAATTATTTCTGTCATTCTCCTTATAAATTTCAAATTCTTATCAACAATGGGACACTGATATTTGAATATTACCTTCTTAGAGACAAAGATAATAAAAGCATGCTTCAGTCACATATAAAGAAAAAATAGGAACTATAGTTAATTCTAGGTAAAATTCAATGGAGAAAGGTAGGAAGAAAAATGTTAGTTACTAAAGATACCAAGGTACCAAAAACACCTGCTACTCTTTGTGACCAAAAATTTTTTTAAACTCAACATTGTAGTAGTTTCTTAGAGCTGCCATTAAAAAGTACCACAGACTAGATGACTTAAAACAACAGATAGTTCTGAAGGCTAGAAATCCAAAATTAAGATATTGCTAAGGCCATGCTCCCTCCAAAGCCTCTAGGGGAGGATATCTCCTTGCCTCTTCCAGGTTCTGATGGCCCCAGGCATTCCCTAGCTTGTGGCAGCGTAACTCCAAGCTCTACTTCCATCTTCACATGGCTGTCTTTCCTCTGTCTCAGATCATAGAACAGATCCTGGGTTTTCCAAAAAGAACTGCAAGTAGGGTCAGAAGAGCTTTCCCCCATGCCTTCAACTGCAGAAACTGTATAGACATAACACCTAGCCTGCCATCTGTATCTCTCAAGGTAAGGCAAAGTCCTAAATGAGGCAAATAATCATTAAGGAGAATCCAAGCAAGGTTATGACCTTAAAAGTATTCAAACACACTAAAGAAAGGAAAGAGAGAGATAAAGAGAGAGACAGAAAGATAAAATTAGTTTGGAAAAGACAGATGAAAACAGTCTGAAACAATTTAAGAAACTGGGAAAAGCAGATAGATGATGATAGATAGGTAGATAGATAGATAGGTAGACAGATAGATAAGCTAATGTCAGGAAGACATTCTCAAACATGAATAAATTCAGAAACTGTAACACCCATGAGCATTTCTTTTTTTTTTTTTTTTGCGGTACACGGGCCTCTCACTGCTGTGGCCTCTCCTGCTGCAGAGCACAGGCTTCAGACGCGCAGGCTCAGCGGCCATGGCCCACGGGCCCAGCTGCTCCGGGCATGTGGGATCCTCCCGGACCAGGGCACAAACCCACGTCCCCTGCATCAGCAGGCGGACTCTCAACCACTGCGCCACCAGGGAAGCCTCAGGAGCATTTCTTAAGTAAAAAAATTAAAACTTCAAAAAGTTAATCATATGAATTAGAGAAGTTTTAGAATTTGTGGTAAAAAGGCTGGCAATGATTATTGAATCTATTGAAACTAAGCATATTCTATGTTTTACACCACCTGAATCATTGGGTTGTTGGAAGTGTAGAGAAGGAAATATAATCAGTGAATAGCTGGGTGTTGTGACAATCCATATGTATGTACATTAATATTATTAATGTGGCTAACAGATTTCTCAACTTCTAGAATCAACCTACATTCAATGTATTGAAAAGTTAATTCTCTTACAGCACAGAGTATAAATGTTACTAATCTGGTAACAATTATCCGTATTAGCAAGAGTAAGAATAAATGGGAAGGGAAGTGGAGGGACCAAAAAGTCTCTAAAACTTCAAAAACAAGAACTACAAAAACACAAAAACAAGATGTACAGTCAAATGTTGATGGGAAAAGAAATAGCAGGGAAGCCTATTTACTTAAATTTCAAGTGTAACCAAATGTTAAAAAAAAATAAATAACTGATATCGCTATAAAATTGAAAGGGAGGAAGGGAGATGAAGATGTGGCAAATAGCTCAAAACTTTATATATATATTTTTTTAGGAAATTACTGGGTTGTATATTTTTAATAAATTATGGAAAAGAGACATAAGAATTTTATTTAGAGATACAGAGGAAGCTAAGAAAGTAACTGAAATAAAAATTGTTTAAAAGTGTTTGCCTCTGTAATGCAGTGCTAAAGTGGAGAAAGATGAAAGAGAAGGCCATCACTTTTATTATTCCCACTTAATCAGTGTTAATCATTTACGTATATTATCTTGATAATTTTAAAAGACAGTTTATCCACTCATTGCCTAGTAATCAAATGCTTGCCAAGGAATTTAAGGTGGGGCAAAAAATTTAAGCAAGCTTTTCTCTAAGCAATAAGCACATTTTGGTCTTACTATAATATAACTAAGAGGAATTATTCAGTTACTCTTTAAATAACAAACAATCTGATAAAAAGTGAGTTTCTGATCCAATTCTATCAGGAAGGAGCCAGAAGATTTGAAAAGCTGTTTCTCCTAACCAAGTTTTGCCCAATCAGGCGCTCTGCTACACAAGATCATGTTAAGGGAATGAAGATGGGGAAAAATTCCATTGGATTCTACAATGACCAGGACATTGGTACTGCCAAGTGAGAGGCTACGTAGAGTGTTGGTATGAGAAGTCAGATTGAAAGGAATTAAGGAAATGACTAGAAGATAAAGAATTGAGACAATATAGATTATCGTTAGATGACTAAGGAAGGGATAAATGTAAACCAATATCTTTGTTTTCTTTCAGATCCTCAAGCATGTCAATGTGCCATTAATCCTTCTCTGCCCTTTATTCCTAACATCTTTCTATCACACTTCCCTTCCTCTCAACATCACTTGTTTTTCTTTACTCATCCTGTATGACACATTCTAAATGTCACTTCCTCTCAGAAGTCTTCCCGAACTAAGCTGGATATGACTGCCTTGCTGCACATACACAGTACCATATGCTCCCTCCATTTTAGGAATAATCATACTATATTTTAATTATGTATTTAATTATATGTCTCTCCTAGTTTATTCTAATATTCTTTTTTTTAACTTTTTATTTTATATGAGTATAGTTGATTAACAATGTTATGATAGTTTCAGGCATACAACAAAATGACTCAGTTATACATGTACATGTATCTATTCTTTTTCAAATTCTTTTCCCATTTAGGTTGCCATATAATACTGAGCAGAGTTCCTGAGCTATACAGTAGGTCCTTGTTGGTTATCCATTTTAAATACAGCAGTATGTATATGTTAATCCCAAACTCCCTAACTATCCCTAATATTCTTGAAAGCAAATCCCGTGCCTATTCTGCTCTCCATTGTATTTCCAGTGCATTAACAGTGCCTGGCACAATCAATACTTACTAATGAATGAATGTTTCAAAATGAATAAGTCAGTAAATGAATGTATAAATGCACTGTTGAGAACTGTGATTTGAGGTCTTAGGAGGACTGAGGGAAGATGTTTTGTTTTAGGGGGAGGAAGGTACTGAGAATACTATCTCAGGATGAGAATATTTATTTGATTTTTATTTTTTAGTCAAAGAGAGTCAGCCAAGAGAGAATAGAGATGCAACTAACAGATACTTAGTGGAGTACTGCCCTAGAAAAATGAATATCAAACTTTAAGTGCATACAAATGACCTGGATATCATGTTTAAAATACAGATCTGATTCAGCAGGTCTGAGATGGTGTATGTGATTCTATATTTCTAAAAACCTATCAAGTGATACTGATGCTTGGTAGTCTGGGAACCAAACTTTAAGGAACACTGTGCTAGAAAATGTAGAAGATGGATTCAAGAGAACAGCAATAAGTGTATATACTAGCAATGAAGAGACATTCTAATTTACATAGACAGGTATCTACAATAGATGGGTGAAGACAGAGAAACTTGAAGAAGGAAAAACAGGAAGCTAAAATACTCAGAGAGGGCTTCCCTGGTGGCACAGTGGTTGGGAGTCCGCCTGCCAGTGCAGGGGACATGGGTTCGTGCCCCAGTTCCAGGGGACCCCACGTGCCATGGAGTGGCTAGGCCCATGGGCCATGGCTGCTGAGCCTGCACGTCCGGAGACTGTGCTCCGCAACGGGAGAGGCCGTGGCAGTGGGAGGCCTGCATACCGCAAAAAAAAAAAAAAAAAAAAAAAACTCTCAGAGGATATTCTCAATTCCCTAATAAATAGGTGAAAGTTTACTTAAATATTGAAAAATGGAGAGAGACCAGGACTTGCACAAAGAGAAAATATTATAGGAAAACTGCTGTGGAGAAAGCAACATGACAGTGGTTCTCAATTTTGACTGCCTAATAAAATTGCCAGGGACTTTTCAAAACTTTCATTGCTTAGACCACACACCAGACCAATTAATCAGAATCTCTTGGGAGTGTCCCAGGCATCAGTATTGTTTAGAGCTTCCAAGGATGAAAATTACTGTTGTTACAAATTAACCAAGTCAATTTGGCAGCTGAAAACAATTTGAAGCTGGTGTGCTCTATATGTCTCCTCTCCTAGAACCTCACTACCAGCTGGTATGTTACCATAACAGTAAGTCTCAGACTGAAGTTTTTATAACATGGTTATAAAAGGGTGCAAAAATAGTTAAAGCCATGTTAATGTAAGCTAGATAAAGTCTCAGCCTTCAATCCTCTTAGGCACTCTAACTAGCATCTGGATAAAAAGTTCAACTGAGGCAAATTCAACAAATATTTGCTGGCAAATATTATCACCTAATATGATCCTTTCTGGGTGAATCAAGAGAAAACCCTCTAGCCAAACTGAAGGGAACAGGTGGAACCAGAGAGTTGGCACCGCATGCAACACCGTTGGTATTTATGCCTTGTGTCTTTTTCACACCTTAATTCACTGGCAAGCATCCCTCGTACCAAGTGGAGCCATGTGGCTGACAGGGTCTTGGTGCTCAAGCCGAGTGTCAGGCCTGAGCCTCTGAGGTGGGAGAGCCAAGTTCAGGGCACTGGACCACCAGAGACCTCCTGGCCCCATGTAATATCAATTGGCGAGAGCTCTCCCAGAGATCTCCATCTCAACACTAAGAACCAGCCCCACTCAATGACCCACAAGCTCCATTGCTGGACACCGCATGCCAAACAAATAGCAAAACAGGAACACAACCCCACCCATTACAAGAGAGGCTACCTAAAATCATACTAAGTTCACAGACCCCACAAAACACACCACCAGGTGCAGTCCTGCCCACGAGAAAGACAAGATCCAGCCTCATCCACCAGAACACAGACACCAGAACCCTCCACCAGGAAGCCTACACAACCCACTGAACAAACCTTACCCACTGGGGGCAGACACCAAAAGAAACGGGAACTATGAACCTGCAGCCTGAGAAAAGGAGACCCCAAACACAGTAATTAAGCAAAATGAGAAGACAGAGAAATAGGCAGCAGATGAAGAGACAAAGTAAAAAGCCACCAGACAACAAATGAAAAGGAAATAGGCAGTCTACCTGGAAAAGAATTCAGAGTAATGATAGTAAAGATGATCTAAAATCTTGGAAAAGAATGGAGAAAATACAAGAAATGTTTAACAAGGACCTAGAAGAACTAAAGAGCAAAGATGATGATGAACAACACAATAAATGAAATTAAAAATTCTCTAGAAGGAATCAATAGCAGAATAACTGAGGCACAAGAACAGATAAGTGTCCTGGAAAATAAAATAGTGGAAATAACTACTGCAGAGCAGAATAAAGTAAAAAGAATGAAAAGAACTGAGGACAGTTTCAGAGACCTCTGGGACAACATTAAATGCACCAACATTCGAATTATAGGGATCCCAGAAGAAGAAGAGAAAAAGAAAGGGACTGAGAAAATATTTGAAGAGATTATAGTTGAAAACTTCCCTAATATGGGAAAAGATCTAATCAAGTCCAAGAAGCACAGAGAGTCCCATACAGGATAAATCCAAGGAGAAACACGCCAAGACACATATTAATCAAACTATCAAAAATTAAATACAAAGAAAAAATACTAAAAGCAGCAAGGGAAAAGCAACAAATAACATACAGGGAATCTCCATAAGGTTAACAGCTGATCTTTCAGCAGAAACTCTGCAAGACAGAAGGGAGTGGCAGGACATATTTAAAATGGTGAAGGGAGAAAACCTACAACCAAGATTAGTCTATCCGGCAAGGATCTCATTCACATTTGATGGAGAAAATAAAAACCTTTACAGACAAACAAAAGCTAGAGAATTCAGCACCACCAGACCAGCTTACAACAAATGCTAAAGGAACTTCTCTAGGCAGGAAACACAAGAGAAGGAAAAGACCTACAATAACAAACAGAAAAATTAAGAAAATGGTAATAGGAACATATATATCAATAATTACCTTAAATGGGCCCTGAACCAAGATGGCGGAATAAAAGGACATGCTCTCACTCCCTCTTGTGAGAACACCAGAATCACAACTCATTGCTGGACAATCATCAACAGGAAGACACTGAACTCACCAAAAAAGATACCCCACATCCAAAGACAAAGGAGAAGCCACAATGACATGGTAGGAGGGGCACAATCACAGCAAAATCAAATCCCATAACTGCTGGGTGGGTGACTCACAGTCTGGAGAACACTTATACCACAGAAGTCCACCCACTGGAGTGAAGGTACTGAGCCCTACGTCAGGCTTCCCAACCTGGGTGTCCGGCAACAGGAGGAGGAATTCCTAGAGAATCAGACTTTGAAGGCTAGTGGGATTTGATTGCAGGACTTTGACAGGACTGGGGGAAACAGAGACTCCACTCTTGGAGGGCACACACAAAGTAGTGTGTGCATCGGGACCCAGGGGAAGGAGCAGTGAACCCAGGGGAGACTGAACCAGACCTACCTGCTAGTGTTGGAGGGTCCCCTGCAGAGGCGGGGGTGGCTGTGGCTCACCGTGGGGACAAGGACACTGGCAGCAGAAGTTCTGGGAAGTACTCCTTGGAGTGAGCCCTCCCAGAGTCCGCCATTAGCCCCACCGAAGAGACCAGGTAGTGTCCAGTGTTGGGTTGGCTAAGGCCAAAAAACCAACAGGGAGGGAACCCAGCCCCACCCATCAGCAGTCAAGCAGATTAAAGTTTTACTGAGCTCTGCCCACCAGAGCAACAGTCACCTCTACGTACCACCAGTCCCTCCCATCAGGAAACTTGCACAAGCCTCTTAGATAGCCTCATCCACCAGAGGGCAGACAGCAGAAGCAAGAAGAACTACAATCCTGCAGCCTGTGAAACAAAAACCACATTCACGGAACGATAGACAAGATGAAAAGGCAGAGGGCTATGTACCAGATGAAGGAACAAGGTAAAACCCCAGAAAGACAACTAAATGAAGTGGACATAGGCAACTTTCCAGAAAAAGAATTCAGAATAATGTTAGTGAAGATGATCCAGGACCTCGGAAAAAGAATGGAGGCAAAGATCGAGAAGAAGCAAGAAATGTTTAACAGAGACCTAGAAGAATTACAGATTCAATGCAATCCCTATCAAATTACCAATGGCATTTTTTATGGAACTAGAACAAAAAAATCTTAAAATTTGTATGGAAACACAAAAGGCCCCGAATAGCCAAAACAATCTTGAGAAAGAAAAGTGAAGCTGGAGGAATCAGGCTCCCTGACTTCAGACTCTACTACAAAGCTACAGTAATCAAGACAGTATTATACTGGCACAAAAACAGAAGTATAGATCATTGGAACAGCATAGAAAGCCCAGAGATAAACCCACGCACATATGGTTACCTTATCTTTGATAAAGGAGGCAAGAATATACAATGGAGAAAAGACAGCCTCTTCAATAAGTGGTACTGGGAAAACTGGACAGCTACATGTAAAAGAATGAAATTAGAACACTCCCTAACTCCATACACAAAAATAAACTCTAAATGGATTATAGACTTAAATATAAGGCCAGACACTGTAAAACTCTTAGAGGAAAATATAGGCAGAACACTCTTTGACATAAATCACAGCACGATCCTTTTTGACCCACCTCCTAGAGAAATGGAAATAAAAACAAAAATAAACAAATGGGACCTAATGAATCTTAAAAGCTTTTGCACAGTAAAGGAAACCATAAACAAGATGAAAAGACAACCCTCAGAATGGGAGAAAATATTTGCAAATGAAGCAACTGTCAAGGGATTAATCTCCAAAATATAGAAGCAGCTCAAGCAGCTCAATATCAAAAAACAAACAACCCAATCCAACAATGGGCAGAAGACCTAAATAGACATTTCTCCAAAGAAGATATACAGCTTGCCAACTAACACATGAAAGGATGCTCAATATCACTAATCATTAGAGAAATGCAGATCAAAATTACAATGAGGTATCACCTCACACCAGTCAGAATGGTCGTCACCAAAAAATCTATGAACAATAAATGCTGGAGAAAGTGTGGAGGAAAGAGTACCCTCTTGCACTGTTGGTGGGAATGTAAATTGATACAGCCACTATAGAGAACAGTATGGAAGTTCCTTAAAAAGCTAAAAATAGAACTACTATATGACACAGCAATCCCACTACTGAGCATATACCCTGAGAAAACCATAATTCAAAGAGCATCATGTACCAGAATGTTCACTGCAGCACTATTTACAATAGCCAGGACATGGAAGCAACCTAAATGTCCACTGAAAGATGAATGGATAAAGATGTGACACACATATACAATGGTATATTACTCAGCCATAAAAAGAAACAAATTGAGTTATTTGTAGTGAGGTGGATAGACCTAGAGTTTGTCCTACAGAGTGAATTAAGTCAGAATGAGAAAAACAAATACAGTATGCTGAAGCATATATATATATATGGAAGCTAAAACGAACAAAAAAAAATTGTTCTGAAGAACCTAGGGGAAGGACAGGAATATAGACACAGACATAGAGAATGGACTTGAGGACAGAGGGAGGGGGAAGGGTAAGCTGGGCCGAAGTGAGGGAGTGGCATGGACATATATACAGTACCAAATGTAAAATAGATAGCTAGTGGGAAGCAGCCACATAGCATAGGAAGATCAGCTCAGTGCTTTGTGACCACCTAGAGGGGTGGGAGGGAGACACAAGAGGGAGGGGATATGGGGATATATGTATATGTATAGCTGATTCACTTTGTTATAAAGCAGGAACTAACACACCATTGTAAAGCAATTATACTCCAATAAAGATTTAAAAAAAAAAAAAAAGTGAAGGGAACAAGTCTTCATGAAGTGCTAGAACTAGGGTGCTACTCCAAAGCTGTTCACTTGCTGAACTTCCTAGATTTTGATACACTGGTAATGGATGCCTGTGCATTTTTTTTCTTCATTCTTTTTTTTTTCAATTGAAGCATAGTTGATTTACAGGTGTACAACATAATGATTTGATAGTTTCATAGATTATACTCCATTTAAAGTTATTATAAAATATTGGTTATATTCCCTGTGCTGTACATTCCATCCTTGTGTAATATGCTATACCTAGTAGTTTGTAGATCTTAATCCCGTCCTTTATCTTGCCCCTCCCCCACCCACCTGTGCATTATTTTTAAGCAATCACGTATCTCGTTCAACATTCGTTTTGCAAGTCAAAATTTATTTTTACCATTTCTTATGTTAAGTAACAAATTCTCTAGTGCAGATTTAGATAACACTAATTAAATGGCTTGCTGAAGGGATGGCTGAAGTGTGGGCCTTTGATTAAAGTCTTTCAAATGCTAATTAACTACCCTTGAATTGTAAACAACTGATTCTGGTACTTAAAATTTAAACACTTCCTAAAGTGTTGGTTGAAAATATCAGCAAAACATTAACATCCTGTCTCTATAACTTATAATTATAATTTATAATTTTTATCTATTTTTATTTTGATTCTTTTTCCTTTCTTTTAGGTTCCTCTTTAGATTTGCAGTTCACATGAGAAAAAAAGTAGTGTGCATAAGACTTTCTGGTCAGAAATGTATCCTCCTATGGGTCACCTTTAAACATATATTTAGTAGCAACCGCATGGTTCTGATGTCTCCCTTAATGCAAATCTATTTTCTCCATAAAAGCATCCAAAGAGTCTACCTGTAGGATAATAGATGGCTTTTTCCTTCCCTGTATTTTCTAAATTTTCAATAGATAATTTTATCTAGTCAGCTGCTTCATTGTATTTAAATGACACTAACCTGGGGGTAGTAATAGAATCATATTAACATTTTTAAAAATTTCCCTTTGGATTCTCCCCTCTTTGCAAGAATTTCAACTCCCCTAAGTTCCTGCCTGATAGTTTTCATTTTCTTTAGGATAGTGTCTCTTGTTTGCTCACCAAATTTTGATCTTGGTTATCCCCTGCTGTGTCTGTGGTTTTTCACACTCCTGCTCTATTTTCACATGGTGTCTACTGCCAAAGCTATCAAGACTGGCACCAAAGGCATGACCATTCATGTTGAAGGCACCAATATCTGATGTCTATTTTCTATCCTAAATGGAGGTTGGTCTGAATGGACATTATGCACTGCACCTGCAGCTCAAACATTGCTCTTCTGTTTCAAAGACCTAAGTAGTGCTTTCAATGTCTTATGTAAAATATAAAGCAACTGACTCTAGAGTTTTTTTCTTTCATTGCAGCTTTGTCTCCCTGGAGTTAAGACATAAGTTCATGGATGTGGGGCACAGAATAATCTAATGAGAGCCTACAGCTTTACCTCAGATCAGTTTGCTTCTGATACTGATGCAATGTCTTTAAACCAAACTTATACTTCTTTGCTCTTTTATTTTAGGCTGATTTTTTCTCCAAAGGGATTTCTTTGTTCTTGAATAGACAGACATCCTGGGAGATTAATTTTCCTAGTGCTGCTTACCCCTGCACAACCCCTTTCACAATAGGTTAGAAAAAGGGACAAGTCCAAGTTTTATTCTGAGCTGTTTGGGGATATGTATAGCACCCTTCAGTAAAAGGACTTCTTAAGCTCCACAGAGGACAGTTATTTATTATTGGTTGGCTGGTTTGCTTTGGTTTGGTTTTCCCCCCAGGCAGGCATAACAACAGTTAGCAGAAAAAAAAATAAAAGTACCTGTTTCTCCATCACTGGGAGTTCTTGATCTGAGGTAGACTAAAGGGAACACCAGACATCCTGTGGTACACTACAAACAGAAAGGACTAAAGAACTTCACTCTCAAGGAAGCAAAAGACACCTTTCCGAAGGTGCCACTAGCAAATAAACAAGTTAATCTCAAAACTGCAAAGACAATTTGAGTTTACATGTATACTTTATTTTGTATTTTAATTATATATAGCTATGATAAATTTTATACTTTATCTTCAACATTTTCATATTTTTAGGTATGAACACAGAGTCCAAAGTTGGCATAAATAATGAAATTTGATAGGTTTAATGGGTTACTAAAACTGTTTTAGTTTAGCAATATGCAAAAACTTAGCTTCATGGTAAAGATACCATGGGGCCAACCAAAGTACTTGTATGGAATTGATAGCATGTTACCCTACTATATAGTAGATAAAGGCTATTCTGTGTCCCTAAATTATCTAAACTATTCTACTAATGTTGAAAGAAACAATTAACCTAATCAGTGATTTTGTGGATGATTTACTTTTGGGTGATCCTATTCTACTTTGGCATTCTCCAGTTACTCCATTTTACCTTTTAAAGTAGTCATTCATGAAAGGAAAAAAATACATATTTTTTTTTTATAAACTTTTTTTAATGTTATTTTTAATTTTTTAAATTTTTGGCTGCATTGGGTCTTCGTTGCTACACACAGGCTTTCTCTAGTTGCGGCAAGCAGGAGCTACTCTTTGTTGCAGTGTGCAGGCTTCTCATTGCGGTGGCTTCTCTTGTTGCGGAGCATGGGCTGTAGGCACGTGGGCTTCAGTAGTTGTGGCGTGCGAGCTCAGTAGTTGTGGCTCGTGGGCTCTAGAGCACAAGCTTAGTAGTTGTGGTGCACGGGCTTAGTTGCTCCGTGGCATGTGGGATCTTCCCGGACAAGGGATCAGACCCATGTCCCCTGCATTGGCAGGTGGATTCTTAACCACTGCACCACCAGGGAAGTCCCCATATTTTAAAATATGTATTATATATAAGTATATATATAATATTTTTAAAACTAAAAATATCCCCCTAGAAACCAGTTCTGTTGGTTTTCCTTCCCCATCTTTGAACAATGTCCTAGACAGAATCTATAGCTATCCATTCATTTGTGGGTATTAGAACTTTTTGTCAGATATTAAAAATCTTTGTCCAGTTTAATACAGGCCTTCCTTGGAGATATTGTGGGCTTGGTTCCAGACCAGTGCATTAAAGTTTGAGAATATTGCAATAAAGTGAGTCACATGAATTTTTTGGTTTCCCAGTGCATATAAGTGTTATGTTTACACTATACTGTAGTCTATTAAGTGTGCAATAGCATTATGTTTTAAAAAGCAATGTATATACCTTAATTTATAAATACCTTATAGCTAAAAAGTGCTAACCATCATCTGAGCCTTCAGTGAGACATAATCTTTTTGCTGGTGGAGAGTCTTGCCTCAGTGTTGATGGCTGCTGGCTGATCAGGTGGTAGTTGCTGAAGGTTGAGGTGGCTGTGGCCATTTCTTAAAATGGGACAACAATGAAAGTTTGCCACATTGGCTGACTCTTCCTTTCACGAATGTGAGTGATTTCTCAGTAGCGTGCGATGATTTTGATGGCACTTTACTTTCACAACTTCTTTCAAAATTGGAGTCAATCCTCTCGAAACTTGCTGCTGCTTCATTCAAAATCGTTTGGTGTCATTTCCACAATCTTCACAGCATCTTCACGAGGAGCAGATTTCATCTCAAAAAACCACTTTATTTGCTCATCCATAAGAAGCAACTCCTCATTAGTTAATGTTTTATCATGAGATCATAGCAATTCAGTCCCATCTTCAGGTTCCACTTCCAGTTCTAGTTCTCCTGCTATTTCCACCATATCTACAGTTACTTCTTCTCCTGAAGTCTGGAACCCCTCAAAGTCATCCATGAAGGTTGGAATCAACTTCTTCCAAACTCCTGTTAATGTCGATATTTTGACCTCTTCCCTTAAATCACAAAGGTTCTTAATGGCATCTAGAATGGTAAATCCTTTCCAAAACGTTTTCAATTTATCTTGCCCAGATCCATCAGATGAATCCTATCTGTGGCAGCTATAGTCTTACAAAATGAATTTCTTAAAGAATAAGATTTGAAAGTCTAAATTATTCCTTGATCCATGAGCTGGAGCATGAACGTTATGTTAGCAGGCATGAAATATAGAATTGAAGAAAGTTAGGGCCTTGCTCTAGATTAGGTGTTGGCTTAAGCAAATGTGGCTGGTTTGATCTTCTATCCAGACCAATAAAACTCTGTCCATATGAGAAATGAGGCTGTTTTGCTTTCTTATTCATGAGTTGTCCAGAATAGGACTTTTAATTTCCTTCAAGAACCTTTTCTTCACAGTCACAAGTTGGCTAATGGGTGATAGAGGCCTAGCTTTCAGCCAGTCTCAGCTTTTGACACACCTTCCTCACTAAGCTAAATCATTTTTAGCTTTTGATTTAAAGTGAGAGAAGTGCGACAAGAGAAGGAGCCAGATTTGATGTTAACTAATACAGGCAGGCCTCCTTTTATTGCCCTTTGCTTTATTGCACTTTGTAGATACTGTGTTTTTTACAAACTGAAGGTCTGTGGCAACTCTGCCTCAAGCCAAGTCTATCGGAGCCATTTTTCCAACAGCATTGCTCACTTCATGCCTCAGTCACATTTTGGTAATTCTTGCAGTATTTCAAACTTCTTCCTTATTATTATATTTGTTACAGTAATCTGTGATTAGTAATCTTTTATGTTACTATCGTAATTGTTTTGGGGTGCCAAGAACCACGTCCATACAAAATGGTGAACTTAATCGATAAATGTTGTGTGGGTTCTGACTGCTCCACCGACCAGCCACTCCCCAATCTTTCTTCTCCTCAGGCCTTCTCATTCCTTGAGACACAACAACATTGAAATTGGGCCAATTAAGAACCATACAATGGCCTCTAAGTGTTCAAGTGAAAGGAAGAGTCGCACATCTATGTAATAATATTATTTTTATATTATAATATTGAATTGGCTAATTCCTGGTTAAAGACAACCAATATTTTATATATACTTATATGTATTCATTACCACATATATTTTAATCAATTTGACAATTAACTCTTTTATGAGGATCACATGTGAAAAGAATAATTAGAGTGTCAAATTTGACCTGAAGAGTAAGTTTCTTTTTACTTCCTTCAGTATCAGCTCTGAGACTATCAACACAACACAAAACTGTTGGTCTCTATGTTCGGTCAAATTATTCAATTTATTAAACAATATAAATTAGTACATTTATGGAAAACCTAAATAGAGCTTATTTGTAATTAATTTTGGCATATATACATTATATAATAAATTTTATCATGTACTACTTTTGTTTCCTAGAACCGATTTAATAAAGTACCAAACACTGGGTGGCTTAAAACAACAGAAATGTATTGTCATAGTTCTGGAGACTAGAAGTCTGAAATCAAGGTGTCGGCAGGCAGGGCCATGTTCCCTCTGAAACCTGTAGGGAATCCTTTTCTGCCTCTTTCTAGCTTCTAGTGGTTTGCCAGTAATTATTGGCACCCTTTGGCTTGTAGATGCATCACTCCAATCCTCCATCTTCACATCCGTGTTGTCACTGTGTCCTCCCATTGTCTTCCCCTGTGCGTGTCTGTCTCTGTGTTCAAATTTTTCCTTTTTATAAGGACATCAGTCATATTGAATTGGAGCCCACCCTAATGACCTCATTTTAACTTGATTACCACTGTAAAAACATCGAACTTACAGAAGCAGAGTAAAAAGGTGATTCACCTTAAATGTACACAATGTTACATGTCAATTATATCTCAGTAAAACTGGAAAAAAATCTATTTCCATATAAGGAACATTCTGAACTACTAGGAATTAGGACTCCAACATATCTTTTTAGGGGAGACACAATTCAACTCATAAGGTGTACATTAGTTTTATTAAAATTATGTGGCAAGATAATGGTAACAAAGGTGATAAATCTAAGTCTGTGGATTTGCAATAAAAAATTAAATGCTAATGAATATACTTATAACTCAAAATTTCTCATAAAGAACTTACTCTGTCATTCCATAAGCTGGAACTTCTAGTGCAATTTTTATTGGAATTGTATCATCTTCTGGACTTAATTTGAAAAAATTGATAACTTTTTAATGTTAAAAATCCCATGCACGAACACAGTATTGTTCTGCATATACCCAAAGTACTATTTTTATATTAAAATTATCTTTCAAAATGGTCTTGGCCATTTCTTGTTTAATTAATTTCTAGAAAACTTGTACTTCTGCTATAATTGGTTATGAGGCCTATAAATTTATATAGATTAGTAACACGTCCATAAACCTCTTTCTCTCCCTCCAGCCCCTTTCTCTTTCTCTCCACATGTGTTCACATGCACACACACATATACATCTACATATTTTGAAGAAATTATAGAGGACATTATGACGGCACTGGGAATTGAAGTAAGGATGGGCATTAAGGAACAAATAACAAAACAAGAAAATGACTTTGTATGGCCTTTGATGTTGGTTTGCCAGTAAATGAAGCATGTGATTAATTGAACCTTATGCACTAAAGCGCAAATAATTCAATTGTTGAATCAATGTCTCTTTATAATTTTGACAACTTTTAGATGCTAAGAAAAATTTTTATATCCAATGTGGTAACAAATGCAGTGAAAAAATAAGTTTCCTCTGACTAATTAGACGCGTTGAGATAGTCCTTTAAGATGATACCACCAATAAATAATAGCAGTAAAACTGAAAAGAGACGTGTTCTTCATTGAAGGAGCAGGAGGGGGGCAAAATGGAAAAAAAAAATTCCCTACTTTGATTCCTCAGTGCTCACTAGTAGGACTTCTTTGTTTCAACTGGTCACTCTTGCAGCTGTCAGAGAGCTTAGGGCAAGAACCATATCTCCCAGATAACCCCATCAGCCATTTCCTTTGCACAGGAGTTGTCTTCCCAGCGGTCTTCAGCAGTTCATTCACAAGCTATTCCTTTTTGTCTCCAGGTGATAGCCCAGGTGGAAGGGAATGTGAGTCACTTGAGGTAGATGTGCTAGTTACTCTGGCTTAAAAGCCTAACGAGACAGTATCTCCTGTAATATCCCCAATGGTGTAGCTTCCAGATTGCCCACAGTGATGTGCCCAGTTTCAGAAATCATTATAACTGAAAAATGTCAAAAAGCATAATTTCTCAACAGATTACCAAGGGAACAAAAATAGAAAATGAATTCTGTCACATGGAAAAGGGGAAAATATTCAGTAACCCTTCAACAGACAGTACAAAGAAAAAATAAACAGCAAATGTTGCATTCAGGCTGAGGATAATATTGCTAATTCCCTCTGCCCTACTTCTTGCCTTCTTATTATTTTTTTTTTTTGAGCCTTCATTTTTAATTCTTAGGTCATATTTACCCAAATCAGACCAAGACAGTCATGCATGGTTCACCCAGTTTGGCCACTGTCACCTCAATGCTGACTGTGAGAACTGACCCAACTAAGTCTAACTACATAAAACAATCTAATAATTAGCTAAAGACATAAAAGAGATCTACCGCTGCAAATTTGTTTGAATAACTCTTTATTCTGAAAAAGAAATATCAGGCAGTTTAGCTCAGCACTGCTTTGTTCTTCCTTAAATTGGAGCATTGCTCTTTCAATATTTTCATATTCCTGTAAAGCCAGCTTTCTTCTCAATTTCCACTTCACTGTCACCCACACCTTCTAAGTCCCTTAGATCCAGCATCACTGTTACTTTCTCTTGTTCCTGGATTCTCTGCTTTTAATTACTCACTGCATTTTGCCAATTGGTACTTTACATTTTCTTCCACAATCTTTCTTTATCTTCTATTCCCTCATTTCTCACTAGCAAAGGCTAATATGCATATTATTTTTTCAGTTCCAGGAAGCTGTGTGATGTGAAGAACGGCTTCTAGATAGTGGTATGGAAATTCTAAAATAGGAAGGGAGGAATCACTCCAGTTTTATCCTGTGGAAAAACCAAACTGCCAAACGTGACTCTTTTCAATGAGATGCTGAAGTTTTAGTCAGTATGTTCACTCTTCCAGATGCTCCCTCTATGCTGTCCTTCACCCTCAGGGTCAGCAAAACAGGTACTCTGGAATTCTTTGCCATCAAAAGGGTGAATTACAATAAGTCATTGATATTCTGTTTCCTGTCTTGCATGTGACCTCCTAAAAGAATGTTAGTGTAGCTTAGGGACATGACTGGTTGAAACTCTGGCACCCAAACTCTTGACCACAATGGTATCAATAAGGCCTTAAGAATAATGTAGACTTTATAGGTCAGGGAAGATAATCAGCTAAAGTTAGAGCAGTATCTTCTATCTTATGAGTCATCTATATTTTTTTTACCTGGGGGCTTGGATTATTTAGTGATAAATTAGGTGTAAAACTATGGTTGATAACAAGAAAAATAAGAAAGAAAAAAGTTCTCCTTGAATTTAACACTGAAAACTCAGCCCAGATTACACATTAACTCATGTGTGAACGTGATCTTTAAACTTCTGAACTATAGATCATAGAATATTTTTAATATGCTTACTCTCAAAGAGAAGTAGATAAGATGATAGAAATCAAGTAACTATGAGTTTTTCTAGGAAGAGAGTAAGGTTTTGCCCCAGAAATTATGTGCTTATATTTTTAACTTTTTAGTGAGCTCTTCAAGTTATTTTGCTTGATTGGTTTTATTGGAGTTAAGAACTTATTTCATTTTATTTACATTTTCTGTTAAGATATTCATTTGATACCTTTAAACTATAGAAATACAGTTCAATTTATTTCAGTTGTTTTCCTAACTTACCATCTCCATTTGTCTATGTTATTTGCTTCAGAGCAATTTTCTGTTCCTAAAGTCTCTTATTATGTTTCCCAGTAAATATCTATTTTTCCATAAATCCTGCAATCTGTTGCTTTGGTTTTGTTTAATCTTCTAAAAAATTATTATAATGAAAATTGCTAATCTCTATCTGCAAAAACTAAAAAATAATGAGTTAACAGATTTTACTTTATTAGGAACTCAGAGCATGAGTCCTCCATTTCTGGATTGAAGAGTGGCATACAATAAATTCACGTTATAAAATCATGACTCTAAAGAAAATGCAATGCAGTTCCATATTTCCAGGTAATTATGGAAGCCTTTGGCCTAGCAGAGGTGTTAACAGGTTCCACTGGGACTCATTCTGGGAAAAAAACAAAACGAGGCAGGGACTACACAATTCCTCCACAGCCAGCTTCTCTCTGCAATTTTTTTTTTTTTTTTTTTTTCGGTACGCGGGCCTCTCACTGTTGTGGCCTCTCCCGTTGCGGAGCACAGGCTCCAGACGCGCAGGCCCAGTGGCCACGGCTCACGGGCCCAGCCGCTCCGCGGCATGTGGGATCTCCCCGGACTGGGGCACGAACCCGTGTCCCCTGCATCGGTAGGCGGACTCTCAAACACTGCACCACCAGGGAAGCCCTCTCTGCATTTTTGACTGACACCAACTCATTCTGGTGCTACAGATGTTAGTGAACAGAGGATGAGCTTTTTTTTTTTTTTTTTTGAGGAGAGGATGAGCTTTTATGTGCAGAGATCCCAGAGAGTGCCTTCAGACTCACCATGCTCTGTTTTCAGCCCTGTGGAGTTCAGAACACAGGCTAGCAAACCAGCCAGAAGGAAGACCCACCCACCTCAGCAACCAGGAAATAAATGGAAAGAACTGTTATTTTATGAAAATTGTCATGAAGTAAAAAAAAAAAAAAAAAGCGGAGGAGTGGGAAAAAAAAAAAAAGAATAAATGCAAACACAGACCTGTATCCTGGGCTCTCTGAAAACAATAAAGCTCTACTTGCAGCACCAGGCTGAATTCACTTGCCATTTGTCTTTGAATTAGACTTTTAAAGCTTAGAAATTATCTAGAAAATGTCCCTTCATTACAAAGGAGAAACAAAAGAGAAACCTAGGATAATTCATCAGCACAAATTTTCCAGCTGGTTGGAGTCAGAATAGACACAAGAAATCACTTTCTAACTCCAAATCTAGGCCCTTTCTGCTCCATTATACTCTTAAAAATGGGAAAATTGAGGGTAATTTTCCTGTAGACAATTCCTATCTTTGCAAAAAACTTAATCCTTCACCTGCTACCTAAACTTGAGTTTCGATCCTTATTATGTTGATCAAGAGCTATTGACTGGGGCTTCCCTGGTGGCGCAGTGGTTGAGAGTCCGCCTGCTGATGCAGGGGACCCGGGTTCGTGCCCCGGTCCGGGAAGATCCCACATGCCGCGGAGCAGCTGGGCCCGTGACCCATGGCCGCTGAGCCTGTGTTCCGCAATGGAAAAAGAGCTATTGACTGACATTATACTGACCTCTTTCCTCTCTTTTTGAACAGCCCGTGCTTTTCATTCCACCTTTTGATTTAATCACCCATCATGGGGGCTCCATTCTAAATCTAGTCCTTATGTTCCAAGGACATCTTCCAGTTGGAATTGGGATGAGATGCTTTCTTTTTGACAATCCAGAATTGGATTGTCATCAACATCCAGAAGAGCTATCAACTTCCCTTTCCAGAAACCCTAATAAAGCCCTGTTTTCATCTCATTCCATAGAAAGAGAGTCATATGCCCATCACTAAGTCAACAACAGTGGCAAGGCAAATGGGATTACTTTTGTCAGCAGTAATTAAGACCCAACCCTGAAGCCAGGAATGAGCATTTGGGAAGGTGGATAGATACATATATAGATAGATAGATAGATAGCTATAGAGATATGTATAGATATAGATAGATCTATCTATGCTAAAAGAATGTCCCTATGTTGATATTTATCCAACGTGATTCAGGAATAGAGTTTAAAGTATCCGTAGGAAAGGATGGTTCCATGATCCTTACAACAGTGATTTGCAAACCTCTTTCTTGTTTGAGAAATATGTTCTCCAAATGAATGCTTGTGCAGGGGTTCATACTTCAAAGATATCAAAGCAGACCTCCTTTTCTTGCAGAGGATGGAGGTTAACAGTGGTTCCTCATCCACCCAGGAAGCTTCTTAAGCTTAACTTGAAAACTCTGGAGAAACCCTCTTGCTCCATAGGGTGCAGTTTGCAAACCAATGTCTTAGATTTTTTGTTGGGTGGGTGCTGTGCAATTATTTCAGCCAGATTACTAAGAGTAGCTAATTATTAACTGATATGAGAATGATGTCTGAAGTTGATTTATTCTTTATTATTTATTGAATGACAAAAAGCCTATATATTCTAAATACCAGCCATGCTGTTATCATAGCTGATATTTAATTTTGAAAATTAAGAAAGTCATTGTGATTTTACTTCAAATGTGGAACTTTTTTATCACTGCATATAGATGGATATCAGGACTGCCTATAGACAGATCCAGGACTTTCTCATGAATTATAAGATTTACTCTATCTACATCAAAATCTAATCTGGAGTTAATCTGTTTATCCTAGGAAATGGTTTGACCAAAAGAAATTCTTTGTAGGACCATATTTAGAACCACTGTCTAAGCCTCATTAGACCATGTTTAGGACCAGCCTTTTTTTACATAGCTAAATACATGACAACATAGAGCCTGAAAGACTCATTTACATTTTGCATTATTTACATTGTGAGTCCTTGACATTTTGATTCAAAGTTTAAAGATCAAACCTGTAGCCACCTACATTTCTCTGCCCCATGCATTTCTACCATTCCCTTTTATTGTTGAGATATGGGAAAAGGAGATAATAAAATGTCACATATTTTTAGTAATCAGTCCAGACTTCCTACAAGGACATTGCCTTTCTAGAAGAATAGTCACAGATCAGTCACGGAGAGTTCATACAGTGTATTAAACTCAGATACCTGAATTGATTTTTTGAGAGCTAGCAAGTCTTGATACTGCCCGTCAAGCTCTTATAAGGGACAACCACTGTGATGCAAGAATAAAGTGAGCAATAGAGTTATACACTTGAAAATTCCTGGTTTCCGTTTCTTAGACTTCAAACACTACACAGAACTTCTGTTCTGCTCAAGTCACCTCAGTGTCTCTAGATAGAAATGAAACGAGGATTACATTCCAAAGGACCAAACCCTCAGGTTAGTTGTTGTTGTATGTGTTCATTTGTTTGTTTATAATAAACAATGTTAGGAAGAAGGATAATGAGATACAGGTCACATGTGCCATATTTGTCAACTTTTTGTTCATAGCAGGCATCATTAATCAGAACTGGCCCCTCCTGATACAACCTATTTGCCACTTCCAATTTATTACACTAAAAATTTTAAAGTGAGATGATTTTGGAAGATTTAATACCTAAGACAAACAAAAAATAACTCTACAAACCAAATAAAATGAGGGAAAATGGGCAGCTATGAAGAAATCAGCACTTAAAACTGAAGAAATCCGACATAAGGGAAGTGCATGAGCAAAGTACAAAAGTTCTTAAGTATGTGAAAGCATTACTTCCTTTTAAAAGCTTAGACTGTAAATATATAAAATAAAAAAATTAAATGTGGAGAAAAATGGGAAAAACTTAAGAATGAGTATCAAAAAAAAGTAGAATCTTCTTGAACAACTTTTCAAATGAGACAGAATAAGAAAAGGTTGAAAATAAATAAGGTAACTGATGAAATGACAAAGTTTTAGAAGTCTAACAAATTGTAGAGTGTCGGAAATAGGAACACAGTTTGATTGCTAATGAATGCTGGAAAACTGATGCACCATAAATTCAGGCTGACAACCACTAATGGCCTGTACATTGCACAGTAACATAGGTCTCTAGTCAGTTTTCCAGACACACTCTATGAATGTGAAAGCCTGCACTGAGTCTCGTGTTTACATACTTTATAACTCTGGGGAGCACTGTTCTCATGGTAAATTGTGTGCATGATAATCCCTAAAGAGGAGTGGGGCACAACTTGCTGCACGCGACTGCCCTGCCCAAGTCTGCCCTGCGCAGGTCTGCACGTGACTGCCCTGCCCTCTGCGATGTTTTCAAATCCCCTCCTCTCTCCTTAACATCTTGACTCCTGGTGACATCTCCTCAGTCACTCTCAGAAGATGAGTTTACCATCTATTATAGATATAAAACAACAAATGAAACTATGTCAAAATTCTGCCTTCAAGCCTCCAGTTATTTCTTCAACTGTATTCATCCTTTTCTACTGCTCTGCAGATGGAATTGCTGTCTTATTTCTTATCTAGAGACTATTACTCCACCACCAATTATGCCTTTTTCTCAGTGTCTTCAAATTGTATGCATTTATGATTTATTCTATAATAATTTAATTATTTCAAAAGGTTCCTATCTTAAAAGAGCCCCCCTTATCCCTCCAGCTTCTGTCCCACTCTCTGTTTTCTCATGATAGATTTTCTAAAAAAGTTTGCCCTTTCTGCTCCCAGTAAATACCCTTCAATCTGCTGTAACTAGGTCACTAGACAATGCCATGTTACTAAATACAGAGTGCACTTTTCTTGCCTAAGTCAGGAGATTGTAAGAGACTTTGTCTGACTTTCAGTATCCTTAAGAGGAAGAAGTGAACTCCTCTTTTCCCTTTCCTTTGGGCTGGAAAGCATTCAGGATGGCACAGGCTGGAGCAGCCAGCCACCATGGGTCCAGACATAAAACTATGTCCTGATATCAATAGAGTTAACTGGCCAGCCCTGTATTACCTTCCTCTGCACTGCTGAAAAAGAACATATGGATTTCTATCTTGTTTAATCCATTGTATATGGGATTATTTTCATCAAAACAATTTAGACTAAGCCCTCTCCAACATATTATACTGATGTTGATGACTCTCAAATCTATTTCTCCAGGAGGGTCAAGCTCCAAATTCCTATACACAATAACTTATTTGACATGCCTCATAGACGTCATAAACTAATAACTCCAAAAATTAATATTTGATCTTCATCTGCAAACGTGATTTTTCTCTTCCTTCCCAGTCTTTGATACTCACACCGTCATCCACTGACCTTTGGAGTCAGGTTGGTCCCCTCTGGATTCCTCACATTCTCACTCTCACCCATGCCCAGTCCCCTCCTGTTGATCAGCAAGCTATTTCTCTCTTTTTTTCACTGCCATGGGCATAGTTCATCCTCTCTCACCTGGACTCTTCCAATAACCTGAGCACGATCTACAAAAGCCTGCATAATACAGTGGTTTGTGCTTCTAAGTCACTTATCAGGACACGCTGTCCCTGTCTCTCCATGCCAGCTCTCTGAGCTTCTCTCATTTTTTCATACCTATTGGACTGTTCATCCTCTCAGATCTTTACCTGCACTTTCTTCTGCATGGAACACTCTTCTCTTTGCCTTTGCCTACGTAAGTGCTACTCTCCTGCATGACTTAGTATTACTTCCAAAGCGAAACTTTTCCTGAACCCCCAGGCTAGGGTAGGTTACCCTGTTATATACTCCTATGGCCAACTGAACATCTTGTTTTAAACAATACACTTATCATCATGTAATTCTTTATTTACTTGAAGTAATCACTTATTCATTTTCCTACCTACTGAGGCAGAAACATGTCTGTTCCGTTCTCTCTAAGCCAGCACTTGGGATCAGGCACAATTCCTTGTACAAACTAAGGTATTCAGTGAAAACTTTTGACTTCTGATTTTGAAAACAATGAACAATAGATGGCAAAGCTGAAAAACAAATTAATTTAGGTCTTTTTCAAGTGTGTTTAACTAGGACTTAATTTAAGATACTTTATTAAACTGATACTCTGAGTTGCATTCACTCTCCAGCTTATTTAGTAAATTGAAATGTCCTGGTTTATACATTTGAGAAAATAATCCAACAAATTATTTTTTAATTTGTCTATTACTAGTCAAAAGTTTATGAGGACTTTGTAATCAAATAGGCAGCAAATAAGTAATGAATAAATAGGAATGAAAAATACCAGAGGAGAAAGAACACAGTAAAGAGAAATCTGAGTGAGACTAGTGCTTGCTCTTTCAGTGACCGACCTAAGAGTTTTCTTGCCATCACTCATTTAGGCAAGGCAAGTAAGCACAGTGTGACTTTTCTCCCATAGATATTTCCAGTTTAGCTTTTGCAAATGAGATAATAGATGTTACTTTGTTGTTGTTACTGTTGTTTATCTCATCCATTTTAAAAAACTGGATACCTGGGCTTGATAAACTTAGAAATATAAAATGGCTATTAGGTGACTCTAATATTTGGCATCCTCTACCCTACAATTTTTAGTGCATTTATGTCACCCTAACCATCTAGTCAATACAAAAAAAATATCCCATTATACTCTTGTTGGGGCCCTGCTTTTGCTTATCTAATTGCTTTGTGCCGAATCGTCGACACATTCTTATTTGAGAATAATCCTTTTCACCTTTTTGTATTATGGAAATATCTGCCTAATATGTTATAGGAATACTTCAAATAGATGCTGCACCACTATGACCTCCAACAGTTAAGTTTATGTGTATGTATTAGAATATACTTAACTTGATTAATTCATTTAACTTAAGAGGCATTTTCAAAAGTTAATAAAAATCACATTAAGATCTAAAATCTCATAGGTAAATTTCCTTTTAAAAGAAGAAAGATGACTCTCAAACAATAGTCAAGGTGATTTAAATTATTTATCTTCCAACAAGAGGACTTTTAAGGATTCCACAATAAGAGTTATAATTGTTCCATTTGATCAACATCTAAATGTGCTCGACAGTTTATTCTGTACTGAAAAGAAAGCCCATTTCTTCAGGGACAGCAGTACAAAACAGCTAGATAGAACAAATCATGACTTCTCATCACTTTGGGATTCAGATAACTAATAGAGAATAGACACCAGGGCTTGTTGAGAAACTACACACACACACACACACACACACACACACAGACACACAGAGAGAGAGAGAGAAAAGCTCATCAGTAAAAAGATGGGATTATTCACATTTGTCTGACTACGCTGTTAAATAGATTGGATATTGAAGTGGGGGTAGTGCAGCAAAGAATTCTTTAAAAAGTAACAGTTAATTGAGTTTGAAGAATAAGTTCTCTTTCTTATTTTCTAAGTAATCCTGGCTTCATCTTGAGAGATGCAGAGAAAAGGAGACAAAGAAAATCTAGTCATTTGACCTTCGGGACGTTGTCTTCACTTCAGGAACTTACTACCTCTATGACCTGGCTTTTCAATTTCAAACTATTTAGATTTGTTCCAGTATTCTAAACATTAAATGGTGTATTAGACAAACTCACAGGGAAGCAAAGATTTCTAAAAATGTCTGTTAGCAAACCCCCTTCCCCCCCCAAAAAACAAAACAACAACAAAAACAAGCCATGCTTCAGAGTCAAAGTGACAGCAGGGAAGATAACTGAGTGAAAGAAAGGTAACCGAATTTGCATTACTCTTCCTTGAGGATCACTCAGGAACCTACTAGACCTGAGAAGACAGCACTCTCCCTCCAATCCAACCCTACCAATTAAAAAAATAAATGTCGTACATACAGCTAATGATCCAAGATAATGTTTAATGTCAGGAGCAGATTGTGTATGAAACCCAAACTCATTTAAGAAAATGGTTTTGTTTTTCTTCCCATCTATATATCTTCTTAACTGACATGTCAACAAATGTAAATTACATAAGATTCATACCCTACAGTTTTCTCTAAGCACTCTGGATGGAGTGACGTTAAGAAAATTTTTCAGATTTTCAAAGGGTAAATGTGGCAAAAGGAAAGTGAATTTACTCCAAGAAAGCCAGAAGAAGAATCTGTTGGGCTTCCTCTCTCCAGCTAAGAAATGGAAATGCTCACAACTGTTCTCTGTGCTATATAGTGCAACTCAACAGAGCAGAGGAAAGATTGGATCAAATTGCATGCAAAAACCTTCACAAGCATAAAGGACTATACAAATTCTAAATAATAGTATTGCTCTTCTGTTTGTAGACATCATCCAACCCCAAGCAACATGCAAAATAATTAGAGGATAGAAAATTTGCTATTATTTTTATGTATATGAATATTTCACCCAATGCAACCTCCTTTATCAAAACTTCTCAGAAATGATGGCTTTAATCCTTTCAGTAAGATTTCAAACTAAAACCTACAGGGCTTCCCTGGTGGCGCAGTGTTTGAGAATCTGCCTGCTAATGCAGGGGACACGAGTTCGAACCCTGGTCTGGGAGGATCCCACATGCCGCGGAGCAACTGGGCCCGTGAGCCACAACTACTGAGCCTGCGCGTCTGGAGCCTGTGCTCCGCAACAAGAGAGGCCGCGATAGTGAGAGGCCCGCACACCGCGATGAAGAGTGGACCCCGCTTGCCACTAGAGAAAGCCCCCGCACAGAAACGAAGACCCAACAGAGCAAAAATAAATTAATTAGTAAACTCCTACCCCCAACATCTTCTTTAAAAAAAAAAGAAGAAAAAAAAAAAACCTACAGAATTCATGACAGTACCATACCTAATTCATAATCATTATTTCTTTGTGACTAATTTGGTAACTGGGTTCTTATTCTGAATAATTTATCCTAAAGGAAAAAAGTCGTGGAGATGTATAATTCAAGGTGAAATATTCCTCTATCCATTGTAGTTGTCAATTTTTCAACCTTCGTGTACATTAAAACTTTTTTAAGGTTCATTTTATTTTTGGTTTTATTTTGTTTTATTGGCAGCACGTGGCTTGCTGGATCTCAGTTCCCTGACCAGGGATTGTACCCAGACCACGGTAGTGAAAGTCCAGAATCCTAACTACTAGATCACCAGGGAACTTCCTTAAGGTTCGTTTTAAAATTTACTGTTTATATTGAGCACTAGTCAATTTTGGTGGCCCAGCATGTAAATTCTTTTTGCTATGTTTAGAAAATGTCCCACCTTACAGTTCTTGATGGAAAGTAGAGCCTACTATTGAACCTAAAATACTAGAAACTTGCTTTTGTGGTCTCTCAAACAACTCAGTCAATCAGATGCATAGTAAACAAGAGCTAGAGATTCAAACATAATGTGAAGAGAGTTCTTTCAAGAGGAGTACCACAAACATATAATCCCCTTGGGCATCTGTGGCAACGATGGCAAATGTGGTGTCACACTATTCTATGCCAGCAGCACCAGAGGTAAAAGCTATGACAGGTGTTCAATGGTGATTTCATCAGAGTCCTCCCTGCCCTGTTCTATCATGATTTTAACTGTGACCCTGGTTGTATGGTTCCCATAATCACTCTTCCTTTTCTTCCAGGAAGTTCTATTTATGGTCATTCTTCATTCTGCTAGCAACCCAGTATCATTTTAATAAATTCCTGAGTAAATCAAAGTTGATTACTATTGCTTATACACTATTGCTACATGGACAAAGATATATATATATATATATATAACTATAAATATATATATAATACTATATATAATACTATAAAGCTATAAATATATTATATATAATATAAACATATGCAACTAAACTATATAAAACTAAACATATTTTTTTCTAAATTTCAGAAAAATAAGATAAGGACCTATTTAGGAGTAGAGCATATGGAAAAGAAAAATAATTTAAAGAAAATGTGTAATGGCATAAAAATAACAAATCAGCAGTAATTCATTTGCTAATTAGTAATTAGTTAGCTAGAGGATAACAAGGAGAGATTATAATCACTTTTATTTATGGAGAACTATGTGCCAAATGCTGTACCAAGCACTGTGCTAACTTTTCACCTAATCCCCAAAAGAAGCTATGAAGTAGGTATTACTATTGTGGATGTGGATGAGAAATCAGAGGCTGGTGAAGATCAGATAATTGCTTTATTGACACAATGAATATAAAGAACATATATGAACCTGGGTCTATCTGGTTCCAAAAATAAGCTCTTAACCATCATAACGCTACCATTATGTTATACTTATAGTCAATTTGTGAGACCAATATTGTATATAGAAGGATCATTTTCACACTTATAAACAATAATTATAAAGATAAATCCAATATTGGAAATGACAGATTTAATGCAAATTTTGCTTGAGGGTTCTGAATTTAAATTACGCCCTTGCAAAAATCCTTTCCTGTTCTCCAGCCAGTCATTTTGATATGCTTATTACGGACTCTTTATAAATAGTATTAAAAACCATTAAGTTGTAAGTTTTCATTGAATAGATTTACAATGCAATAAAAAAGCAATCAAGTAAATTATTTCTATGCTCTAGCTTAATGCATATGTTTGTTTTATGGAAATATATAAATTCACAGTCAGTCAAAGGTTAGAACATTTAAATGTGGTCCATTTTTCTCCTGTCCATATAGAATTTCTTTTATCTTGGTGAATCTCCATGTCCTGGCTCAGTCAAGTGAAATAATAGAGTATTATCACCTGTGGTTTCTGGCACCACTCAACCTGACCCCAGGAAGTAATCAGAAATGTCATACCTAAGACAAGGTCAGAGGTGGAACTGTAGATTTGGGCTCTTTTCTCCTAGCCTCCATAACCATTTCTCAACTCTTTCATATCTGTAAAATCAGCCAACTGAAATAGAATTATTCTTGTTAATACTGTTAATAAGTTTTGGTAATAGTGTCCAGAGAACAGAGCTGGGCCTCCTTAGAAAATCACAGCAGTAACTGCATGAGGAAAGACCTTCACTCATAGGAAAACACACACAGATATTCAAAGAATTCATTCCAATTAATCTTAATTTCTATAAGAATCTTAAACTCATTCTGTTGGAGAGAGGGTGTAGGAATGCAGTAGGACATGGGCCTCAGAAGGCTGAAACAATGACTGAGGGTAAAAGATCAGATTCCTTGGAGAGACCACTTTGGAAGGGTTCAGAACCAGCTGACCCCAGGGGACAAGTGGTCAGTAATCACTGACCCCTGACATTTATATTTGGCATCCGTAGTGTATACAAATTCTATCGATAGACATAGAAGTGAAAAAAAAAGTTCTAGAAGAGAAAAAGGAATGTTATCCTATACAATTATGGTAGGTTTCTTAAACTTTAATTATTTTAAAATTTTTTTCTGAAGAAAGTTTGTCACAATTTCTCAAAAATCTCAGTTTTCTTTATTATATGCTTAGTAAAATGTAATCAATATTTGGATGTGGAAAGTAATTACTTTAATGCTGACTCTTGTCTTGAATGGTCAGGCTTCAGGCTCAGCCACAAGAATAACAAAAAAAGGAGTGTTTTTTTTTCTTCTTTATAATCAAATCATTTAAATTTGCAATTTAACCATTAACCTTATTCAACAGATATGGGTCTTAATGACATAGGTTGTTTAAAACATCAAATACATCTTTAAAGGACAATGTTTTGCCACCACTAAGATTATTCGATAAAAAGTAGCCTAGATTGCAAAGATAAATCCACAACACCAAGAAACAATCTTTGGGTCTACAGTTTTGGTCGGCTACATTTGGAGACTATTTCCTATGCTGAAATGGTTGGAGCTGAAAACATTGATCTAGAAATTATGCTAAGTGGTATTCATAAGAAATGTACCTACCATGAAGATGAAAATAAACAGAATGACCATTAATATTCCTAACTTCAAGGAAAATCAGTGTCATCTATCACATTATAATGATGTTTACATCACCCGGGAGTTTTTCAAATAAGCCTTGTAATGAGAGGAGTCCTCTAGGAGAGAATTTTGTTTTCAGTGTTCTCAGAAATCTGTCATCTCCACTTGGTAAACATCACGCTCATTGTTTGGTTGTTACAAATTAATTTGGCTAATTGTCATTTCAGATTTTTTTTTTCTTACCCACAGTTGAAGCATCCAGTGTTGAATTTTCTGGTCAAGTGATCACTCATGTGAAACTTGTATTCTAAGTCTCAAGTCTTTGTGTTCTATATTTAATGTATAAGTGTTTTGTGTGTGTGTGTGTGTGACACAGAGAGACAGAGAGAGTGATGCATATTTGATGTGATAAATGTAAGTCTCTAAAGGAAAAATATTCTAATGCATAAAATTTATCAGTATCCAAATTTTATTTTTATTATGCCTTTCTGAATCTATAAAAATTTTCTTAAAATCTACTAAATACTTTTTTAAGAGAATGTTACTTTTTGGGCTTCCCTGGTGGCACAGTGCTTAAGAATCCGCCTGCCAATGCAGGGGACACAGGTTTGAGCGCTGGTCCAGGAAGATCCCACATGCTGCAGGGCAGCTAAGCCAGTGCACCACCACCACTACTGAGCCTGCGCTCTAGAGCCCGCAAGCCACAACTACTGAGCCTGCGTGCCTAGACTCCGTGCTCCGCAACAAAAAGTAACTCCCACTCGCTGCAAATAGAGAAAGCCTGTGCGCAGCAATGAACCCAA
Organism: Globicephala melas; assembly: GCF_963455315.2. Classification (NCBI taxonomy): domain Eukaryota; kingdom Metazoa; phylum Chordata; class Mammalia; order Artiodactyla; family Delphinidae; genus Globicephala; species Globicephala melas. Next base: position 45,725,186 of record NC_083320.1, on the reverse strand, counting down.
CATGGCCATAAATAAATAAATAAATACATTTATTTAAAAAAAAAAAAGAGAGAATGTTACTTTTCTTTCCTGCAGAAATAACTTACCATTCTAAGCATGGTTTTCCTGTGCTTCTGTTTGTTTAGGCTTGAGGCTTGGGCGGGGGTTCCTTGTATTATGTGTGATTTTCTAAGAGCAGAGGATAACATTTTTTTTGTATAGTTCTGTTAAACTGAAATCAAAGAATCTAAGGTGTGACTAGACTTTGAAGGTTATTCTAATACAATTCTTTATATGTTCAAATTCCAGTATCAGGTGTCACAGTGCATTTGAGTAATCCAGTTTATTGGGATATTTTTCATATTGAGTTGAGTTAACCTTGAATTGGGGATACATAATTTTGATTTTTTTCTCCAAGATAAAAAAATCCTCAATTTTTCTGTCATTTTTCATATGAAATGACTGCACCTCCTCTTCATTCTGATGATTTCTCCAGACACACTCCATTTTAGGCCTCACTTAAGGGGTTGTACCCATAAATAAATCTAGTTGTCTAAGTACAGTGGGATAATAGCACTCTTTATCTGGAAGAACAAAACAAAACAAAACACCTGAAATACCTTTCACACATTAAATACGTCCTTTTCACACATTACCAGGAAAGTATAGAAGATGAGACAACTGCTGTCTCAGCACTGTGTCCATATTTTAATGAAGGAACCTTTCTTACTCATTTCCTCATTTTTCTCCCCACTTGTGCCACTGCTATAGCTCATGCCTCCAATACCTCTCACCTGGGCTGATTCAACAGCTGCCTCAGGATGTTTCAACCGCACCCCTCCCCACCCAGCTTCCGTCATCACCATGGGTGTCAGAAAACCTCCCTAACACACAAATCTGATAACACTGCCGACTACCATGTACCAAACATTCGCCATGTGCTGTATCCTCATTTCCCAAATTCTCCAGATCACTCTTCATGGTAGAGATCATTATCCCATTCTACAGCTGATGATAACAAGGTTTGAAAAGGATGACTAAATTTCCCAAGATTGCACAGCCACTGTGTTGAGGAGCTGGAATTTGAACAGGTCTGCCAGCACCCAAATACCATACTCATTACCCTACCTCAGGATCCAGGTATCCGTAGAAGGTGTACCACTTTCCAGCCTTAAACTGCCACTTACCACCCCACAGAGTAAACTTCAGCAATCATGGTTTCCTGAACTTGTTATTCTCTCTCTCACTTCTTTCTGACTGCAGTATCCTATCCTCATTCTTGTCTAAATGTAACGATGTTGAAGACAATAATGATTAAAATGGTATACTAGTTTCCTAGAGCTACTATAACAAAGTGCCACAAACTGGGTTACATAAAAGAAATTTATTTTCCTTCAGTTCTAGAAGCAAGTCAAGAATCAAGGTGGCAGAGGGTCATGCTTTCACTCTGCCAGCCTTTGCTGGTTGCAAGCAATCCTTGGCATCCTTAAGTGTGCATCTGTATAACTCTATTCTTTGCCTCTGTCATCACATGGATGTCTTCCTTCTGTGTGTCTGTGTCTTTACATGTTCTCCTCTGTGTGTGTGTGTGTGTGTGTGTCTATCTCTGTGTCTCTCCTTTTCTCATAAGGACCCCAGTTATATTGGAGCAAGGGTCCATCCTACTCCAGTATAATCTTACCTTAAGTTACATCTTAATTACGTCTGCAAGGACCCTAATTTCTAAATAAGTTCACATTCACAGGTAAAAGGGTTAGTACTTCAGCATATGCTTTTCGGGGAAACAACTCAACTTACAACAAATTGTAACAGTAAATAATAGTAAAATAATAACAAATTATTGTTGCCATTGTGACTGACAAATCCACATTCACTGCCAGCTATTAAAATTCAGTTGCTTACTTACCCTGAGCAGCTTTCCTGATACCTCCTCTTTATCTCACATTTTAGGCAGTGATAAATGTTCCCTCCTCTGTGTAGCTCTAGATCCCTATTCACATTTCTATTACAGTATTTAGACATGTTATAATTATCTATGTGCAAATGTCTTCCCCTCCAGACTGTGAAATCAGAGTTCTGTCTTATTCAGTTTCTTAACCTTAGCACTTTGCATCACAACTAACATGTAACAGATATGCATTAAATAGTTCCTTAACTAAATTGGTTATCCACCACATTGCCACATTAATAAATACCATAGTGCTAACAGGGTAGAATTAATTGAGTACTCAGTTGGTGGCTCGCCATGGTCTAAGTGTCGAGAACTGTGAATAGTCTGAGATTTATTTTTCCTGCTTGCAAACTAACAAGTTAGTCTACCACAGTTTCATAGATGTTGGGAGAAAAGAATAGACTTCAGAGACACAGACAAAGGACTTTTTTACTCATGGAACAGCAGGCAACATGAGCTTCAAGTCTGCATCTGTTCTTCTTACCTCCCTGCACCCATAGCAGCAATATGTAGGTTGACTCCTGGGCATGCTGCCCACACAATGGATTTATGTCGCAGCTGAGGAGCCCAAAGTTTAAGAAACCTTAATCTTTTAAAGAGAATTGCTAGCAAACCTGCCAAACCTTTGTCCTAGAGGAAGATAATATCTTTAAAAGATAATTATTCTGGTCTCTGCCCTGATGGAAGACATTATTTCTATCTCCCAAGACTGTTTCTTCTACAAATATCCTTGAAAAGATAGTCCAGAACAAAACTTAATATAAGGCATGCAGAAGGGCCATGGAGAATTAACTCCCAATAATAAGTGTTTTATATCCATTAGCTCACCTACTCTTCAACTTGATTGTATCCCCCTTTACAGATAAGCAAACTAATGCAATTGCTTTGTCATAGTTAGGAAGTAGAATGACACTTAGTGATTGGATGGGTTTCCTTTGCCTGCTGCTTGTTTTTAGGGTTTGAGAAAACTTTTATAGGGCTTCCCTGGTGGTGCAGTGGTTAAGAATCCGCCTGCCAATGCGGATTGAGCCCGCCTGAACCCGCGTGCCACAAATACTGAAGCCTGGGTGCCTAGAGCCCGTGCTCTGTAACAAGAGAAGCCACCACAATAAGAAGCCCGTGTACCGCAAGGAAGAGTAGCCCCTGCTCACGGCAACTAGAGAAAGCCCGCGCCCAGCAACAAAGACCCAATGCAGCCAAAAATAAATAAATAAATTTATTTTTTAAAAAAAGAAAGAAAACTTTTATATCTCACTGTTTTGATTTAATGAATGTTTATTATGTGCTGGGAACTATTTCATGTGATTTTATCCTCTTCCTTGGTGGTCCAGCGGTTAAGACTCCGTACTTCCATAGCAGGGGCATGGGTTCAAGCCCTTGTCGGGGAACTAAGATCCCACATGCCACAAAGCGTGGCCAAAAATGTGTGTGTGTGTGTGTGTGTACATATATATATCTATGTACACACACACATATGTATATGTATATATATATAATAAAATTAAATAAAACAGCTCTAACATATAGATATTATAGGAATAAAAACTCTGACTACCTCATTGAGATGGTGTAAGTAGTAGTTAAGTTAATATCTGAAAGCACTTTTCATAGTACCTGGCATTTAAGTGCTCAATAAATCATACATACTATTTTGTGCATTGTAAGATGAGGCATAGAAAGATTAAATGCTCATGCAAAGTTATAAAATTATAAGTAGCAAAGCTGAGATTGGAGTACAACATGTCTGAACAGCAGAATATAATGCTGTTACTCATTATACTTGCTTATCCACCTTTATGATGTCTCACACTGTCTCTTCTGAACCGCACATCTCTTGTGATATCCCTCCGATTCTAGTTCTGATTCCCTTACATTCTTGGCTCTTCACACTGCCCTGTAGATCCCAGCATAACGATGCTTCTCCTGAAGTCAGATTCTCAGCTCCCACTAACCCTCTCATGTCCTTTGGGCATCTCCAGGAAGGCAGGTATAGCACACCATAGGCTGGGCATTGAAACACCTTCCCCAGCCCCCATGCCCCTTAGAAAATACTCTCTGGTGCAGTGATTCTCAAACTGCTGGGTGCAGTCTCAGCATGGTTTAAGATAAATCTGTTGTGCCAGAAACAGCATCATAATGAAATAGACTGAAACAAAATAGAACAAAATAAAATAGAAAATGTTATATTACATCTCACCTGAGAAAGGTAAATAATGTGTGTGTGTGTGTGTGTACATGCACACACTGGGTCCCATTGTAAACAGTCAAAAGTTTGAAAGCCTCTTCTTCAGAAAAATTCCATATGTAGAAATCCACAGACTGGTAAAACCTTTTCACTCTGGAATCTAAATGTCTGGACTAAATCTTTTTTTTTTTTTTTTAATCTATTCCCTTTTCAAACTCTTTTTAGGCAAAGGTAGGCAACTTGCCATCAAATTATCACCAACTACATTACCATAACCTATGTTGGGGTTTTTTTTCCCAGTATTGATGCCAAGTGGAGAATTTTCAAGCAGATAGAAAGCCTACCTCATAGCTTTTGAAATCAAGGAGCTACAACATCAAGGATGTTCTTTTCAGGTTCTAACACAACTAGTCTGGCTCAGGCATTATGGCACAGTCTTATTTAATCTGAGAAAGACATTATATTAATCTTAATAAACCTACTCTCTTCTTTTTACTAGATATAAACACATAAAAAGTTCATGCTGATAAAAAATTCAATGACCATTTCTTTTTATATTGCTCACACACAGTCTGCTTCTTAACTAATTCCCTTGTAATTTCCTCACATGTTGGGACCCATCCTTCAAGGAAATTTCCTTACTTGTCATCAGCAATCAATTAGGAATCATTAATTAGTCTGTCATTTATCTGATTTATTTAATGCCAATGTTCTCTTTGAAGGACTATTCTTATCCTCTAAATGTACAGGAAAGTTAGAGTTTATTAATTTAAACAGGAAGAAAGAGAAACTTAGGGACTTGAAATGACTTTCAAAGCTTTCTCAATTAATAAGTGTTTGTTATCTTCTCTACTGCTTTGAATTCCCACATGTATTAGTTTCCTATGGCTGCTGTAACAATTGTCACAAATGTAGTGGTTTAAAACAACAGAAATTTGTTATCTTATAGTCCTGGAACTCAGAAGTCTGAAATGGAGCTCATTGGGCTAGTGAAATATTAGCAGGACTGCATTTCTTCTGAAGGCCTACCTTAGAATCTGTTTCCTTGCCTTTCTAGCTTCTAGAGGCCACTCACGTTTCTTGACTCATGGCACCATTACTCTGTTTTCAGAGCCAGCAATCTTTCTCTTGCTGCCATCTATCTGTTTCTCTTCTGCACCTCCTCTTCCATTTATAAATACTCTTGTGATTACATAAGGCCCATCCAGATAATACAGGATAATCACTCCATGTCAAAGACAGTTGATTAGCAAACATAATTCCATTTGCAACCTTAATTCCCTTTTGCCATGTAACCTAATTTATCACAGGTACTGGGGATTACAACATGCACATTTTAGGTGGCCAGTATTCTGTCTATCACACCAGGCATAATAGATAAACTATTATGTGTAGGACACTGGAGAAATGTAGATAGGTAAAAAGAGCCATAGAGATAGAAAGAAAAGGATGATAAATAATGAGATAGAGATAAGGATGGGTATAGATGTAACTGGTATGTCCCCATTCACTAGCTTCAGGTACAAGTAAAATCATATTCTCACTAAAAATTTCAATCTCTAAGTGCCAAAATTAACAAGATGTTCCCAAACTCTCTTTTATTTTACCTAAGAATTATTCACCAACTTTAAGGATTAACTCAGTTTGAAAGGTATACTCTTTCTTTCAAAATCCTGCTGGTAAAAGATTAGAAAATTAAATCAGGGCAGGAGAAGCCCTAGTTTTTGTTGTCTCTGTTTCAATTACTGCCAGCACAGTGGAAGAGAGGTACAGACTAAATAGAAATATGATACCTAAATAGAACTTTATCCATTAATGAAATTTAAGGAGGAATTAAAACTCTACCTAGTACCAAAACAAACAAAAATATCAGGTCTAATGACTGTCCCAGGCAAATCATATCCCAATCTGCAAGTAAATATTTAAGAGTACAGAAAAAAGAAAGAATATTCCCTCAACTCATTGTATGAGAAGACAATAACCTTTTTTTTAATTTAATTTAATTAATTTATTTATTTTATACAACAGGTTCTTATTAGTTATCTATTTTATACATATTGGTATATATATATATGTCAATCCCAATCTCCCAATTCATCACACCACCACCACACATACCCCTGCTGCTTTGCCCCCTTGGTGTCCATACATTTGTTCTCTACATCTGTGTCTCTATTTCTGCCTTGCAAACCTGTTCATCTGTACCATTTTTCTAGATTCCACATATACGTATTAATATACAATATTTGTTTTTCTCTTTCCGACTTACTTCACTCTGTATGAAAGTCTCTAGGTCCATCCACATCTCTACAAATGACCCAATTTCATTCCTTTTTATGGCTGAGTAATATTCCATTGTATATATGTACCACATCTTTATCCAATCATCTGGAGATGACAATAACCTTAATACCAAAACTTCACTAGGAAAACATAAAAGACCAATTCCATTTACAAGCATAGCTTAATATTTTTTATTTATTTATTTTATTATTAATTTTTATTGGAGTATAATTGCTTTAATCTTGTCTTACTTTCTGTTGTACAGCAAAGTGGGTCAGCTACATGTATACATATGTCCCCTCTTTTTTGGATTTCCTTCCTATTAAAAAATTTTAAATAAAATATTATCAATCAAAATCAAGCAATGTGAAAAATAAGTGATCAAGTTTTGTTTAATCTCCAGGATGCACGCAGAGATGAGATTCAGATAATATATCTGAATGAGTCAGAATAAAGTTTTAATAAAATTCAGAAAACATGTTTCTTTTCTAAGAGAAACAGGTAAAAAGTTCCCATGCAAAAAGGGAACAGAATCGGGCTTTTTTTAACCCAATAAAGGGACTTTTTAAAAGTACAACAAATGGCATATTTAATGGAGAAATATTTGTTTAATTCCCTTTAAGTGAAGAACAAGAAAGGAATGCCCACTATAACAACCACTTTTTGAAACTGTAAGAGGGACAAGGGGAAAAAAGTGTTAGGATTTGGTACGGAGAAAAAAAGATTAATTCTCTACAGACTTTAAAAATTTATTGCTATTAAGGCTTTATTTTTTAAGAATCGTTAAATGTTCACAGCAAAACTGAGGGGAAAGTACAGAGATTTCTTATACATCCCCTCCCCCCCACACATACATAGACTCCCAGTATCAATGTCCCCCACTGGAGGATACATCTGTTAAAATTGATGAACCTATATTGACACACCATTATTATCCAAAGGCCATAGTTTAAATTACAATATATTCTTACTGTTGTACATTCTAGGGATTTTAACTTTAATGAAATCCAGTTTATCGATTATTTCTGTCTTAAACTATGCCTTTGGTGTTATATCTAAAAAGTCATTGCCATACCCAAGGTCATCTAGGTTTCTTTTGTGTTATCTTCTAGTTTTATAGATCTCCTAAGGAGTTACATGGCCAGCGCCAGAAGAAGAAAAATGTAACTCCTTAGAAGATAACCTTGCTTTCTCAATCCTATAAGGGGTCACGGTGACCCACCACTAACCTTGTACGTGCAGACATCTTTGGTACAATGCCAGTAAATCATTTCCCTTAAGGATAGCTATTGATGCAGAACAGACTGGTCAGATGACTTGAGGAGATACTGGATCGCACCTAATGGAAGTTCTTAGCTTAAATACTTACTATTTATGTTACTAACGATATTACTTGTATTCACCAAAATCACATACATACTGGCCTCCCCCTTTACCTCTTCAGAACAGTTCTCAAAACTCTCTGAGAGACTGTCTTCCTGGTTATAATACACAATTTGGCTCAAATAAAATTTTCCATTTCTTTCTTAGATTGACTATTGATTTTTTTTCATTGACAATGGTAACCTTGTTATTGAGGCTTTCCTTGACCAATCCTAGCTACAGACACACACTTCACATCGTATCATTTTTCCCTGCTTGATTTTGTCTCTCTTTAGTGCTTATCTCTACCAAATGTTTTATGCTTTATTCATTTATTTTGCTATCACAACCACTATTTTACGGGTTTGTATATATAATAGAGGTAATATACACAAGAATAATAAATATCAAATTCTGGATAACTTCATTAATTAAAGAAGGAAACAGGGTCAGGAAGGAATACACAGGAGATTTCAAATATATCTTAAGGTTAAAAAGAAAGAATCTGAAGCAAATCTGGAACAACATTAACATTTTTCAAAATTATGAAATGAGTACTCAGATGTTTCTTGTATATTTTGTAAAATTTTCCAGGGAGGAAAACCCATCTACCCCCAACCCTATCGTCTCATTCATGGTTAAGGATATTTTACACGTGGACTCCTATGGTTGTGACTCATCACATTATGAACTCCACTCTCCTTGCCACAGTTGCTAGATCAGAAGTGACATCCAGTCTTGGTCACATGCAGTGCTGGACCAGCTCTCCCCACCCTCCATTATTCTTGACACTGATTCCTACTATAGCCATCATGGTGAGTTTCCTTAGGTAACATCTAGTGTTCTTTGCTTTCGAAAGACCTAAGTAAAGACCAGCTTCAGCCATAAGAGTGGATATAATAAAATTCTATCATGGAAGCGAATGATTTCTATACACTGTATCCTGCAAAGCTCCTCAGGTGTTATGCAAAATTTTCCATATCCTTCTCAGGAGACTTTGAACTCTTCCTACCAAGAATATTAAGGGGACATCTTTATAAGGAAACAACAACAATAGCAACAACAAAATTTTCATCACCCTAAATTTATATCACTAAGATGAGCCACTTAAATGAGTCTAAACAAATGCAGTCTACTCCAAAATGACCCACTATCTACCCCAAGACCAGGAAGCTGTTGACAACTTAAATAAAGACATTGATTGCTCAGTGTCTGACTAATTGGGTTCCCACCAATATACTTCATCCATATTTAAATGCTCCCTTTAAGAACCTGAGGGTGGATATGATATTCTGTCTCTACTTTTCAAGTCATCTGCAATTTAAAAGAGGAGATTTTTACTGTGGTTTAAAAAAAAAAAGCATTTTAACAAGAATTTAAAACTTTAAGTGGAAAGAATTCTGCTTCCACAGCTCAATTTCAAGCATCAGTGCCCCCTTACTCTCTTTTTCTTTAAGGCTTTGACTTTGCTTATGCCTAAACCTAAAGACATTCTTCTACTAACATAATTTATTTCACATAACTAATTTAAATTCCTTCATCTCACCATATTTCATTTCTACCTAAATGTTTATTTTCGTATGGGAAATAACTATTAACTGTTGTAATAATATTTAAGAAGCTATTCATCTCTTTATACAATACTGTTTAAAATGTAAAACAGTAATGGTTTAATATGCACTTACATAATTTTATAGAAAACTACCCCTTTCCTCCCTGCCTTTCTGTGTTACAAAAGGATGTTGAAATGTAAAATAAATTTTTACTGTTACAATCATGTTATAATGAAGTGTAATTTAACCTCACATTTTAAAAGCAAATACTAGTTTAGATGTGGCTTACTTCACAAGTCTATATAATTAAATTTATAGTAACTAATCCTACAAGAAGATAGTGTGCACATTTATCAATATTTTTGAGAAGACAAAAGGGAGCCTCTTCTTTTGAGGATGAATGCAAATGATGTGCCCTCTACAGTTTAGTGTCTTTCCACAAATACTTCAAATTCCGTTGTGAGGGTGACACACTTTATTTTACTGATGAAAGAAGTGAGGCAGATAAACTCCCTCTATCCAATTTTTTTTAGATCTTAAGAATCATACACAGAATGTTTTTGGCAGAAGTCAAAACTTTATTATTCTCCAGACAAACTCCTTGAGAGTTTCTCTAATAATTCTGATAGACGTCCTGCCATGTGCCCGACGCCATACGATGTTTGGCAGATGATATCAGGATATAATCTGAGTGCATAGCTGTTCAAGCTAGAAGTGCTTGTACCTAAGAATCATATGGTTTTATTACAGGACTGTTCAACCCTAGATGCAACTGTGGTTTAATAATGTTTATCTTTAATTCGTTCCATAAACAGTTTTCAAATGCCAACTATATGTGAGGAATTAACTAGATATTGAGGAAACAAGAGACTAATAAAATGAGTTTCTTGAGGGCTTCGCTTCCCTGGTGGCGCAGTGGTTGAGAGTCCGCCTGCCGATGCAGGGAGCACGGGTTCGTGCCCCGGTCCGGGAAGAGGCTCGTGAGCCATGGCTGCTGAGCCTGCGCGTCCGGAGCCTGTGCTCCGCAACGGGAGAGGCCACAATAGTGAGAGGCCAGTGTACCACAAAAAAATAATAATAATAATAATAATAATAATAATAAAATAAAATTATACCTTTAAGAGGTATTTTTCTAAAGTTAATATATTTTGTATTGACTCTAAACATTATGTTTCATAATTGAAATATCTATTTCAACTGAGAATGTAATGAATCAAATCTGTATGACTATTTTGAAGACATTGAGGTGTATCATAACATTACAGACTTGGTTTCAAAGCATCCTGCAATCTCTACAGTGATTCCATTAGGAGAGAGGCTTAAACAAGTCTGAGATTGGAGTGGTTACATGGGTTGTTTTGCTGGCCACTGTACCCATAGTCAGTAATCCAAATAATTATATTTAAAGGATCACTAGAGAATTAACAAATATATAAATACTTTTACTTATTAATTTATTAATTCACCTACTGGAAATAAACAGAGAAACCAAATACCGTATGGAAAGTGTGAGCTATTGCCCAGGAGGATCAGGGAATTATAGGACCTGGATATGGACCTCAACCACTATGAGCCTTGGTTTTATTACCAATTAGGGGAAAGAAGTGTCTTAGTACAGAGCAAGCTGGAAAAATAGAATTGAGATCTCGATGAAAGGGACATTTAATTACACTAAGTAAAAATGTAAATAATAAAGAAGAAATTAAGAGAAAAACATATTGAAAGAAAAAGAACCATGAACAGAAAAGAACAGGTTCAAGAAAAACAATTCTGGGGCTTCCCTGGTGGCACAGTGGTTGAGAGTCTGCCTGCCGATGCAGGGGATGTGGGTTCGTATCCCCGTCCGGGAAGATCCCACATGCCGCGGAGCGGCTGGGCCCGTGAGCCATGGCCGCTGAGCCTGCGCTCCACAACGGGAGAGGCCACAACAGTGAGAGGCCCGTGTACCGCAAAAAAAAAAAAAAAAAAGAAAAGAAAAGAAAAACAATTCTGGAAGTAAAAAATATCAAAATTGCAATTTAAAACTAGGTGTATAGTTAAACATCAAGCTTAGATGCAGAGAGACAAGAAATAATTAGTTAAAGATAGAGAATGCTGCATATATAAGAGAATGTTTAAATGGAGAAAGTCTAATATATGAATTTTTAAAAAGTTCCAGAAAAAGAGAAAAAAGAGATAAAGGACAGCATGATAACTAAAGCTGTTTTTCATGTAATTAGCAAGCTTATTATAACAAGATAAATTTTTTAAAGTAGAATAAATAAGAAAGAGAGAAGAGATAAAGGAGGTATAGAAGAAGAAGCAGAAAAAAGAGGAGAAAAGGAATAAGAGAAAGAAGACAGGCATTTTCCTTAAAGATATAGAGACTCACTATAGGTCTATAGTAATTAAAACAGTGTGGTATTGATGCATGAACAGAAAAACAATGGAGCAGAATAAAGTACATGGAAAGAGATCCACAGATATGACACTAGTATACGAGTGATGTGAAATTATAAACTGGTGAAGAGGTGGACAATTGCTGGGACAATTGTCTATTCTCATGAATAAAAATACAATTAGATCTTCATCTCAGATCATACACAAAAATTCAGCCGAGTTAAGTCAAAATATAAAATTTTAGGGCATTTCAAACTGAACTTACATATTTTTTTAACCGATAAAAAATATATCATCAGAATTTTTTATGCTATAACCATTATTTTATGCTGGATAACTTTAATTTATTTTCCATGGAAATATATTTTTATACACATGCTTGCTTCTCTGTTTTCTTTATTATGAGCTAGTTCTTTATTAAAAATACACTTTCTAAAATTGTCCAATTTTAACTATTGAGTAACATTTCATCCACTAGTCAATATTTTAAACATCAACTAAGGGTAAGGTATGTACATTGATTACAGTTATAAAATCTTTAAACTTTTTCAATAATTCATTGGTTAATATTTTTGTTTCCAAAATTTCTTCTATTCTTTTTACCATCTATCATTCTAAAAATACATTTTCTAAATATATTCTTTAAACACACCTTTAAATCTTCATATAAATATCTGCATTTCTTCCTCCCCCTCCCTCTTAAGAAGTATTATTCATGGCCTCCTACTGAGCTTCTATGCTATTTTCAAATGTCATGTGTTTTGACTATTTACTGCTGTGAACACACTCCCCTAAAACTTAGTAGCTTAAAACAATGACCACTTAATTGTTACATACAATAATACAGGTCAGATATGTGGACAGGGCGCAGTGAGTTTGATGGTCTCAGCTCCACATGATGGCTGCTGGGCAGCACAGGCTACACATGATTTGTCAGGCCAGGCCAGGCAAGGTGAAAATGTAGGACTTTGTTTACACATTATTAAGGATTTCGAGTTGGTGACAGCAGAACACTAAACCAAGCACAGGACTTCTCAAGGCATGGGGGCTTCTGTTTGACTGTTCAGGTCATACAGCACCCAGCAGCACGCCCTGCTGCTGAAGCTGGAACATCCAAGATGGCGTCTTCACTCACATGCTCAGTGTGTTAACTAGGATAGTTGGAAAGACTGGGGGCTTGGCTACAATGGCTCAGCTGCAATCACTGTGTTTGGGACCTTGTTCTCACTGCTGGCTGGGTTTCTTGGCTCTCCTCTATGTAGTTTTAGGACTTTTCTCTTTCTACATGGTATTGCCACATGGGGTCTTACTTTGGTGTAGGCTTCTCATAGCCTGGAAGATGGATTCCAAGAGGAAGAAAGTGAAAGCTGCCTATTCTTCTGGACTTAGAAGTCTACTGCATTCTATGGGGTGAAGCTAGTGGCAAGGCCAGCAAGGATTTAAGGAGAGGGTAAATAAGCTGCATTCCTTAATGTGAGAAGCAGAATGTGATATGAAAGAGAAGGAAATGTGGGGACTATCATGTTAAGTACATAATATTAGAGATGAAAATTACTATAAAAATGTGAGGCAGAAAGCTTAGCATTTGAACCCAGGATTGTTTAATTTCAAAGTTCACACTCTTTCCACTGGTCCAAACTTTATCTCAAGGATTAGGCTGGATTTTATTTTAAGAATTACATAAAAATAAAAGGGCTTATAACTACAGGGTTTTTATTGTCTGTTTGTTTTTGTTTCTCAAAATCATGGTAAACAAGCTATACACACCAAACTTAGTTAACATTCAATGAACTGAGGGTTTAAATTGGAATTATAAAAATTTATCCATAATTTGACTAAGAAGGAAGTGGTGTTTTTCCACTAATTTCTGAACTAAAAGTGAGATAAGTCTATTGCTTTCATACTATTAAATGATTTCTATAAAACTCGAATGACATTATATTTCTAATTATTTTTATATCATTAAGTAATAGAAATTAGAAAACTACAGCTAAATTGAAAAGAAGGAAAACTGTATAAAATTTAGGAAATGCATACAATTAAAAATATTAACTAATTTTTATTTCCATTACCGAGACTAACCACTATTAATATTCTACGCATGTCTTCATTAATTTTTTATCACCATTGAACACAGTATAAAAAATAAGCTTAGAAACATCTCTATTATTTTATTCATCAGCACCTTTTCCCTACCTTAAATTACAATTTTTCTGTATCATTACGTTTGTTTGCAATTTCTTCTCACTTATCTGTTATTTCTAAGGTTTGGCCAAATGTTACTTGCTTCAATAAAGGCATTACAAAGAAAGGAACTATTTTCCTGTACTAGAGTAAATTACGGCTTTAGAGTCAAATTGTTTGGCAGTAGATGGAATAAAGAATATGAAACAATAAAGGAAACAACATTATCTGAGGTAGAAGAAAACTGAAGGAATTGTACTGTCTTGTATTTCCAAAATAATCCTGCTAGATTTTCTTACATTGTTATTTCTCAAATAGTAGCAACACCATAACTTTCTTGTAAAGAGAAAAAGGAAAGGCTTATCCATAATTTAAGTATGAGTCTAAAGTAATTAACTGTTTCATTCAAATTTTTGAAAATAATACATTAGTTGAAATTACATTTATTACATAGCTTTCTTGCCTTCAATAAATTTTTTTGTTTCCCTCATATTTTGGAATGTGAAGTTAAATAGAATTCACTGAGTGGTTTCCAAGTCAAAGTGAGAACCTTTTAAAACAGAGCTCCTAACACAGTATGGCATTGTCTCTAATCTTTATTAAATTTTTTTCCACCACTATTATTTTTTTTATTTTTTATTTTTTTTGCCGTACGTGGGCCTCCCACTGCTGCGGCCTCTCCCGCTGCGGAGCACAGGCTCCGGACGCGCAGGCCCAGCGGCCATGGCTCACGGGCGCAGCTGCTCCGCGGCATGCGGGATCCTCCCAGACCGGGGCACGAACCCTCATCCCCTACGTCGGCAGGCGGACTCCCAACCACTGCGCCACCAGGGAAGCTCCAACCACTATTCTTAATATGCATATAAGCTGTTCTTCCGATAAGGCTCTGTGAAAATAAGACCTTACAGAGCAACTATTTATAAAAGAGAGAGTTTTCAGATTTTTCTGAGTAATAAGACACACTGTGTGTCCTTAAAACATATCCTGTGTGATTTCCAAGTGGAATCATGCACTGTCATAATGACCATCCAATCTTCCATTGTATAAAAAGTTCACTGTGTAGCTATATCCTGAAACACATGTAAATTAGATATACCATTACCTAAAAATTATTTCTCAATTTTGACATCTAGGTCTTATATTCCAAAGAGCAGATTTCTTGAGTTTTTACATTGTATAAAATTTGTACACATATGAATCCATGTAACAGAAAATTGTCGAATATGTTCTTTTCTCCTCTGAAAACTCACTTTGCCATTGCTGAAATGTCAATAGGCAACGTTATAATGGTTTTAACTTGTCAACCCATCATTGCAATGTTTAAAAAATTATTTGCGAATAACCAAAAAATATATCACAATTATTTCTAGATGACCTTTAGGAAGTTTGCATAACAGAATATTGAATGGAATTTTCCTGTTGTCTTGTTGTGCTCCAGCTTTAAGCTAGAGGTAAAGAATGTACTGGACATTCTAAAGTGAGCCTCCTACAACTGGTCCAGTCCCGGCTAACTCTGAAGCAGAACAAGGCCCTGTTGACAGTCCAGACAGGGAGAGGATGGGACCAAGGAAAGCAAAATTATAGTCCTCAGCCTCCTGGGGAGTGTAATGTTCACAGAGAAATTTTCTTTCCATTCCACTGGGAGGATGGGGCACTCTTTCTTCGGTAAATGGGACTCCCTCCCACAAGTACAGTTACTCTTAACTCTCTGGGAAGCTGGGAGGTACTATAGAGCTTCAAGCCTATTCATAAAATCCAGGCAGCTATATCTGCTGTTCCCAGAATCACCCAAATTAAGCCCTTGTTTGTTTGGAGTGGGAAAAGTGATAGATTATCATTCTTCTCTACTTGGGTTCCTGACATTAGTTCTACCAGTTGCTTTTTTTTTTTTTGGCCACACCACGCACCTTGCAGGATCTTTGTTCCCTGACCAGAGATCAAATCCAGGCTCCGGCAGTGAAAGCACCAAGCCCTAACCACTGGACTACCAGGGAATTCCCACCGATATGCAAAACCTAGCTTTAGAAATTTCAAATGAAACTTTTCTCTTTCAACAAAGACTGTCACTTGGAAATCAAAAGCACTTTTGCTTTCAAGGTATTGTTTGCAAGATAAACTTTAAAAAGCCAGAATATATGCACCTGTATGTACATAAGCAGAGAACAGAAGGGAATATTGCTACCAGAGCAATGGGTACAAGGAAGCATGTAAAACAATATCTTATTTAATACCACGACTGTTATCCTGGGCTGGTACAACTGAGGCACAGAGCTCCAGAAAAATATAGCCAAGACCCAAATTCAATTGTTCTGACTTCAACTAATGCATTTTTTTCTTTTCTATGTTACTACATTACTTCTATCTCACATGATCTCAAATTATTTCTTTTACACTTGTCAAGACCAGTTATATAATAATGATGTTTATTACTCATACTTATAACTAGAACTATTACATCAGTTTAACATTTAAATGTTGTTGTCAAGAAAATAATAATACTATCATATTAATAAAAATCAGTTATTAAAATTGAAAGCTAAAGTAATAATCTACTCAGTACAGTTGAAAAGTCTGAAGACTCTCAGTAAACAAAATAAAATAAATGGGAAAATTACCTACTCTTTGTAAAAATAAAACTAATAATACATACCAGAAATAATTAATATTTACAAAGTACATTTGACCAGGACCTGGCTAATAGAAACTAATTTTGTAACTAATGCAAAATAAAATATTCTAAACAAGAACACAAAATTTGGAAAAGTAAGTTGCATTAAGACTTTTATTCTCAAGTGAGTATTTAAATATTGTTTTATTTTAAATATTTACAATAAAAAGGAAATTATTTTTCTATACAAGTTGAAATAATAAGTTGTAATACTCTTTTTAAATTTATTTTGTAACATCTTTATTGGAGTATAATTGCTTTACAGTGGTGTGTTAGTTTCTGCTTTATAACAAAGTGAATCAGCTATACATATACATATATCCCCATATCTCCTCCCTCTTGCGTCTCCCTCCCACCCTCCCTATCCCACCCCTCTAGGTGGTCACAAAGCACTGAGCTGATCTCCCTGTGCTATGCGGCTGCTTCCCACTAGCTATCTATTTTACATTTGGTAGTGTATATATGTCCATATACACTACCACTCTCTCACTTTGTCCCAGCTTACCCTTCCCCCTCCCCGTGTCCTCAAGTTTTGACTTACCAAAATTGTAGTCTACTTTTACTTTTAAATACTATTTGAAGTAGATAATGAGACAATATTGTTTCAATTATCCATGTGAAAATTCAAGCACTGTACCAACAGACACACACAAAAACCCCCAGATTCCCACACGATATACTTTGCTTGAAGAAGAAATTTTTAAATATTAGTGTCATAAAAACACATTATGCTTTGCCTAAAGGCATCTAAGTGGTTTCTGATGTTTGGGCATTATGTAAATGATTTTTCTAAATATCTTTTTTGTGGATTTTCATCTTTATTTTAATGTCAAATTGGATTTCATGATGCCCAGTAGGCAACTGAAGTTTTTAAGCTTATAAACTATACCCATTTTTATATTTTACTTCATTCTTTTATATTTTATTTGCATGTTCCTTCTGTTTCCAATAACTGTAAAATTTATTTTAAAATGATAAAATATCTTCAACATGCTAAGTTCTATGCTTTCCCAAATTTAATGAATCCCAAACCAAAGAAACTCATATTGATTAAAACCCCTCTATCATTAGAGTTGCATTCAAATAAAGTCCAGTTTAAATAAAGATAACTCTTTCTTGCTTCTTACAAATTATTAGTTAAAATGTGTTAAATATTTTCAGTCTAACCCTCCAGATTTACTCTACATCCTCCTTTGTCTTGCTCTACTCCCTAGAAGAATGACCCATTGGGATTGCATCCGATTGCTCCATTGTCTTCAGATTTTCTATTGCAGCTGGGCAATGGGAAACAGCGGCAGGAGATGGGAATGTGGGAGGAGAGTGATGTTAACACACTGATATCCGCTGTTCTCTTCTTGACCAGTCACCATTTGGCTGTGCCCCATAGCTGAAGGTCACAACTTCTTCTCCATATAATTATCCTCTGTGGGTCCTAGTAGCCACTCCTTCCCCTTCCTCTTGCCCCTTTAGGTCTAGGTGTGGTAATGGCTTCCCAAAGTATTACCCTGTAAGGGTAATTATATTTCTTAAACCTTGCCCACACCTTTAAAAATAGTCTTTTAATTAAACTCTTCTCAAATAACCTAGCTTGAATGATCTATTTGTTCCCTTCCAGGACTCCCACTAATACATACAATTTCTCATAGAACTTTCTGAAATATTTATATAGTTTAATACTCTTGGTACTCATAGAACCTTAAATGTTTTTATACATAAACTCCAAGGTCAACCTGTTGCTAGTGTGTCATAGTAGCATGTAATCTAAATTGCCAGCAACTATGCATTTCACTTTAATATCTCTCAGCCCCTATTGTATTATCTAGAGTCTATGTTGTTCAGTAATAAATAGAGTGTTCTTTTACGATTTACCTTCCCTCATGAGCTTCTTAGTCTTATCCTTTTCTGAAATTCCTTCAGTCATTGGCTTCACTCTCATGACTTTAAGTTTTCTCAACAGCTGTGGTTAAATATTAACTTAAAATAATTAAAAGGATGGTGGTTCTGCATAAATGTAACTTTAGGAATGCAGATTTAATAGGTCCCTAGAGGTACCCATGCCAGTCTAATTTTCTACATACTATTGAAAATTATGAAAATATACCTTGTAGGGTTGTAAAGGTAGCTAGACAAAAGTAATAGCTGTAAGATCTAGATTTTCCATTATTATATTATGTGATGACCACTCTCAGAATTCAGGAGAATTTGAAACCCCAATAATGCAGAATTTAAGATACTCAAAAATACTAAAGAGTCATGAGCAGGACCCAAAACTTATTGAGCTGTAAGACCCCATGACTGGTACTTTCTCCCAATACAATAATCACATCATTCTAGTCTGTCATTTTTATGCCCTTTTGTAATATTTAGTTCTCAGATAACCAATAATATTAAGTTTTATAAAAAAGGAACTCAAGTCCCTTAATTGATCTCCCTACTTAAAGTTTTACACAGCTTCAATATCTTTTCTAAATGGTCACAGAGTGCATTTTCTAAAACAAAAGCACTACATTATAAGACTTTGAGTAGCCCCCATCACAGAGATTTACAAGATAAATTCAAGACTGTCACTGAATACTTACTAACACACAAATCTTTTTGAACTTCCTTGTATTTATCTTTCTATTTCAGCTTCTCAGCCTTCGATCATGCAATTCTCTCTGCAGAGAACCCCTTTCTCCATCTTGCCTGCCTTCTGCACACCCAATCATCTTTCAAAACTCAGCTCACATTTTGACAACATGCCTGGTTTCTAAATTGTTAGCACATCCTGCCCCTAATACTAAGGAGTGTATTTCTATTTCAGTGCCTAACCTGCATTTATTTATTACATGAGTTTCCCTCTGTTAGACTGTGAATTCCTTAAGGGCAGAGAATGTGCTTATTCATTGCCATTTCTCCTGCACCAGCTAAGTGACTGGCATTAGAGGTACTCAATTCTGAATGCTGCATGAATGGTGATAGAACTCCTGGAGCAGATCTGTCCTCCATCATTCCTCCCCCCTAGCAGTACATTTACTGCAGTTCTTTGAACAATGTTTTAAGATTCTAACCAAACTCAGTCAAATGGTGACTTATATGAGGCAGAAGAACCACACTTCCTTACAAAAGAATCCCAATCAATAATTGCAAAAATTGTGAGGAAAAGAAAAATCACTGTTAGAAAACTACAGTAATAATTGCTGCAGGCAAGATCCATCAGTGCCTGTTAAAATTATTGGGCAGAAGTTTAAGGAGAAATAGGATACTTAAATAGTTTCAAAGTATCTCCCCCCAAATATTTATTAGTTACAAAGAGAAAAAGAGTAACTTTACAGTGGAGAAACCTGTTGGACACTACCTTAACCAAGTTTACATGACCAGTGTGAACTCATGTCAGTGTCATGTACCTCCGTGATGATACGATGACTACAATTTACCTATGTGGTATCTTCCCAATTACTCATGACCCGAGTATGACTATGAGAAAACAGCAGACAAACTTAATTTGAGGGACATTCTGCAAAATACTCAACCATTACTCTTCAAAATAATCAAGGTTATGAAGGACAAGGAAAGAGCAAGGAACTATCACAGATTAGGGGAGACTGAGGAGACATAAATGCTGTGTGAGATTCTGGAACAGAAAAGGCACATTGGTAGAGAAACTGGCAATATCTGAATAAATGTTACTGATGGTTTAAAAGATTAAAGTAAATACACAACTGGAACTTGGCATCTTTTGACCATCAGTTTAAACTTCCAGATATAAAATAAGTACTGGGAATGTAATGTACAGTATTATTGACTATAGTTAGTAATACAGTATTGTATATATGAAAGTTGCTACAAGAGTAGATCTTAAAAGTTCTCATCCCAAGGAAAAAATTGTAACTATGTTGGTGACGAATGTTAACAAGACTTACTGTGGTGGTCATTTTAAAATACATACAAGATGCAGACGCAGATGTAGAGAATGGACTTGAGGACACGGAGAGGGTAAAGGGTAAGCTGGGACGAAGTAAGAGAGTAGCATTGGCATATATATACTACCAAATGTAAAAGAGATAGCTAGTGGGAAGCAGCTGCATAGCACAGGGAGATCAGCTTGATACTTTGTGATGACCTAGAGGGGTGGGGTAAGGAGGGTGGGAGGAAGGCACAAATGGGAAGAGATATGGGGATATATGTATAACTGATTCACTTTGTTATGCAGCAGAACCTAACACACCACTGTAAAGCAATTATCCTCCAATAAAGATGTAAAAAAAAAAGTTAAAGGGCAAAAAATAAACAAAAATAAAAATACATACATATAGTATAACTGAATCATTTTGCTGTATACCTGAACCTAATGCAACGCTGTTAATCAACTATACTGTTATATAAAATAAAAAGTTAAAAAAATAAAATAAAATAAGATAAAAAGCTCAAATAGATTGCTCAGGAAAAAAAATACATACGTATAACAAATCATTATGTTGTACACCTGGAACTAATTGACATATAACATTATATCTCAATAAATTTTTTAACTATGTAAATAAATTTCTTGTTTTTAATTGAGGTATAGTTGATGTACAATATTATATAAGTTTCAGGTGTACTACACAGAGATTTACAATTTTTAAAGGTTATATTCCATTTATAGTTATAAAATATTGGCTATATTCCCTGAGTTGTACAATATATCCTTGTAGCTTATTTATATTATACAGAATAGTTTGTACCTATTACTCCCCAAATTTCTTTTTTTTAATAAATTAAATTAATTAATTAATTAATTAATTTGTTTTTGGCTAAGTTGGGTCTTCATTGCTGCGCACGGGCTTTCTCTAATTGCTGCGAGAAGGAGCTACTCTTCGCTGCAGTGTGCAGGCTTCTCATTGCAGTGGATTCTCTTGTTGCGGAACATGGGCTCTAGGTACAAGGGCTTCAGTAGTTGCGGTACTTGGGCTCAGTAGTTGTAGCTCGTGGGCTCTAGACCGCAAGCTCAATAGTTGTGGTGCACAGGCTTAGTTGCTCCCTGGCATGTGGGATCTTCCCGAACCAGGGCTGGAACCCATGTCCACTGCATTAGCCGGAGGATCCTTAACCACTGCACCACCAGGGAAGTTTGATTTTTTAGCCAAAGCTATTATTTTCCTTTTATTTTGGCCCACATTGATTAAGTTTCAAGACAAACTCCCATAAACATATCAAAAGTTTGAATAGCTTTACATGTTTCCTTGTACAACTATCAAATGTTTTATATTTACTTGCAAGACTATGCTAAATGCTTTACATTTACTAACCCTAGTAATTTTGACAGCAACTCTGTTTCAGAAGTGAGGAAACTAATTTAAAGGAGGGGAAGTTACTTGCCCAAGACTCTATAGCCAGTAAGTGGCACAGCACATATTTGAACCCATGACTGTTACTCCAAAGCTCATGCATTAAAACTCTATGCTATCCTTTTCCCTTCAAAAATCAACAGCCCAAAAGTTTACATTTATAAGAAATATCTGAAACTTAATTCAGTAAATAGAATTTAAGCTGTGAAAGCTTCTTTCAAATCTTAAACACTGTCTTATGAGATGAATTCATGTAATCATTCACTTATACTTCATTAATTCTCCCCTAAGCCCATGGTACAGTACACAAAATTTTCAAAAATACCAATTTAATTTCCTTAAGTATTTTATTATATTCTTCACTTGAACAATGTATATATTTTCAAGCAGAACATTATATTTATAGATAGTGGTGTTCATCTTAAAGTTTTTAGCAATTTATTTTTATGTGGAAAATGGATGATCCTTGCCTACACTATCATTATATGTGAAAGATTTGTGTGATTTTGAAATTGCTTCTGGAGGCCTTCATTTTTTTGAAATTGAACAATGGGCTTGCACAATTATACCCGTTGAAAAAAAGCCAATTTCCATTGAACTGACAGCACTTTATCTATGGGAATTCTCAGGTTGCTGGGTGGGAGAGACTGTTGACACGGAACCAACATGACAAGTCTGTGTTCTAGCAATTCATGCCACAGATTGCCTTTTCCAGAAGAGCCACTGTTAGAATTATTTTACCCCTGTAATGAAAAAGAGACTCAGTGTTTTGTTGTTAGATTGTGATAGGAGCCAACGCCCCCTTCACATTTTAAAGCGAAATGATGACATTTTCCCAAATCACATCATGCCAAGTTCAAGCATATAGGTGCCTTGCTTTGTTTTGCTTTACTGTCAAGCCCTATCATCCGGTCTGGGTAAATTCTGATACAGAATTTTGAAGGGCATTTCAGAAATTAGCATTCTAGTGAAAGACCACAAAACAAATTTTCAAATAAGAAGTTTTCGTGTGCCCAAAATCATTTTTTTAGACAATCTAGAATGTATTATTTGTTTCCAGGCTTACTGAAAAAAAAAAAACCTAATTCTATTTGCAATAATTTGTTTGTTCTATTTCTTGTATTTTAAGTATGTGAGTCTTCACATGGACAAAATATCTTCTGAACTCAGCAGTTTTTTGTGCAAATAAAACTGCTTTGAGCAAACTTTCCAGGCCTGCAAATGCTGGGGCAGGAGAGCACATCTCAGGAGACCACTCCTGGTCATGCGGCCAGGCCTTTCCATGAAGCAGGTCCAAGTTTTTTTCTTTTGATCATGACTCGTTTCCACATAAGACACTCACTACAGGTTCAGGTGCACGTGAGCTAGAACTAGAAGTTGAAACCTGACCTGGATTAAGATCTGTGTTTTCCTTCGTTTCTACTGTAAAGTAGGGCTGTGGCATTCCAAGTGTTTGTGTTCTGTAGTTCCTGTAGAATAATGGCCTTTTCATTCTTGGCAGTAAACAAGGAACCCAACAAGTGGAAGGCTGGAAGGTAAAGATACGATATGAATGGGTGCAGAAGTTAACTCTTTTCAAGTTGGAAATGCATCTTCTGTTTCAGGATCAGAAGAAAAAATTGAATAATGAAGTGATTCAAGTATATGGATATATAAGTTTAACATTGTAATGAAAGAGTTTGGGGGTCAAAGGTAGGAAAGAAGAATATGTGATAAAGACACTTAACAGAATTATTCCAAAGTTCATTTGGAAAAATAAACTTGAGAGAATAGTGATGAAAGTTTTGAAGGTGAAATACTTAAGGGAAAACTCAACCAACAGATATTTTAAACAATTATAGGCTGAGGTAGTTAATATTGTTTTATTGCAGGAATAACTGCAAGATAAATGGGAAAGGGCTGCTGCTAGCCCACATGGTATCTTTGTGCAAATTAGAGAAACCCTGACCACCCTTCCAAGGAAGTTCTGCAGGTACTTGGCTAGAAGCTGAGGACGACTTTGTAGTTAGAAAAGACACCCCTTTCTCAGACTCATGGATAAGCTTCACTGGCACGGCTGGAAGGGGCGCCTGGTTGGATTTCAGTCTGCATTATGCCTTTTTTGGGGGGAGTCCTACTGCATTGTGTATACTGTTTTATCACATCTGGAAGTTCATAAACAGACCCTATAACTAAATTAATATATGATAAGGATTACTTCCAAGATAACTGGGGAAAGAATGGATCATTCAGTAAATGGTGTTGGACACTTAGGTAATTATCCTGAAAAAAGAAAAAAAGGACAAAAACCTTACCTTAGATTTCATCAAACTAAATTGGAAAGAAAAAGCAAAAAGTAAAACTACAAAATGCTAGAAGAAAATATAGGTGATTAGTTAGAGTAGAATGTCGTTATAAGCATTACCAAAGAACCCAGAAATCATAAAAGACTACATAGAAAGAAATTATATGCAATCCAAAGAAGAAAAAACCCCCCACAATAATCTAATTATTTAAAATTAAGTTTAAAGAAACAAATACTTTAGTTTTTTTCTAGAGATTAGTACATTTGTTAAAGAACACTTAAAGATGAGTAAGGAAAAATAAAAATATACAAATCCATAGGGAAAAAAGAAAAATAGGAAAAATATATACATAAATAGCCAATTCATAAAAGAAAATATAAATGCCTCCTAACTGTATGAAAATATGTTCAGCTTTATTAACAGTGAAAGTAATAAAAATTAAAACGATTGAGCTGAATTTTCACTTAGATTATTTGAAAAGTTAAGAGTGTCCAGATAAAAAAAGTAACAACCAAGATGGCATAGTTTACACAATAGCACTTACATACATTAAAAATGAAGGGCTTCCCTGGTGGCGCAGTGGTTGAGAGTCCGCCTGCCGATGCAGGGGACACGGGTTCGTGCCCCAGTCCAGGAAGATCCCACATGCCGCGGAGCGGCTGGGCCCGTGAGCCATGGCTGCTGAGCCTGCGCGTCCAGAGCCTGTGCTCCGCAACGGGAGAGGCCACAACAGTGAGAGGCCCGCGTACCACAAAAAGAAAAAAAATATTTAGAATTATTTTTAATTCAAGAATACATATAAAAACGAAAAAAGATACACATTAAATACATTAGAATGAGTATTTGTGTTGGATAAGTGAATGGGAGAAAGTGGGAATAAAAGTGCTTCATTAAATAACATTGAGAGGGGGACTTCCCTGGTGGCGCAGTGGTTAAGAATCCACCTGCCAATGCAGGGGACATGGGTTCGAGACCTAGTCTGAGAAAATCCCACATGCCACGGAGCAACTAATCCCGTGTGCCACAACTACTGAAGCCCACACGCCTAGAGCCCTTGCTCCACCACAAGAGAAGCCACCGCAATGAGAAGCCTGTGCACCACAACGAAGAGTAGCCTCCTCTTGCTGCAACTAGAGAAAGCCCACGCGCAGCAATGAAGATCCAACACAGCCCAAAATAAATAAATAAATAAATAATAATAACATTGAGAGGGACCTGTGGGAACTTACAGGATGATGATGTGCCAAACATGGAGAAGCATGCTTCACACAGCCAATCCACACCTAGCTTTCCTTACTAACTACATGGATAACGTAAGTAATAAATAAAATACAAGCAATGCCTGTTGAAGACATGGCACTACCCTATATATTGTTCATGGGAGTACGCATTTTTATAAAGTTTCCAGAATTAGTTTGGCAATATTAGGAGGGGCAAGTGAGGTAAACTTTTGCATTAGTACCTGAATTGGGGGATTGCAGTGGCCCAGAAAGCGGCCAGGAAGCCCGAGTGTGGTGAAAATGGTGTCTCAGTGGACGATCAGCCTCCTGTGATGACTTGGAGCCTAAGCCAGATGCGGAGGAAATGGACTCAGAAGGCAGCCTGGACGGTGTGCTGGAGCCATAGGCAGGTGAGGAAGCACAAGAAAGCTGTCGTCTTGAGTTGTTGGCCCCTGAGCAGAATGATGAAGATGCTCCTAAAGAGGAGTGGCCTGGCCATACGGGGGAAGGGGCTGTGACAGACATGAGAGATTGGTTTTATACAAGGACACTGATTAAATAAGAAAACATAATAAGAATAATGGGAGTGGAAGCCATATTTTCATTGGAGGAGAATGGAGTTACAAAAATGGAAAGTGGAATTGGACTGGAATTGAAGGCAAGTGTATGAACTCATGGCTTTCAAAATGAAAGAAAGAGAAAGAGAGAGACAGAGAGAGAGAGAGGGAAGGAAGGAAGGAAGGAAGAAAAAAAGAAATATGTGCATATATTCCTTTGCTTTGGCCATTGAGAGGACCTAAGTAAAGCAAAAACCTAATAGCAATGACATTGCACCTGGAACTCATCTTCTAAACACCAGCCTTCAGTAAAAGGGATTGGCTTCTTTGGAGATATGGCTGATTCCAGGGCTGGGGTTGGGAAAATACAAGATGAGACTTGAACACCTTTTTGTGCTCAAAAGTGATAAAGTGCTCCTAAATGATGGAGACTTTGCAAAGAACACAGAAGTCAGCTTGAAATCTGAAGCAAATGGGAGATAATTTGAATGTCAAAATAAATCACGATAGAAACAGATAAGAGTTTGAGTTTGAGCAAACCATATGTCTATGCTAACATAAATAAATAAATGAAAAATTAGAAGTTTGATGAGAAATGAAATACTTATATAGTTTAAAAGTACCTCCCCAGAAAATACCTACCAATTACAAAGGAAAAGGGATTAACATTACAGAGAAGCCTGACAATACCATCATCTTAATCAAGTGAAGATCATCAGTAATGGGACAATTCAAAACTGGATGCAGCTTGTTAGAATTTTTAAAAATATAGTATTGTACTTCCATGGTTTACCAGCCAAAGATTCATAACCTGAATCTAACATGGTAAATTAAAGGACATTTTGCAGTATAACTATAGAGCAATTCTCAAAAGTACTAATGCCATGATAATCAAAGAGACATAGTAACTAAATACTTGTATCATGTGATCTCACACTGAACCCTGTTTATATAAAGGAAATAAAAGGGATAATTGAAAAAACTTGAATGGGACCTGAGAGGTAGGTGTAGAAATGTATCAGTGTTAATGTCCTGATTTTTGATGGTTTACCTTCTTTATGGAGAGGTCTGTGTTTATAGGAAGTACACAAAATTGGGCAGAATGGGGTATAGTGTTGGTAGGTTATACTCAAATGGTTCAGAAAAAAATAATTATTTGTACTCTACCTGCAACTTTTCTGTAACTTCAGATTTTTTTCAAAATAATAATGAAAGAAGTCTGTGCCCTAACCTTGAGAATCTACTGCTAGATATTTGTTCTAATGAAATAATTGGCAAGGGACAGGCAAAATATGTACAGATGGTGTACAAAAGTATGTGCACAGATGTCCTTAATTTCTTTGTTTATAACAGCATACAAATTGTCAATAAACACTGGTAAGGGAAAAGCCCACAATATACTCGTATATTGTTAGGAAGTAGAAAGTATGTGCAGTATACTTCCTTGTGAAAAAAACAAAAGAAAAATATAAGTGGCTGTATGTACTGGATAATGACTTTTTCTCTACTCTTGATTTCCATGCTAAAATATCTTTTCTGGGTCTTTACTCTTTTGCCCTTGGAGAGGTGTTGTGACATATGTGATACATACATTTAGGAATAAACCTGGGAAGAATTATTGGGAATGCAGAGTTCAACTACACCCTTTCTCTCTTCCTCCCTCCCTCCCTCTCTATCCCTCCAAGGAATGGATCTCAGAAAACAGAATTCAACTCCTTTTTCAGACACTGGCTCCTCCCAGATAGGGAGCCTGGAAACTACAGTGACTGAGAATGTTATTTTGGTTGTTCATTTTTAGATTTACCAATTCAAACCAGGTCTCTGTCAATACTACAGGTAATACTTTAGCTTTTATTTTAAACTTTTGTTTTATTTCTCAATTTATTCTCAACCTAAGCATAGAGAAGAAATGTTATTTATTGGAGATTCTCTCAGAGACTTCAACAATACTTGGAGGGTATGGAGCAAATATTAGCAATGGGTACTCTTGATGGTGGGAACACAGGTGATATTTATTTCTTTTTTGTATTGTCCCTATTCTTTTTTTTTTTTTTTTGCAATGAGTATGTTTCATGTTCTTAATCAGGGGGACCAAAATAGACTGAAAGATAAAATGATGGAAGATAGAAAGTAAAATGTAACACATTTTAACTCTGGAACCCAGGTCCCCTTAGGAATTCAATGGACATGACTGAGATTTTGAATTCCATTTTGGTTTTTATTTCCTTTTTAAAAAGTTGTTAAATACTTTAACTGATGGGTTTGCAGTAATATAGAGCTAAACAACCAATATGATAGCATGTTTTTATATATTTTTGTAATAATCAGCAATAAAATGTTATTCTCAACATAAATAATAGGTAGTTGTCCATCTTAGTCAAGGTTCTTTTAGTTCAAGTAAGAGAAACTTGAAACTGGCCTGAGCCAGAAAATTAATTTAAAAATATTAGGAGGCTGCTGAGTCTCCATCAGAGTCCATATGTTCCTATGATGAATGTGAAGACTTTTCAAATGGAAATCTGAGTATTTGCTATCAGTAGCAAATTAGGCATAGTCTAATGGTAATGCCCTGCCAGAGCCTCTGCAGCCTTTCTCCTTGGCATCTCCCTTCTTCAGTTCCTGGGTCATGCTTACAGATCTGATTTTAAATCTTGTTCTATTTGATTTTAGTGTTTTTAAAAACTCCATTCTGACATCTTTGAAATTTTTATACCTCTAAGCCATTTCATAAATAGCAGTTCATATCAAAAGTCAGGTTATAAAAATTATAGAGCAATAGCAAGTTTAGAGATTTTAAATGTTGGGAAGAAATATAAAAATTAGTAAGCTTTAGCCCTCTGTGTAATGATTAGAAAAAGACAGTTATGGGGATTCATGCATCCCCATTCATCCATCCATGATGGATATACTTTATAGTTATAATTTTTTCTCTTTTTGGCAACTTCCAAGTCTCATGGAAAGGGAGCATAGAACTCTAAAGAGAAGTCTGTGAAATGCCTTCAAGAAATTATTTTAGTGGCTAATTCAGGGGGAGGCTGGTGTAGTAGAGAATCCCTACTCATAAGGAAGGTATAGGGTCTTATCTCTGAGAACCTGGGAATTGTATAAAAGTCCAAGTAACTTTCAACATTGAGTAAGGTGAGAAAAGGTTTAGAAAAACTTCTCCTTAAAGATATCAGAGGCAAATGAATCAGAAATAAGTACATGTTTTGAGATTTTCCATTAATGTAAACAATCAAGCTTGTAATGCTTGATTTCTGTAGCCTCATTTATTCTTATGATCTGCTTATTCAAGTGGAGCTGCAGCGTATTGAAGACTAAACTAGTGTTTCTCGAAGTGAGGTCCACAGATCCTAGTGATTTGTTGGTGTATCCTTGGGAGCCTAGAGTTCTCTATTCAAAGTTTTAAATATTGTGTTAAAAGAACACACCCATATATTTATAATTATATAATGTAAGCATGGGTTTGGTCATCTGGTCAACCTCCTTATTCCTAAGTACTATGGGCTATCATTTGATTTATTTTTATAATCATTTGAATATTAAGTGATCACGTAAATGGCATCATCTATTTTTTAGTGGTTGTTTGAAAATTAATCATTTAAAGGTTATTTACAGAAGAAGCAACTAGCATTGTCCTATGATTAATATTTTCAATGTAAGTATTTTACTGTGTGCTTGCCTGTTATGATAAAGTGGAAACATAGTTAAAAGAGGATTCTGTCCACGTATGAAGAGGCCTGATTTCTGGTCCTAGCTTTAGCACCTCCTAACAATGAGATTTGGGGAAAGTCAATTAAGATTCTTGGACTTCAGCTGCCTTGTATTTAAAGTAAGGGAGTTTGGCTAGAGCTGGGTAATCCCTAAACTTAGTTTTCATTTCAAAAATTGTGATGTTGTATCTTTTTTAATGGAAAAAGCATTAGGGAGAAGAAAACTGATTCAGTTAATAAGGTCTTTTGGGGAAATTTCTAGTACCATCCTCTAGTTACAGTGAAAAATAGTGGGATGTAAGAACCAAATATTTATTGAGTACCTTGTCTGTGCTTGACACTACTCTAGTCTAATTCCTGTAAATGTGACTGTGACTCTGTGAGTTCTATTATACAATTCCTTTTGGCAGCTGTAATTGTGTCCAGCGTCCTAGGGCACAGAATGAGTAAGTACGGAGCCTGGAAAGGAATATGAATAGTCTGATTCTAAGCCCTGGATTCCACCATAACATATTATATTTGTTAGCCTTGCAAAAATGCTTTTTTTCCTTTCTCCATCTATTTTCAGGTTCAAATGAAAAATTTAGTGAACTAAATTCTGAGCAGCATCTCAAAAGATTTGAGTAAATGTCCTCTCATCCTCAAAGAATCGCTTAAACGAGGATATCCCTCCTTCTTGTCCTTCTTCCCACACAGAAGTTTATTGTGTCAGTAAGGATGGTTTGTTATGTTTTCCCTCGAACCCCACGTAGATGTCCTGAATTCTGAGGTTAATATCTGAATGGAGCAAATGAGCATGACCTGGTGGTGGAGGCAGTTTTCTGTTTTCTTTCCTTTCTTTTTTTTTTTTTCTTGTAAGGCATAATAAAGTGCAGAGATTCAGTAAGTTT
Organism: Globicephala melas; assembly: GCF_963455315.2. Lineage (NCBI taxonomy): Eukaryota > Metazoa > Chordata > Mammalia > Artiodactyla > Delphinidae > Globicephala > Globicephala melas. The sequence goes on along the minus strand of NC_083320.1, from coordinate 45,694,668 downwards.
TAAAAAACTGAGGAAAAATAAATTAAAAAAGTGTAGAGGTGCGGCCAGAGACACAGCAAAAACTGTGTCAGTGCTTTCTTGATAAAGGCTGTAAAGAAGGTATGTGCTACTCGTGTGTGTGCTTCCTTGGACACTTTTTTTTTTTTTTTCTTGTTAAGCAGCAGAAGTGTTCTGAAATTGTGTGCGGAAACACAGAGAGACAAGGGAAGGCGAATAGTCCCGATCCGGTGCTTCAGGGAGGAGGTTCAAAAGGAAACGCAGCGGGGGACGAGGAGTGGGGGTGGGGAGAACTGTGTTTTGGCTCCCGTGCCGGCTGAGAACCGGGTAAGGTAAGGCCTCGTCTTCTCCGGTCGAGTTTCTCTCACATTCCACTCTCCCCCTGGGTCCTGCGTGCCGACGCCATATAGCCCAGAGGGCCCATAGGAGACGAGCATCAGAGACCGAAGAAAGTCAGCGAGCTGGAACCCAGGCGTCCCGTTTGGAAGTGTCCAAGGAGATCGCCCCAAGTGCGCCAGCCGAGTCTGGGAGAGTTTCCTTTTGGCCGAGAGGGGGAGCCCCGCGTTCCCAGCCGGGAGCGACCCGGAGTCCCGAGCCTCGAGCCTCAGCCGCCAGCTAGCGCCAGTTTTGGCTTCAGCCGATTAGGAAGAGGAGGGAGGGGGCCGAGAGCGCGTAGAGGGAGGGGACCGGAGCCGGAGGGTCCCGAGTCCAGCTCGCTGTTGACGTAGAGAAACTTTCCCTCTCGGCCACGGAAACGGCGCCCGGGCTGCGCCGGAGCGGAGTTCGCCAGGCTCCGAGGACGCGGCGGCTCTCCATGTCCCTGCCCGGAGCCTGACCCGACTGCATCAGTCAGTAAGGTACGGAGAGACCGCGGTTTATCTGGGGGCTTCCCTGGCTGCAAGCCCAGCGTCCCGCCAGGTAGCGTGCAGTCTCTTTTAAACTGACATCCTGAGAGGCGGCGGGCGGTGGTCAGCCCCGGCCGGGTGCCGGGGAAGGAGGGCGCGGGGCTGCTCGCCGCCACTACCGCCGCTGGGCAGGTTGCAAAAATTAAGACACTGAAAGGCTCAGGAAGTCGTCCAGCAAGAAAGGAGGCTGAGACCTGTTGACTACTGCCGTGGCAGTGCTGCAGGGATGACGGGGAGCCCCCCGAGGTCGGGGACGCATTGGTCTCCGGACTCCTGGAGCCCTTTGTGGTAACTTTGGTCCGGGGAGCCGGGGCCGGTGGTTAGGAGCTGGAGGGGGCGGTGGGGCGCGGGTGGATCAGGACGGCTGACCAGACGGGGCTGAGCAGGCAAGTCATCTCCGGGTCACAGCGAGGCTACCCAGGAGCAAAACTTCTTCCAGCGTAACCTCCCTTTTGTTGGCTCCGGGAGGGAGTGTGGGCATGGGGGGCGGGGAGGCGCGAAGCTCCGAGGCCGGGCCGTGGATTCTTTAAAACCCAGGGCTGGGAGGGCCCAAACTCAGGGGCGGCGCCCACATGGTTACCCTGTGGCTGGGTGGGTCGAGTAGTTCCTTCTGGCGGGTGCTACCTTAGAGAGGCGCACGGCTCTGCGGGGTGCTTGAGACCCTGGGCTCTCGGTCCCGTTGCCGAGCTCGCTCGCCCGGGTCCACCAGCCCGGGGGGCTGATTCACTGCACGGATCAGAACCCAGCGCGATCGGTTCTTCCCTGTGGCTCCTGGGGCCGCCGCTCAGAGTTCCCTGTGTGCGGGAGGGAACTCGGGGCAGGCTGGTTTTCTTGGAATGTGTTTACGATGTTGAATGGAACTTGAACAGGAAGCTGGGCGCTGCAGCTGGAACTAGCTTGCCAGGGTAGAGTAAGGAAGACGTAGCTGGTGTTGGGCTTGGCGTGCGCACTTAGTACCTTGGGCAAACTCCGAATAAGTGCGGGTGTCGGTCAAGGTATCCCTTCCTGGGTCCTAGCAGTTTTCCCGACTGAGCTCGCCTTATTTCCACTGGCAATCAGACATTTACATGCACTATTTCAGTCTGCAAGTTTAACAAAGTATAATGCAATTAGGAAGAATTTAGTAAGTTTATTTTGGGACCTGCTTTAAAAATATATATATATATATATATATATCTTGCATCAGCACTTGAGAACAAAAGTTTTTGGAGAGTGTTCCAGTCGTGACTCCCCTTGTTAATTTCTAGGACTACAAGGAGACCCGGACACTGATGATTTTGTGTCTTTGATGCCAAGTGGGTGATAAGGTGGTAAAGGAGGGCAGTAATGAGACAGAGTGAATGTGAGGAGGTAGGAAACTCTGAGAGGAGTTGGGCATTTTTCAGATTTGCAAATCGCCCCTTTTTCTGCCAGTCTTTCCCTCCTTCCCCAAATAAACAAGTAACCTTGCTAGAAAACCCACCAATTGGGAGAGTGCAGTCGCTGGCGACTACAAGCCTTGCTGGAAACAGCAGACAGACTAAGGTACTGCCCCACTGCATAATTAAAAGGTCTCCTTGAGCTGTCCAGGACTGTTTTCCAAGTTTTTACCACTGACAAGGAAAGAAGAGAGGAACCTGGCCGGCAGCCAAACTAGACTGAGCTCAGTAGCCAAACATAAAAGGGACTGGGGAAGTTGCTGGGGATAATTGGAAAGGAGCTGTTGGTTGTACTTGGGTTTAAACAAGGGGTTTCTTTTGCAGTGAGAATTTTAAGGTGACTAAGATCAGTATTCTTGGCAAAAAAAATAAGCTAAGCATAGAGTGCAGTGGGATGTGACAGAGGAGAGTGAAAGAAGGAAAGAAGCGGTCTAGGAGGGATGTCTGACCATTCCCTATCAGTGTTGCAGTGGAATAGCTGGGGGCCTGGTGCTTTTTGTGAGATCATACTTTGCAAATACCCACACTTTGTTGTCTCCTCAACTTGGACTAGGCTTGCTGCAACTTCAAGCCCTTGACCTTGACCTTCTTTGTTTTCACAGCCAGTAAGAACTGAAGACTTGGGTTTTGAGCAGGTGATTTTCCACCTAAATCGAATAATTCAATTAGGTATTCTCAAATGGCACAAAAGTGGGTCATGAAATTAAAGTGGAAAATGTGTCCAAATGTCTTCCTTGTGTTTGTCAAAAGTGATCCCGATAATAGAACTTGCTCTTTCACCTGAAGGAGTAGAAGTTGGTGTGATCTCAGTATTTCACACATTGGCCCAATACGTTAAGGCCCTGCTGCTTCCAAGTTCTGGACTAGCCAGGAACTGAGAGTCTTATCTGCAATTAGGACCCTTCTTTTATGTGTTAAAATTGCTCATGTTTCCTCTATTTTTTTTTCAGGAAGGTTGGTCTACTGTTGTGGGTTTGGGGGTTGAATAGTAAAAAACACTAATATGGTATTTCCTCTGGATTGGTGAGTTTGGGATTGTGAATATCAGCCTACTCTCTGAGATTGACTTTATGAATCACCCTTGGCAATGTGTTTTCCCTGTCTATGATTTCAGTTTTTCCACTTGCAAAATAAAGAAATTTCACAGTAAGCTTTAAAGAGATGAAATTATGTTAATACGTTTTTAGATATAAAGGTCATAGGGCTTCAGTCTCGGTTGATTCTATTGAGATTTGTAGGGGTAAATTGGAATATTTATACCTAAAATACAAATGTAATAGTGACATACCTATTTAATTTATAAAAATTACTACTGTGCCTTTTAATCATAGCTTTAGTTTAATCATAAATTTTATGTTTTTGAAAATATTGGGTGAGATTTTATGACTAAAGCTGAGTCATTCTCTCAAACAGCAAAGAACAATCAGCAAATTCATTGACTTTTTTATTTTGGTTTATAATTATACTCAAGGACCAGTTATTTTTTTAAGACCAGCTCAATTTTGCCTTTATGAGAAGTTACCAAATATATTTGCAGAATTTGGCTCCCTTCTCGGAAATAACACTTGAGAGACTGAAATACATTTATGATGTACAAACAAACTTTCTTTTCCCAATGGCCACAACAGTTTCCTTAAAAGTTTAGAGGGTAGATTTAGGAGCCATTCATTAATTGATTCAACCAATATTTGTTGCATACTTTTTATGTCTGAGGAAACATCAAGCTTGGATTTAAATCCCAGCTCTGAACTTTTCAGCACTGTGAGTTGTGTGGGTTATTTTACTTCTTAAATGTTTTACCAACATATAATTTATTATCTATATTGCTATCTGTAGTGTATGAACTTTTAAACTATTGATACATGCATGATAATTGTGAAATATTTAATTTTTAGTTTGACACATCAATTAGTAAAATAAACTACCTATTTTTATAGTTCAATGTACTGTATCATACTCTTGGATGTGTAACTTAACTATTTTTCAGGTGAAGAGGTTAGTGTATTAGAGAAAGAATACAGAATAAATATGGATATATTAAAGGATAAGATCTTTTGGTAAAATACTTAATCATAACTTTTATTTTTAGACTTCACCTTATCATTAATAGTGAATCTATAAAAAGTGGGAGTATAAGGAAGATTGCAGTTGAATTTATGGTCATCTTAACACGACCAGCACTTTTTTTGAATAATCAAAGAACAAGTGAATGTTCAAGGATGTAATAGGGTAATTATACTGTAAAATAACCAGTTTTGCTTTTGATTTTAAACTTAACATTTTTAAAATCTTACTCTCCTTGCTGAATATTAGATAATTTAAATTTAAATTTTACTTAGCAGAGTACTTTGTGGTTCGTTCTGAAAAACTGTGATTTGTTTTGTAAAACCTCTAAAGAACAAGAAAAGTTATTTTATTCGGATATAATAATGGATTCAAAAGTAGTTACAGGACCCAACTGCATGACTGCCATGAGCCCTGGTCCCTAAACATGTTAGAGGCTGGTGGATCTAATAGTGTTTGTCTTAATGCATTTAGAGATCAGGAAAGTTAAACTTGTTCCTATGGGAGTGTAAATATATTCAAATTGAAGAGGAAAAATAGTATAAACTTTGAGCAGAGAAATTGCTTTGCTTCCAGTGAGGATATGAAATTGAAATCAGCCCTTTATTTTTAAAGACAATCGCTAAAAGTCACTGTTGCAGAGTTAGGCTTAGAAAACAGTTCTTATACTCTTTTTAGGCTCTGTTATTTGCTAGTTTTGTATTTGTTTTATGCTAAGAAAATGTTTTCAGCCACTCTAATGATACTTATAGTTCATGATTATTTTTCATCAGAAAACAGGTAATTGACTCAAATACTGAGCAGGAGAATAAGTACAAATTTTCTGTTTACCACTGAAATGGTATAATTATAGTAAATTTGGGATTAGTTTCATCATTCAATATTGTATACTTAATGATAGTTTTGGAAAGACTGCTTTAATTTGCTCACATAATATGAATAAGTGAGTTAATTTATGTAACAATTGTGATTGCAAAGATTAATATGCCTTTTTTATTTTTTTGAACACGTTGGGTCTTCGTTGCTGTGCGCGGGCTTTCTCTAGTTGCAGCAAGAGGGGGCTACTCTTCATTGTGGTGCGCGGGCTTCTCATTGCAGTGGCTTCTCTTGTTGCAGAGCACAGGCTCTAGGCCCGCAGGCTTCAGTAGTTGTGGCACGAGGACTCGGTAGTTGTGGCACGAGGGCTCAGTAGTTGTGGCTCGCGGACTCTAGAGCGCAGGCTGAGTAGTTGTGGCGCACGGGCTTAGTTGCCCCACGGCATGTGGGATCTTCCCGGACCAGGGATCGAACCCATGTCCCCTGCATTGGCAGGCGGATTCTTAACCACTGCGCCACCGGGAAGTCCCAATATGACTTTTTAAAAGAGTTTTAAATAACACTGTATATATTTTTCAGGGTGCACCTACTAGACAATATCTAGATAGTAATAGCCATCTTTATTTCATGTTTGTTTCTTGCTATTAACATTATATAAATATACCTACATATAATCTTCATCACATGCCTTCTGAAGAGGAGATTCAGAATATATCTTAGAAACTTCCAAGCCTTGGATAAATAATCCCTTTCCCATATATATGTTTGTATGTATATATATGTACAGAGAATTATGACATGTATTCTTTGATGTTTCTCTATTTGTGCTAGGTATATTTTTTGTAAGAAAAAGCAACTTCAATTAATTGATATTTCTGAGCTAATTTTAACCATTAGTTTAAAATCTTTTCCAGATAACTCTTGCTAGAGATTCTTGACTTTTTTTTTTCCAAATTTTAAAGGCGTTTCATGCTTTTACTTATACCTGTAAAGGATGAGAAAAATAATGGAAAATATCTAGTATCATCATTCTTGGTTAATGGCTCTGATGGTGACATAATCATGGAAGCCTTTTCTACCTTTCTTAAGTAGAACACAGGCAAATGTGCAGTTAACTACTGTCAGAAGGTAAATTCACTGCTTGGAATGTGGCTACTACTGCTAAGTTTATAAGGTTCTGTGAAGTGAGAATTGTGTGTAAATGTAGTGTTTTCCTGGTATTGTATAGCTTTTTCTTATGATTATCAGATGTTACAGTTGATCTGTTCCCTGATACTTCAACCACAAGTCCTCCAAGAATTTCAGGGAACATAAACTTTGACAGAGCTGTTAACCAAGAGCAGATTGAATGATTTGGGCTCAGTCTTTAATCCACTTTCTTGTAGAAGTGATGATAGCCATTCAAATGACCAAAACACAGCTAGTTGAGAGGTTTGGTAGAAGGAAATACAGAGCACAAGTAACCTACTAAAGGAATCATTAAAGATTGGATATATAATCTTTTAAAACAGTTATGTAATATTTCATCAAATGATAACTAAGCTCTACTTCTCACTTAGATTGTAATAGTGATTTTAGACAGCATTTTGGCTAAAAAGCAAACAGAACCATCTGTGCTGTGGCAGAAATCTCCAGTTTGGGGTAATTAACAGTTGATATAAGAGAATGAACTTGATTTTAGCTTTTTGATTTCTCTTATAGCTGTTTACAACCATCAAGAGTGCCAGTAAAATTTTAACAGCAAATAGGTTAATTTACCCAGATTTCCACTTGGGTGAGTTAAAACATAGCTTGGTAAGTACTGATAGGAGTTTTACTTAAGAAGACAGAGTACTTTGTAAAGTGTTTTTAAAGGTCAATGTGCATGTTATTCTCATAATCTATTTAATTTTTGTCTGCTTTTGAAGAACTCCATAAAAAATATGGAACTTTGGCTGATGGTAAAACTTTCCTACTACCTCCTTGAGGATGTGCACTATTATAATCTTAAAAATGTACTTAAATGTAGATTGTTGCTGGTAGTACACATAAATATAGAGAAATTTGGCTTATTGTAAAGAACAATTGTATAACTGAGTTAATTCCAAAGCAGTTTATCTCTATGCTGCATATAGTAACTGAGTATATAATTAGTTAGAAGCTACTTATGCAGTGTAGTTTAGCAAAATACAGTTTGAGAGAATTGTTAAAGAGAAATATTTGAGTAAATGAATTGTATTGAAATTATCTAAATGCCATCTGAAATGGCAAAAGTCTATTGAAATTTCAGATCTATAAAGTAACAATGCTTTATAATAAGAATAGGTATTGTTTTGAAATTTTGTGAATTTTATTTCTGTTTTATATCATTGTGACTCTGGATGTCTAGGAGAAAAGCCTTTAAAATTCTTTATGGCAAACAAGTAAGATTTATTATATTGCCAACATTGTCTTTAATTCTTTTTAAAGGAAGAACTGCTACTAAATTTATAACATGTGAATTTATCATAGGCTTAATTGCTTAAATTAGGTAGACTAGGAAATTTATGATTAATTTCGAAAAATGAAATTTCCTAGAGGCTTTAAAAAACAATGTTATAATAAATCTTTCTTTGGGACTTTCTTATTCGATGAGATATACAGACTTTCTCTTAAGTCTTCATAAAAATTTGCAATCTTCCCCCACCCCCCTTTTCATTCTGAAAAATGTTACTAGGTTTAAAGTATGAGTTGACAAATAAGGGATTTTTATATTATCCAGTGGAATTTAATAAATATTTATTGAACACTGTTTTGGTTTTTTTTTTTGGCAGTGACAGAGACCTATCTCCAATTAACTTAAATAGACTTAAATAGAACTTATTTCCATATAATTCTGTGCTACAGTGGAGAGAATATTGAAGGAGTAGGGGTAGAGGTTATTCATCAGCACGAGGGGAAGCAGTGTCTGGAAAGAAAGTGTGGAGGTGATTCCTAGGCAAAGGATGAAGATGAGTTAGCAAGCAATGAAGGAGAGCAGTTCAAGACAGTGAGTGGTAAAGGCAAAGAGGCATGGAACCCTGTGAATGGTTTAACAGAGCAAACTGAATTTCGGAACTTTGGAGATGTTTCTCCTTTCTATCTTCATGTTGATGACCATAATCATTAGTAATTGCATATGGGAGTTTAAGAACTTTAACTGGATTAATTATTTTAAAAAACTGCTATCTTCTTTTTATTTCTTTTTAAATTTCTCCAGGTCTAACTAACATGTAATTGGAGTCACAAGGAGTTGAGTGTGCGCTCCATTTCACCCTCGTGGTGGTGGTGGTGGGGGTGTCCATGAACTTGGATATAAAACAATAACATTATTACTCTTGAACACCTCACTTAAATTTAGTATGTTTTTCAGTTTTGAAGGCGGGGAGACACACACACACAAGCAGTCTTAAGTACCTATAACTTGCTAGAAGTTGCCCATATTTATTGTCATGTCTCATGACTCTGCACGTATTTTGAAATATTTTTAGGTTTACCACCAGTTTAAAATTACAATAATAATTACACTTGCTTCTAGGTATTATTTTTTATATGTGGATATATCTATAGACATGTAGCTATATCTCAAATTGTTTTTTTTTTTTGTGGTACATGGGCCTCTCACTGTTGTGGCCTCTCCCGTTGAGGAGCGCTCAGGCTCAGTGGCCATGGCTCACGGGCCCAGCCGCTCCGTGGCATGTGGGATCTTCCCGGACCAGGGCACGAACCTGTGTCCCCTGCATCGGCAGGCGGACTCTCAACCACTGCGCCACCGGGGAAGCCCTGGCCAGTCATTTTGATTTGCCTGGTTCTGAGTCCGTGTTTGGTACATCTCAGGATCCTCCCATGTGTGCACGCAAGATGGATTCCAGCAAAGAGGCCTGTGGGTAGCTTTACATCACTCCTCTTTTGACCTCCAAGGAGCTTTTTAATTGGGAAGGTCTCCTTGACTTAGAGAATGAGGAATATGTGGTCTCTTATCTTTTATCTGGGCAGGGCTCAGCCTCTCCTATCTTCATCTTCGAGTATCTGTCTATAGGGGACTAACTCCAGCTGCTTGGCCTGGGGCCCATCTATCTCCTGCCTCAAGGGGAAGGCAGTTCATTTCTAATAAGAAATTTGGATTAGGCTGAGCTAGTAGTCACAGTGTTTCTGTTCCCCTTGTCAGTGATTGTTTATGGAGGGGGCACTTGTTCCTTGTCCCAGTCAGAGTCAATTATATGAAATGACAGAACTGGAGGGAGGTGGGGTAGAAAAACTTCCTTTACACTTGGGAAGGGGACATTGGTGAGAAGGCATACATATGTCAGCTCTTGATATTTGTCCTGTCTGGAATAGATGCTTGAAATTGCAGTAGGGGGTCATCTTTTGTCCATGAGGATATCGAGCTCGAGGGCAAAACAAATGCATCAATGAAGAAAGAAAAAAATGTAAAGAACCTGAATGCTTGATGGCATTGTTGGGTCCCTGAATCAACCTACCATATTTCTGGATTTACTGTTGTGTAAGAGAATGAATTTATTTATTTTTCAAACCAGTTTGAACTAGACCTTTCAGTTACTTAAATGAGAAAGTATCTCAATTAGAACAGTTATTAAGTGGTATCTTAATTTGAAATAAATATTTTAGAAATAACAATTTAGATAAATAAAGAAAATTTATAGACCACTTGGGTTTTGTAAACTTTGGATATGATTAGTGCTATTACTCTATATAAATATATTATTACTCAATGCACCAAATTTTATTATGTTTTTAATACAGTGATTGTATTAATCATCTTAGCTAAAGTTATTTGGGGATGAATATATTCTACATATATCTCAGAATACATTATTCAATAAAAATAAAATAACTTGAAATACAAATTCAAAATCTAATCCATAAAATCACATCACTGTTTATTTGGTTATTTGGTGTCTTTATTGTACTGTGAACATTAAATGTACCTTAGGAAACACTGAAGTACTCTCATTGCCTTGTCTGAGTAGTTTCAAGCTTGGAGTCATGATAAAACTAACGTAATTATTTAAATGTAAAAGATAAAGATGATGGGAGTAAAATTAAGAAAATTGTGTAGTGCAGATCCATTCACAGAAGTAAAAAACAGTGCAGACGTATAATAATCTTTTAAGTCAGAACTAGTGTTATAAAGCTCTAGTTCACTGGAACCATAGCAGTTTATTTTCTGCCACCATGTTCATGGTGGTTCTTGCCACCATGTTGAGTTCTAGCTTTTTTTGCTGATTTACCATTATGCACATTGTTTTTTGCTGTATCAAAGTAAGGAGGTATATCTGAGTCTTTGTCCTCTTGCTCTAAAGGTTGTAGGAATTACCCAAAGCTGAGAATTGCCAAAAGCAGGAGTAAAATGTTGAGCTGGCCAAAAAGTTCGACCGAACGAACTTTTTGGCCAGTCTAATATATTTTAGAGTATTAATGCTGAAATGGTTTAACTGGTGGTTTAAGCAGGAGGTGGAGGCAAGCAAAACCAGGAATAATCTAACAGGCTCAGAATAGGCAAGTGTCACAGTGGGCAGGTTTGTTGGCAATGAGGGGGTGTGAAAAACAGAAAGCTAAAGATTGTGTAGACAGTGGAGGTGAAGAAGAGCATTGGTGAAACTGGAGGGAGAAACATTACAGATGGTGAAAAGCTGCAGTGACAAATGGTTCATTCGCCAAGAAAGAACAAGACTGTTGTATTAGAGCTGTATCAGTGTGGATGTTGAAAGTATGGAGATTGGGTTGGAGAGGGAAATGGACAGCCAGTAATTTGAATACCTTAGGAAAGTGAGAGACCTTAGAAGAAGTTACTGATGGAGAGATCCATAGTTAACAAGACCTCCTACATTACCGTGATTGAGATGTGCATATTTTCTTTTTGCATAAAAATGCTGTAAACATACTTGAGATGCTTCCTCTATGAGATCATGACCTTCTTTCAAAGTTAGGCAAGGGAACTAGAGAATACAAAGTGCTGGAATTCTCAGAGGATTATTGTTCTTTTAGAAGCTGTTGTTCAGGGATTGTTCTGGGGTATCCCTTTGCCCAGAATCAAAGTGCCCTCTGGTGACCTTTTCCTCTTTAAAAGGGAGCCACATTCTTGTGGGTTTTTGAATGTGAATAAATGCCTCTTAGTGTGGAAAATATTATAAAGGGACTCTGCTTCTCCACTTCGGAAATTTTAATAGAAAATATAAATTGGCTCACAGCAGATATGAAACAAGGAAGAGGATAAATATCCAGATAATTCAAATTCCAACTCTCACTAGTGCTAAAATAATCAAATAAAGTGAAAATAGTCGTGCCCTTCCCCCACCCCAATCATTGTCTCTCTTTATTAGGATCTTCATGGCATATGAGCTCTTTTCTTAACCTGTTGTCTTCTACCTGTGGTCCAAACCAAAAATGATTTTTTGAAAGAGAAATAACAAGAATATGACAGGGTTTAGGACACACTACGTCAAAATATGGTACCTTGACATATTGAATACTTCAACCTGAGGGAATTTGAGAAACAGCATGTGAAGGAAGGACTTTCTGACCTTCTCCTGAAGCAGGTCACAAAATCCTCATGTGAGAGGTGCCCTCTCTGTCCTAGAAGGAAAAGAACATCCTTAGCTCTGAAAACAAAGGGACACAGAGGAACCTGAATGATCTTGCTAAGTTTCCCCTAGTTTACTATACTTAGCTCATACGCTTGGTCCTGTCAGACCTTTCCAAGACTTGTAACTCTTCTTCAAACCTAGCGTAAAAAAACATTCAGGTTTAATCATTTCTTTAGGTGTCTTCATTTCTTTATGAAGGCTGCTGTGTCACGCAAAACTTATATTAAATACATTTGTATTCCATTCTCTTGTTAATCTGTCTTTTGTTACAGGAAGTCTTAGCGAGAGCCTGGCAGGGTAGAGGAAAGTCTACCCTTTTCCTCCTCTACAAATAGCATTTACACAGTGCTCACAATGTCCTGAACATTGTGCTAAATGTTTTTTTTATGATTTGTAAATGATTAAGAAACTTGTTTAAGGTTCCAGGGCTGGCAAACAGTAGACTAGGGCAGATAGTAGGGTGGGAAGTAGTGCATCTTAACCACCATCCTAGTTGAGGAAGTGTGCAGTAGAGTGGCGAGAGTCCCCCTGAAGGATTAGGGCAGCTTCGGTAGTTCTCTTTACTGGTGAGAGTGCGATACCTTTGAATAACCTGATCGCCTAGACTCCTGGCTGGTGCTTAACTCCCTCTTTTTTTGCAGCACCATGAGCTGCTCATCTCCCACTCTTAGAAGTGACAACTTGGCACTCCCATATGACAAGATATTTGTTCATTTTACCCTAGTTAGTTAGATAAAGTATAAAAATTAACTCATTGCCTAAATTGTGTCTGTATGTTGCTTTGGCTCATGCTTGATTTGATTTGTCAAGAAGGTTAAAATGCTTGAGTGAGAAAATCTGACCTTCTTAATCCCATTTTTTCCCTGGTTTTGTCAAAGTGATAAGGTTTGTATAAATAAAGCCTAAGATGTAAAATAACTAATATTAATGTTTTTAAAAGCAAGTCATGTACTTTTCATTGATATTTCCTGCATTGAGAAGATGGACTAGATAACCTCAAAAAACATTTCAGCCCTTAGAGCAGTCTAAGTTTTAGTTTTAAATAATTGTTTTTAAACTAAAACAAGTATCTTAATCAAAATATTGTATTCAGGGTTGTCTGATTTTAATATTTGATTTCATCATTTTGTCTTTTTTTGGTAAGTTAAACTGTTAGACATTTGATCTCTTGAGGTATTTATAGTTTGGGTATTATAAGAAAGTTCTCTTGAACCCTTTGAGCCATAGACAGGGGATATGACATAGTCTACAAGTTAGGGAAGACTCAGCAGTAGAAAGAAATGAGAGTGGAGAGTGTTTCAAGCAGGTAGGAAATCTTAGAGGAGTTGGTATACGGCTCAACCACAGAATTACAAAATTGAAAATAGAGGTAGAGAATAGGGTGGAAGAGAAAGAAGAACTAGAATCGCTGGAGGTAAAGCCCATGAGGCAAAGACCAGATCTTACAGGACGTTCAAATTCAGAGTTTGCTCTCTATTCTAATAGCAGTCGGAAACCTTTGAAGGATTAAAATAGGATTGGTGACAAGATGTCACCTGCATTTTAGAAAGATTTGACTAGTTGCTCAGCCAGTAAATCGAGGCAAGAGAAGGTGGTAGTCTAGTTTAGCATGACGGCAATGAAAAATGAGTTTGCTCCAGAGATATTTAGGAGGAAAAACATCTGTACAGTTTTATGATTTGTTAGTGATTGTGGGAGATGGGCAGGAGGATGGTGTAAATGTTGATTCTAAGATTCCTAGTTTTGGCAACCTGGGTGTTGGTATTCATCAGCAAAGTCAATATAGTAGAACTATTGGAGGAAACTAATGATTTCTATTTTGGACACATTTTGATGTGTCTCTGAATCATTCTGTTGTAGATGTCCAGTAGTAGTTATTTGATGTACATACATATACATGTTTGGAGCTAAGAAGTTTGGTGTGGACTGGTGATATATATGTATATGTGGTGTGTTTGTGTGTGTGTGTGTGTACATATATACAAGTTTTCAGATTTCAGACTACAAATATGAGATTTTAGTCTAGCAAGGGCTATCATATAACAAGGCTTGAGGGCAGAAAAAGCAAAGCCTTAAGCACCACTAAGAAGGAACTACCTATGATGTTGTAAAAGCTAAGATAAAAAAAAAAATAATTTGAGAAGGAGACAATGATCAGCAATGTTAAATAGTATAGAAAGGTAAACAAACAGATTAAAGTATCTATTATGTGTCTGTTGTACTTAACATGAAGGTCATTGGTGACTGTGGTGAGAACAATTTTGGTGGAATTATGTGTGTGGTAAGTTATGGAGTAGAGTACATGAAGACAAATCTTTCATGGTATAAATCTGTAGGTGGTACTGGAGAAAGCCTGAGCTTTGGCTTCTCTGGTGATAGGATTGGCTATTTACAACCTGAGTACTCTTCAACAGGCAAATTAATCTCATACTGTTTTCCTTTCTTAATCTGTAAGATGGCATAGACAATAATGCAGGGTTTCTGAGAGGATTAAAACCATGTTGCATGTAGCATAGTGGCTGGAGTTTGTAAGTGTTAGTAAATGGTAGCTAGCATTATTGTGTAAAGTGTCAATATAATTTTTGTACTGTTATGTTCAACCTCACAGTAAAATTATGTTCTGCTTTCATTCTGGTTAGAAAATATGCTGTTTTATATAAATGAATTTATCCTAAACTATAAATACAAATGGAACACCTTCAATGCAATATGTCATTTGCAACTTATAAAAGATAATAAATTAGAGGGGTACAGAATGAGTATCTGTTTTTGACTATATCTCTATGAAAAAGTTATATATCTTCAGCAAAAAACCCCAGTAGGGATTGGATGGGGAGGCAAGATGGCAGAGTAGAAGGACCTTGACCTCACCTCCTCTCATGAGCACACCAAAATCACAACTAACTGCTGAACAACCATTGATAAAAAAGATGAGAACCTACCAAAAGAAGATATTTTACATCCAAAGACATAAAGAAGAAACCACAATGAGACAGTAGGATGGGTGCAATCACAATATAATCAAATTCCATACCACCTGGATGGGCAACCCACAAACTGGAGAATAATTATATCGCAGAAGTTCTCCCACAGGAGTGAGAGCTCTGAGCCCCACACCAGGCAACCCAGCCTAGGGGTCCAACATTGGGAGGAGGAGCCCCCAGAGCATTTGTTTTGAAGGCCAGAGGGGCTTGATTGCAGGAGCTCCACAGGACTTGGGGAAACAGAGACTCCACTCTTGGAGGGTGCACACAAGGTCTTGCATGTGCCAGGACCCAGGGCAAAAGCAGTGACTTCGTACGAACCGGGGCCAGACCTATCTGCTGGTCTTGGAGGGTCTCCTGGGGAGGCAGGGGGCGGAGGGGCTGTGGCTCTCTCTGGGGTCATAAAAGCTGGTGGTGGACATATTGGGGAGTGTTCATCTACATAAACTCTGGCTGAAGGCAGATATCTTGTGTCCTTGGCACTGAGACCTGCCCCACCCAACAGCCTGCAGACTCTAATGCTGGGATGCCTCAGGCCAAACAACCAACAGGGTGGGAACGCAGCCCCACCCATTGGCAGACAGGCTGCCTAAAGACTTCCTGAGCCCACAGACACTTCTAGACATGCCCCTTTACACAGCCCTGCCCACAAGAGGGCCAAGACACAGCTCTACCCACCAGTGGGCAGGCACCAGAAGCAAGAAAACTATAGTCCCACAGCCTGTGGAACTGAGTCCACAAACACAGGTCAGAACCTACCCTGGGACCAAGTGGTCCCTGGCCCTTGGGTGACTAGAAGGGAGTGTACTGCTGGGACACATAGGACATCCCCTCCAGAGGGCCACTTCTCCAAGGTCGAGAAACGTAACTAACCTACTACATACATAAAAATTACAAATAGAAATTTAAACAGAATGAGATGGCAAAGGAATATGTTCCGATGAAGGAACAACATAAAAAACTAAGTGAAGTGGAGATAGGCAATCTACCCAAGAAAGAGTTCAGAGTAATGATTGTAAAGATCATCCAAGAACTTGAGAAGGGAATGGATGCACAGAGCGAAAAGTTACAAGAGGTTTTTAGCAAAGAGTTAGAAAATATAAAGAACAATCAAACAGAATTGAAGAATACAGGAACTGAAATGAAAAAGACACTAGAAGGAATCAATAGCAGAATTAATGAGTCAGAAGAATGGATAAGTGTGCTGGAAGACAGAGTGCTGGAAATCACTGCCACAGAACAGAATAAAGAAAAGAAAAGAAATGAGGACACTTTACGAGACCTCTGAGACAATATCAAACACACCGACATTTGCATTATAGGGGTCCCAGAAGGAGAGAGAAAGAGAAAGGACCTGAGAAAATATTTGAAGAGATAATAGCTGAAAACTTCCTTAACATGGGAAAGGAAGCAGTCCCCCAAATGCAGGAAGTGCAGAGAGTCCCAGGCAGAATAAACCCAAGGAGGAACACACCAAGACACATATTAATCAAATTGACAAAAATTAAAGAGAAAATATTAAAAGCAACAAGGGAAAAGCAACAAATAACATACAAGGGAATCCCCATAAGACTATCAGCTGATTGTTCAGCAGACATCCTGTAGGTCAGAAGGAAGTGGCATGAGGTGTTTAAAGTGATGAAAGAGAAAAATCTACAATCAACAATACTCTACCCAGAGAGGCTCTTGTTCAGATTTGATGGAGAAATCAAAAGCTTTCCAGACAAGCAAAAGCTAAAAGGATTCAACACCACCAAATCAGCTTTACAACAAGTGTTAAGGAACTTCTCTAAGCAGCAAAGAAAAGGCTACAACTAGAAACACGAAAATTATGAAATGGGAAAGCTCACCAGTAAAGACAAACATTCAGTAAAGGTAGGAAATCATCAACACAGAAATGCAGGATATTTTAAATGCATTTGAAATTAAGAGATCAGCAACTATGTATATATACATATACAGCAACTATGTATATATACATAAACTACTATATGTATATATACATAAACTACTATACCAAAACCTCGTAGTAACTGCAAACCAAAAATCTATAATAGATACACACACAGAATAGAAAGAGGAATCCAAACACAACACTAAAGATAGTCAGCAAACCCCACTAGCTTAAAACATTGTGTAATTTGAACTGGAATATATCTTCTCCTTCTAGAATTTTTTTGTTTTTTTAAATATATACAAATGAAATATGGTGGAAGAAAATTTGTAATATAAAATGTTAACATGAAACAAATAAGAAACCCTTAATCCTAAAATTATGTAGGAGAAAACTATTTTTAACTTTTTTTTTTTTTTTTTTTGGTGGTATGTGGGCCTCTCACTGTTGTGGCCTCTCCCGCTACTGGACGCGCAGGCCCAGTGGCCATGGCTCACAGGCCCAGCCGCTCCGCAGCATGTGGGATCTTCCTGGACCAGGGCATGAACCCATGTCCCCTGCATCGGCAGGCAGACTCTCAACCACTGCACCACCAGGGAAGCCCATATTTTTAACTTTTTAGTGTATATACATCAACACTCTTTTTCTTAATTTTACAATTGATACATGCTCTTGAAACAAGTTTAAGAATACTGAAGAGTATAAAGAAAAAAAATGAGTCTCATTGACTGATTTGATGACATTTCCTTAATTTTAAAAATAGACTTGGTTAGGAGTTTGGGATTCAAATATACACACTACTTATGTATAAAGTAGATAACCAACAGAACCTACTGTGTAGCACAGGGAACTACACTTAATATCGTGTAATAACTTATAATGTAAAAGAATCTAAAAAAGATTACTCCATGAAATCTTGAATCACTTTGCTGTACATCTGAAACTAATACAACATTGTAAATCAACTATATTTCAATAAAAATTAAAAAAGAATTGGGATCATGGGCTACATATTGGTTTGTAATTTGACTTTTTTCTAGTGATGTGATGGACCTCAGCAGCTGGCTTAGGTGTGTACTGGTATCGGGGTAGGAAGAAATTGAGAAGAATCCTGTCAATATCATTTTATGATTTCAAATTCATGTTACTTTTAAGGATAAATGTAGCATGCTGTGGATTGATAACATTTAAACAGATAGTAAGTAATCAAAGATAAATCATCTGGCAGTGGTTTCTGTCAGAATCATGATTTATTTTTCTCGAGTAGACAGATGACTGAGGAAGAACCAGTAAATTACAAACTGCTCAGCACAAGTGTCAGTCTTTGCCCCTTTGCTTTATCTTACACTCTCAAGTCTTGGTTCATTTTTCAACTCAATAGCTGTGTCTGTGATTACTGGAGGCCTGAAATTGGATCATTTAGGTCATTATTTTTGGATGCACACATTAGCACCCACATTTGCCTGAACTCAACTTATTTTGGTTACA
The DNA here is from genome assembly GCF_963455315.2 of Globicephala melas. NCBI lineage: Eukaryota > Metazoa > Chordata > Mammalia > Artiodactyla > Delphinidae > Globicephala > Globicephala melas. The sequence continues at coordinate 45,676,497 of NC_083320.1, read as the reverse complement.
AGAGGAGGCTGCATCTGTGAGTCTCTTCTTGTCTAACAGGCATTAAAGTAACTTAGGCCTCAAGGATGGGATCTATTTTTCAGGTCTGGTGTTTAAAATACATCATTTCTATGAGGGGCTAAGAGCAAGCTGCACTGTGTTTTGTAAATTTGCATGTGAAAATGGTTATTACAAAAAAGTGTTTTAGAAATGAATTCTCCTCAGTATTAAAATTAAAACCTCACAAAAATCAGTTTTTGATAATTTTTTTCGCCCTAACACTTGTAAAAGAAATCTCCTCTGGTTAAAATTTGGAAAACAAAGAGATGTACAAAGAAAAAAAAGGAAACAAAGAGAGCGAGAACAAACCCACAAAGCAGAAATACACTGGGGCTTGGTTTTGCTTTTATTGATGTACCCCCTCTGCATCTTATATACTGAACCTTTGCAAAAAAAGGGAAAGTGAGATGTGTAGTCTGTGGGATGTTATGGAAGATTCCAGATAAGTTATTGAAGACTTAACTGAGTTACAGATAAACTTGACCTCTTACCAGATATTTCCATGCTGTGTAGTCTTGCTTCTGGCTCCATCATTTACTAGCTTAGGGCTCTTGGGGAGATAATTTAGCATCTCTGGAACTTTTTTCTTGAATGTAAAATGAAGATAATGACACGAACCTTGTATGTATCACTGAGCGGTATAAAACAAGAATCTTCAGTAGCACCAGTAAGTTTTCACGTAGCTTTCTCCTGTGTGTGACTTAAAGAAAAACACACAACCTAAGAGTTGTGAGTTTAAGTTTTATTCAGGGATCTTAAAAAGGACGATAGCCTGGGAGATAGCCTCTAAACAGCTCTGAGAAAACTGCTCCAAAGTGTAGGGAAGAAGCCAGTGTATATATGATTTTTGACTAGGCAGTATATGCAGTCGGGCGTACATCGTGGTAAAAGATTATTGCTAGTCATGAAAAACAGATAACTCCAGTTAATGATTTTAGTGCTTTTCTATGTATGGGAAGATGCAAGAATCTGGATTTATTAAAATTCTTCCTGAGATATACATCTATCGAAGGAGGCTGTTTTTCCAAAGCACAAAGTGCATCACCCTGTTTTTCATTTTGAATTCCTCTCCAGGTGCACAGTTATTCAGTGACTGCAGTGGCGAATGTCTTAATCCTTGTAGAACCGGATGGTTAGCAACATTCTACATGTCTCCTCTCCCTTGGCACAAAGATTTTTAGAGTTTGCACTGTCTCTTTTGGGCTTGGAGAGCAGACAGCAACAGATTTCCTTGTTCTCCTTTTATCAGATCACCAGCAGGCTTCTGAGGATCAATTAATGGTTAAAGTTCCTATTGTTATTTTTGAAATTGTACCTCTTCACAGTTTGAGTCCAAGGGCATTTTTCTTTATCAGTCTGTATTTTGGGACATGTGACATCATGAATGATCTCTGTGTTAGGAAGAAATTAAGTTGTGTTATCTTCAGCTTCCAACCCTGTATAAGAAAGCAGCTTCTGACAATGAATCAAGATTGATTATTCGATAGTGACGTTCTCTATTACTGAACCTATTTGGAGAAAGAACAAATAGCTATGGGTCAGGGCTGCTATAGAAAAGTATCCTGCAGCTTGTCTGTAGCTTGAGACATTAGGTGAGAAGATTTCTAAGATCCTACTGTGATAATAGTTGAAATTTAATTGGAGTCATCATCTCCTGGAAAATAAGGGAGAGCCAATAATTGTGTGCTAAATGAATTAAAACTACTGGGATTCCTACATTTAATCATGTAGACCTTCATTCATTCAAAACACTTTTCAAGCTTCATGCTTATATAGCAGCTACAGTGCTAGATACCTCCAAAGTATCCTAGTGTCAGAGAAGTGTGGACTCACAGGTTTAATCTGCCTGCTGCAAGTGCAATTTCTTTGAAGTCTGAAATTCATTTGAATCTGAACTTCTACCTACAAACTTGGTTTTAAAGTAAAACTAATGTATTTTAATTACAATGAGGCAATACCAGTCCTTCAGGATTATGGACTATTAATCCTGTGTCTTCATTTACCCCTTGGCTTGATGTTACATTTCCCTAATAGTATATGTGTCTCTGTTAGAGTTCTATGGCTGTGAGCTGTGGTGAGTCCTTCAAGGTTTTCAGACAGAATAAGAGCAAGGGAAAAGGAGGGAAGGAACTTGATAAACTTTGTATGTATGAAACCTTATGGCTTTGGGCAGGATGGAATGAAGAGATAACGAGAATAGAAGTATGGAACTAAGGTAGGAAATGTTAAAATAGTCCAGGTGAGAGATGATAAGGCCTTGAATGTAGGAGCTATCATAATATTGGAAGAGAATGAATTGTAGTGATGTTTAATTTATAGAATTGTTGGCTGATTGAATGTGAGCATTTTAGGAAGAAGGAATAAAGAGGCTCAGTGCAGACTTGGATTGTTTGAATAGACTGTGGTAGTACTATTCATCAAGACAAAGGAATACAGGATGAAGGACGTGATTGGAGGGAAAGACTAAAAATTCCACTTTGGATTTTTGAATTTGAGGTGTTTAGGAACCGTTACAGAGAGATGATGCCCTATAGCAAGCTGGATGTGCCATTTGGAAATAAGGAGAAATCCTGGGATGGAGATATAGATTTGAAAGTTACCAACACTGGGTGATTATTAGTACCATGAGGTCAGACCCTTGAGAGCATTGATAGTTAAGGGGAATCAGAAAATGAAAAGCCAGCAAAAAAGACTGAGAAGAACCCAAACATGAAACCGAAGTCTTTATTCCGCAGGGGAGTCTTACCCACCTGGGAGGTAGATTAATAGAGATCTAAGCTAGAATCATCTTATAGGGGATAGGAAAGAAAGGACTGACTTGCCAAATATTTTAAAAGAACTATTTTGTGCTGTTAAAGGTAAAGGCCAAATTGCACCTAACATAAGGCAGGTATTTCTAGAACTGGCCAGTTTAGCTGGCCAGGGCTTCATGTTCATTTTGGGGTTGTGGCTTTCTGTGTTCACACAGCTCCACTCTAGAAACTGAATACAGATTTCACACATTTGGCAAAATGAACCTCAATCCTTGGTCAAAACATGAAGTATTATAGGACTCCCTAGGTTACCCCTGATTCCCCAAATACTATCTCTATAACTCTACAACTTGTCTCCACAAAGCTATTCTCAAAGGTAATGAAAATTGTATTGTGAAGTTATCTGTTCCTGTTTGTGACTCTACGTTGGGCTTTTCTGATTCCCACGCCATTTTGAATTTGACCAATCATTGAAGTAGGGGTACCTAGAAGTAAATATGAGTGGGTGTAACCAGTTTTGCCAAAGTAGATTTTCCTAGGTTATTGAAAATTATTTACTATAGGGTTATATTAATGTTAATTAGAAAAGCATTTCATTATTTTATGATTAACATTATAAACCTGCATCTATATGTCAAATATAGTTGTATTAGTACACATATTTTTTATCTTAAATCGCACTGGATTTTTATAAAATAATTCTGCTGGAAAATAAAGAATTGAGAGAGATAGAGCACTGAAGTAGATTTTAAACCCTACTTTTATTCAGATCTTTTCAGAAAGCCCCTTCAGTATAATTCAAAAACAGCATACCTAGAATTGCTATTCTCTTTACGTCATAAGTTTTTCTTTAAAAAACAGGACTTAAGAAGATTCCTTAATAAGATACTTTTAATTTTTCTTCTTTTTAAAAATTTTTCATAGAAAGGAAAATGAAAAGATAAAAAATGCGTATAAAGTAATCTTTATAAATTAACTTGGTAAGACACTGGTCTTGGATATAGTACAGAAATGGGTTCTTTTAGCACTTTCTCTAGAGTCATTTTTAGTGCATTTTTAGTTGTGGACTCTTGAATTTTCTACTTGATTCTTGGTACAAACTGGGTAGCCTTCATCAGGTTACTTAGTCTCTCTCTATGAATTTTGGGGAGTGGATGAGAAATAATGTATTTAAGTGTGAAACTACTTTTATGCTTGTATTTCTTGCTCAGTGTAGTGAAAGCCCTACAAGAGCAGGGATTGCTGTTTGTTTGCTTATCTCTAGGGACCAGAATCTAAAAGAGTTCCTGGCACAGTAGGCATTCAAGTATTTGATGAGTGAATGCAGAAATAAGAAATTCAAGATCTAGTTTCCTTAAGATAAAGTGTGCCTCATCCAACATGCATATACTAAAATAATGTCTTGGTAAGAGCTGTTAGAAGGATGCAAATGTTTCAGATGCAAATGATGAACTGGGAGAGGACACACCTGTACGTTACCTGTACGTTGACCCTTAGCCTATCTATTACATGAGGGCTATTGCTTGGGAGAGTCAGTTTTTATCTCAGAAATTTTATTAGCAGAAATCATTCAAACTCTGCACCATGAACTACACAGCCCTGCAGAATCTTGCCTTGGCTATCTCATTGCTCCATTGCACTCCATGTGAAGGAATGAAAGGATTTTTCAGGGCCCACTTTTTCTATGATTATTTAAGATTATACATATGATTTTACCTATGTGAGGACTTCAGTCCTAAAAACACATTTCTTCTCAGATTGAATTGGAATAGTCTGAGGTTGAATGAAATAGAAATTATGTTTTTACAAAATATGCTGGATGCAAAATGTAGTTGACACTGTCTAGTCAATTGGTATTTCACTTGGTAATTGGGGGAGCAAATTCTAAAAAGTGGTGATAACTGAAGAGAAATATATTTAGCATAACTTAATAGTAACTTGGCTTGCATATGTTTGTTGTAATGACACATGGATTTATTTTGATATCTTTTACTATTTTTTTATTATTTCGTTTATTTCTCCATATCATGGTGCAGCCTGTCAAAATGGTTATGTGTTGAGAAATGTCACTTACTAATAAAGTATGAGAAATAAGGACTAAACATGTTTTGATTTATTAGCTGATGCCATATTCATGGATAAATCTCCTTGAAAAGTTGAGGAGGACACTGGTTTCATTTATAATATATAATAATATACCTAATCATATGAGTGTATGACTATAAGCATATGTTTTTATAAAGATGTATTTATAATATATTTTAAAATATACTTTTAAATATATTAGTAGATTTGTATTATTCTTTTTTGGGATTGTAATATCTATATCTACACATCCAACGAACAGGAAATGTTTTTCTGAGAATGAAATTATAGTTCTGTAAAGAGATTGATTTTATAATCACAGCTTTTTCATTTCCAATTTTTCATTGTTCATTTCTTTCACCTGATTTCACTATTTACCCTAATTGATGAATGAGAAAACTTTATGATACCTGCTTAATTTTAGTTGGATGAAATAACTAATTTTCATCTGATTCATTTTTTGGTTCCTTAAAATGATATGTTAAAAAATGAGAAAAATCAACCGTAAAATAGCAAAGTGCAGTTATTCCTGCTCAGAATTAAATAAAGCAGAATGGAGAAAATTCAAAATATTTCTTTAACTGTTCATCGACTATTGCTGTATATACTACTTCAGTGAATCAGAGTAGCCCTCATAAAAGTTGTAAAACATTTATGGAATCCATTTCAAAGATGGTATAAATTTTTTATAACTATTAGGAGAATTTCTGAGTTCTTAAAAATATCTTAAATGCTCTAATGCTGTCAGCTGATTAATTTTCAGACAGGAATCAAAGTGAAAGTGTCAGTAAATTCCCAGTAGTAACTGTGGTGTGCTGATGGTATTCAATTGTTCTTTTCTTTCAATAAAGTCCATATATGGAAATTTAGCTCAATATATCATTTAATTTATGAGTGATATTTGTTTTCTAAAAAGCTTTTAAGCCTACGAAATAACTTCTGTAGGATTTCTTTAACTAGCAAATTCCTATCTGGGAGTATGATTAAAGCTGTTACAACAACTTTTAAACAATATGTATCTCATATAAAGCAAGATATTTGTATTAAGTGTTTATGGACCATAGCAGAGTATTTGCATTTTGCTTTTGAGAAAACTCATTAAAAAAAGTTATTATACATGAATGCATTCTCATTATAAAAGATTCAAATACTCCCAAGATCTAGCAAAATATGTTTACCTTCGTACCCTCTCACACCCATGATCCTCAGGGTAAAAATTGTTAATAGTTTAGTATGAATCATTCCAACACAAATTCTACCCATTTACAAATATACACCTTGATGTTAAAAAATTAAAAATGGGATCCTAATGTATAGTCTTTTAATATGGGTTGGAGGAGATCAAGATATTTTGGAATTAAGGAGGCATGATTTGTACATGCCAAGGTCACTATTATTTGGAGCATCTACCCAAGTAGCTGTCACTGTTGCCCATTGTGAGTCTCCCCAAGCTACTCTAGCATTTTCTTGGCATAGCATCTCTGAGGAATGGGAAATATGTCCATGAGAGAGTGAAATAATTGTATATAAGTCAGTTCCTTCACCAACAAGCAGTAGCTTAAAAATAATAGGTATCCTTTTTTCTTTTAAGAAAAGAAGTTTTTTGGGAGTTCCCTGGTGGTGCAGTGGTTAAGAATTTGCCTGCCAATGCAGGGGACAGGGCTTTGAGCCCTGGTCTGGGAAGATCCCACATGCCACGGAGCAACTAAGCACGTGTGCCACAACTACTGAGCCCGTGAGCCACAACTATTGAGCTCACATGCCACAACTACTGAAGCTCGTGCGCCTAGAGCCCATGCTCTGCAACAAGAGAAGCCACCGCAATGAGAAGCCTGTGCTCTGCAACGAAGAGTAGCCCCCGCTCGCCGCAACTAGAGAGAAAGCCCCCGTGCAGCAACGAAGACCCAACGCAGCCATAAATAAATAGATAGATGATAGATAGATAGATAGATAGATAGATAGATAGATAGATAGATAGAAAGATAGAAGTTTGTTAAGTTTGCTCACACTTTTTTTGTATGTTTGTGATCCTTACTGGTTTGGCCCCATATTGCCTTTCTCATATTAACCACACGGTAAAATGCTTGTTAGATACAGTACTTTAGATTGTTCTTTAGTTGATTCTGATCTTTCTTATTCTCTCCCTCCCTCTCATTTGACCTCCTGTGATTTTCCTATCTTCTCCTATCTTTAACCCTAACATTTTGGAGCACGTTTGATGGTGATGAGTTTAGAAAAGAATTTCTCAACCTCCAGATAATTCTTAGTTGTTGGGTGGCGGAAGGGTTATTCTGGGTATTATAGGCAGTATCCCTGGTCTCTACCCATTGGATCCCAGCACTATGCTCCCAGTTGTGATAATCAAAAATATCTTCAGATGTTGCTAAATGTCCTCTGGAGCCAAAAGCACCCCCAGTTGATGCAAATGTCCCCTGGGGGTGCATAATCAACCCACTGAGAACCATGGTTTAGTAGCATTTCTAAACTCTTTATTTTTCTGGCGTATATTTTGCGGGGGTAGATAGCTATCCCTAATCTAGTCCATAATATGTTTTGAAGTGTCATTAAAATTGTATAAATAGGGACTTCCCTGGTGGTGCAGTGGTTAAGAATACGCCTGCCAATGCAGGAGACATGGATTCGAGCCCTGGTCCAAGAAGATCCCACATGCCGCGGAGCAGCTAAGCCAGTGCGCCACAACTACTGAGCCTGCACTCTAGAGCCCACGAGCTACAACTACTGAGCATGTGTGCCACAACTACTGAAGCCTGTGTGCCTAGAGCCTGTGCTCTGCAACAAGAGAGGCCACCGCAATGAGAAGTCCGTGCACTGCAACGCAGAGTAAGCCCTGCTCGTCACAACTAGAGAAAGCCCTCACGCAGCAATGAAGACCCAACGCAGCCAAAAATAAATAAAAAATTTAAAAAAAATAAATGTATTTAAAAAATTGTATAAATACAACACTGTTAAAACTTCACTCCATATATGTGTAATTATCTTTAACTCACTTAGAAGTAGATAGGTGTTTGCTGTATAGTTAGATTAAAAAATGTATATATGAAAATATTTGCTGAGCAAAAGCCTTCTGCAACTTGAAAGAAATCTCCTCACCTGTCTATATAGGTGAAATCTGAAACCTGAAATCAAACCTTCTTTCTTGTGTCTTGAAACAAATTCGTTGAGCACCTTAACTCTTAGAACTTTAAAAAAAAATATGCATTTGGCCTATTGCAATGCAATGTATAAACATGTATTCTTAAATCAAACCAAACTACCTTCCAGAATAGATCAGGCATCATAGAGTCGTATGGTTTTTTTCATACATAGCGCCTCAACATTTATCTTCAAATATGTAAATCTGTGTATATTCAATGTAAATGGCAATAACATAAACTAAAATTTTAATATTTTATCTAAAATTTGCAAAACTCTGACTATTTTAATAATAAAAATCCTGTCCTATAAACTATCTAGGAAATATTCTCAGACACAGTTATCTTTGAAACTTTAAAAAAACTGACCTTTACAACGAAATTTAGACTACTTCAAACAGTGTTTCCTACACTTTTAGACTTAATATTCTTATTTCCGCCCTTATTATATATTTTTATTTAATTTCCTGTCGATTTTAAAAGAAATTTGTACTGTAGTCAATTTTAAAAGAGTTACTTCAAGCTTTCCCCAATGTGTATTTAAATCACTTTCTTTACAGAAACAACGCTTAACCTTTTTTGAAGTTAAAATTTGAGTGTTTTCAAAATCCAAGCATTATTTTAATGTATCAAATTATTCTTTTCAACACTCATGTCTTTAAATCTGTACTTTCTCATTCTGTTTTTATAATTTCTCTTTTGAATTACCTAATCCAACTTAAAAGATTTGAAAATGGCAAATCTAATAGAAAGATGAAATATTTTATTTGTTTTCAAGCTAATATGAAACACATTCTAGACATCAATATTATATTTAACACTAATATAAATTCTGACTAAAGTAATAGAACTTATTCTTCATAAACTTGAGACCAAGTAAGAATTATTAAAAAGTAATATTCTGATAAAAATATGTATGCCACTGTTTAATGGATATTAACATCTATGTTCACAGTGTCATGCTAAAGCTATTTTTCATATCTAAGTCTTTATTGTGTCACTGGCAATATCTGTGTGTCACTTGTATAACTTTAATATTTTTATTCAAATACCTGTCAAATATATTTAAAAGGGAAATATGTAATGGTCCATATTTTTTTCAGTACACATTAAAATAGATAGAATGAAAAGGTTACTCAGGAATCACTTGAAGTCATCTGTTACATCACCTGCCACATTTTGGGAAACACTGATTTGAGGGAAATAATCTGTACATTATAAAATGCCTTTTATTTGCAGAGACTTGACAAGGTTATAGAAGTAAGAATTTTCCAGAACATGACCAAAAATTCTTCTGCTTCGTTATTTTGAAATTTTATACACAGTGATTTCTGTAAAGTACTAATTATTATAGAACATAATTGAGCCTAACAGTTATGTCTTAGAACTCTTTTTTGGGAGGAGTCGGGCGGTTGGCATCGGCTATTAGGTGGGGTTGTAAAGGGAGTAACAATAAGTAACAGGGCTTCTTTATTTTGTTCTGTTCTCATGACACGAACTTTAGTAATACCTTAGGGGAGAGAGTTGAAGCTGATTCCAGTTTGTTTAATTCTGAGTTTCCACAAGAATGACATTAAAACAGTTTATAACATGTGGCTGGGTATAATATTCATGGTGGTTTATTATATTCCAAATTTGTAGCTGCTCTTTTGCCAGGCACTTTAGCTGTTTTTCAGTCTTTCACAGCACTACGATTCTTCCCTACCTTTGTTATTTCAGCTGTGTCATGCAGGTTTATTTTGGAAATGTGTATCGACTAAAGTTTCTTATGCCACCCTCGCTTAGCTCTGTGTAGTGAAGGTCACATTTAATTAGAATGTAGACTTTATGGCTGAGAGGTACATTAAAACCAGCCAATTTCCATTCCCACTGCTTCTCTGACCTGAATTTGGCCTTCACTACCCCTTTCCTTGTAACTTGAAATTCTGTCTTAACTTTTCTCCAGCCTTTGGTATTTTCTCACCCTAGTTCATTGCAGCTCTGAATTTGTTTCACCCTGGTCAGAAGCCTTCAGAATCTCATCTTTGCAAAGACCTCTTTATCTCTGCTTTCTGTTCCCACCACTATCTGCCCCAGTCCTCACATGTTCTTGTAATCTACACAAGCTATAGTCATTGAGCCTTTTGGAGATTATACCTGTGCTGTTACTGTCCTCTCTTCTCATTCACTACTCTTCTTGAATACCAAAGTTATTCATTTGTCTGTTAATATCTACACTACTTTTCAGGCTCAGCTTACATTTTACATTTTACCCCTCACCTTAGCCTCCTTGGGTTCTCTTTTAACCCCACACAAACATGACGTACTATCTCTCTTCTCCCTGAATCACCATTGTACTTCTTTTTCTTATTGTTTAAAAAATACCGTGATTGTAATCTCAGTATAGAGAAAGGCATGGGTTTTTGAGTCTGCTCAAAACCCTGTGTAACTGCTGTGAGCTGGGACTGTGTTGCGTCATATATAGATGGTCCCTGACTTTCAATGATTATGAATTTTTTGACTTTACAATGGTGCAAAAGCGATACATATTCAGTAGGAACCATATTTTGACTTTTGGTCTTTCCCTGCGCTTGCAATCAGCTGTAGGATACTTTCTGATGCTGGGCAGCGGTGGGGAGCTACATCTACCAGTCAGCCACGTGATCATGACTGTAAATAACCAATATACTTACAACCATTCTGCACCCATACAACCATCCTGGTTTTCACTTTCAGTACTGTATTCAATAAATTACATGAGATATTCAACACTTTATTATAAAATAGGCTTTGTGTTAGATGGTTTGCCCAACTATCGGCTAATGTAAATGTTCTGAGCACGTTTAAGATAGACTAGGCTAAGCTACGATGTTAGGTTAGGTGTATTAAATGCATTTTCGACTTAGGATATTTTCAATTTAGGATGAGTTTATCAGGGCATAAGCACATCATAGGTTGAAGAAGATCTGTATTCTTTTACATTCTAGGGAGTCTATTTCTTGCACACAAAGCTGTAGTTGGCAATGAATGTGTTAGAAGGATGAAAAACCACTTATTTATGAAGGAATGTTATTTTAGTATTTATTCAAACAATATCCTGAAGAATCTCAATGTTTTTGCCACCCACAGGGAATTAATTTTCTTTCCAATAAAGTGCACAGTTAAGGAGTTTATGAGCAGGAATTGAATGAAAATACACCCCTGAGGAGATAGCTGAAGATTTTCTATGTGTACAAAATTGGGGAAAGGGAAGGTTTCTTTCATCATCAGTGCTTTCCTATTTTTTTTTTTTTCAGTCTGTATGTATCTATTAAGTGTATTCAGTCTCACTGCATTTTAGAGCCATCTGTGGTCACTTATGACTACTATGCTAGTTTCCAATTTTTAAGAGGGAAATTTCAGAAGCATGGAATCTGGAGATTACAGGGCATCCCGATATCTCATTCTTCCATGATTTATTTACTTTCTGTGCAGCAAGTTACCAGCAGGAAAAAAGCTCGCATGTTTGCAAATAGAAAGAATATCAAATGATTTATTAATTTGATAATCTGTTAATTGTTATATGTTTAGGCTCCTGAATGTAATAATTTGCTTTTATACTTTCTTATATCTTCACTGAAACGTTATCATTGCAACATACATAACATAGCAAAATTTAGTACCAGGTATACTTGTCTTAAACTTAGACCAAAGTGCTAATGACAACAATAGGAAAGGGGATTTAATTATAAGATATATTAAATCTAAAGTCTGGACCTCATGCTGCTTATGCAGAGAGGTGTCTGTGATTACTCTGAGCACTTTTTTATATTTACTCAGGACTAAATGAGTAAATGACTGAATGTCAGCACTATTAATTAAATTTGTTGAAGAGTCTCTGATGCCCCTGAATCATTTTCCAGGGGACATTCTGAAACTAGACTTGTTAGCAATAATTGCTTAGTGAACATAGAAAATGCTTTGTCTTCAAGAAGAGTAATATTCAAAGGAACCTCCTTCTAAGTTATACATGAGCATTTTTTCTCCCTCCTTAGAGGCCTGTTTATTTTAACTAGAATTTTAAGACTGAATATAGCAACTTAGGATCCTTTAAGTTTATACCTCAGCTTAATTACTTAACCAATTCAAAAACTGATTTCCTTTAGAAGCATCTTCTCATTCCTAATCTACTGAAGTCAATGGCAAGTATATTGATGCTAAATGAAGCTATTGCGTACTGAAACTTTGATTAATATATATATATTTCCAAAACTCAGTGCGGTAATATCTCTTTGTATATCCTTAATGTAGATTATATGGAATCGTGTCGATATTCTCTACTTTGTGAGAATCTGGGGCATTTGCCAGAAATATATGAAGCCATGACTATAGTTGGAGGACTCCTTAGAGGACGCAGTATAATTCTTGATTATATGTTAGAGTGGCAGCTTTGAATACAATGGGGATAGTAAAAGGAAAAAAAATAAAAGATTTAAGTATGGCTGTTGTTACTTCATGCCTTGTTCAATCTCATGTTGTATCTGGCCAAACAGAATTATTTTAAGTTTGACTTTCTTTATTGCTTCTGTCAGAGATTCATATTTATACGTAGGAGAATTATGCGTGGAAAAAACCCTATAGTTTTCTGTACTGAACCAGTATTCCTAACTGACTGTAACTTTTCTAAATTTTTGAGTGCTCCTTTAGAAAATGATTGTAATATTATTAATCTTTTTTAAATTTTAAGAGGAATATATAAATACCTTGAAATTTTATTTTATGTTTAAATATTTTTTGTTAGTTTTCTTTTTATAACTCTTTATTTGGAAATAATTTCAAAACTAGAATAAATTTGCAAGAATAGTTGAAGGGGTACACTATACCTACAGTAACCTATTGCTAATATTGCACTTATGTTATCATTCACGCTCTCTCTCTTGAGTGTGTATGTGTGTGTGTGTGTGTATAATATATTCACATATTATACACATGTGTGTATATACCTTTTTTCTAAACCATTTGAGGGTGATGTTTTAAAAAAGTTTTTTCTGGTAAGCTTTCTTATCTCCTTTGTTTTTGAATATTCATGTTCATGATTTAAGCAAGACATTTTGGTCTGATTTAGTCGGTGATAAACAGAACATTCTGGTAAATTTGATTTTCCACTATTAGTCATTTTAATCTTAGTTACAATTTTTTATGCTCAATTTATAAGACCACTATGAAAATTTGTTGAGCAGTGGAGCTAGTATATGCCCTTTCTTCTATCTACGTTTGAGGTATTTTGACTAATAGTTCCAGGGCAGGGGATAAAGGGAAGGGTGGTACACGGACAGCGTGGCATTAACTCTCCATAGGGTAATGTTGACTGTTTGAGATAAAACCACTAGCTAACCTTGTCACTTAGCACATAGTTATTACTTTCATGTTAAAGGTGGATTTTAGTCTGAAAATTACATACTGAGCACGAAGGTTTCTCAGCTGTCACTCTTCATAGATCCCTGATTTCCAAGTGTTTTGACTAATATTTTGTTTTGCTACTTATTTCAGTATTCTTTTATGCACTGCTCCAGATAACAGACTAATGAGATACCTGTATATGTTCTGTAATCTTAAAATACTGTTTCAGAAGGACTGTGTTATTACTTTCTTTGCAGTTTCTTGCTATACTTGAGAAGGCTTTTAATACATGCTGACTGATTTAAATGATGCTGTGACCCATACAGCTGCTCTGCTTCGTCTTTTGTTAGCTTACTCCTCAAATCTGCATTACCAGCAAGGCAGTGTCGTAGGTCACCTGATGAGATGCTTGACGTTTTCTGTATGTTTAACATGTTTGATCTATGGCTAATACTTCAGAATATATACAGTCAATATAAACTTTGAGTTTAATAATATTTTATTATTTCATACATCTGATATTGAATACTCAATACTTTGCCTATATTATCTTTAGTTTTTACCGAAATCTTACAAATTAGTGAAATTATCTTTGATTTAAAGATGAGAAAAATGAAACTTAGAGGGTTAAAATAGTTTGCCTTTTAGATAATAATACTTACCTACTGGGTTATTTGAGAATCAAGACACTATATGTCTGTTGTTGGTTGTTGTTATTACTCTTATCAATGCCAACTTATCAACCAGCGGCATAGCTGAGGTTCTGCCTTATCTGAATCTACAGTGTATGTTGATTACATTTGATATCTTTGAAATATAAATGGAGTGAACATGATACAGTTTTTTCCTTTTGTCCACAAGAAATATACTTTATTTATTTATTTGAATTGTGCACTTTATTTTATTTTTATACAGCAGGTTCTTATTAGTCATCAATTTTATACACATCAGTGTATACATGTCATACAGTTTTATTTATTTTCCTTATGCAGCTGTGTTCTCAATTATTGCAAAGAAGCCAGGTGTTAATGACCTTCTGGAATAAATTTTCATTATTGGCTTTAGCTTGCAAAGCAATCCTTTAATGGTCAGGGCTAACACCGTGTTTCATGCTGAAGACACTGTTCCTAGAAGCTCTGCAACAGATGGTGGCCATCGTGTAGACTCAGCACAGTTCTCTTGAGCAGTGCTGCCAACTCAGCATAATTCAGCAGATAAACAGTTTGCGTATGTAAAGCATTGGTCTGCACTGAAGAGATTTATCTGTAAAAGCATGGGGGAAATAAAAAGAGTCTTACTAAAATGGATTGAGGGCTCTAGCTGAACTTTGTTCTTTGTGTGGCATTTTGAGTTAGATTTGAAAAGCATATGGCCGGAGACTTATTTCACTGTAGGTCCAGTTAGCAAATCCGGAGACTTATTTCACCGTAGGTCCAGTTAGCAAATAGCCTGGTGTCAGAGTCCACATAAACCACAGGTTTATATTTTGCATTGAGAACATTTTTGTCCGCGGGCGCTGTGCTTTACAAGTGCTCACATGAGGGCAAGATGCCTGGTGTACAGAACATGCAATTGATGACTGCCTTAGGGAATAACGATAGAGAGATGAGATTTCCGTGCTAACAAAGGACTCTTTGTTTCACAGAAATTTTCATCATCTTGGACAGGATTGTTTGAATCCAGTAATGGATGGATGAAGCCTGCTCTGCTTGTGCCTATAAATTGGAAATCATTTCTATGTGACACGTGGAAACTATTTCTTTGGGAGAAAAGAGAAGTGTTTGCTTTTCCGATGTGCCTTGTGGATTTCCCTGGGACTGCTCAGTTGACAAAACTTTCATTGACTGGATTGGGACTACAGAGGTGATATACTGTGAAGTTAATGGATTTTAGGCTTCAGGGCCCCTTATTTTCCCAGGATTTTTCCAAGACCTTAGGCCTTATTCATATGATCGTATGTAAAATTTGCAATTAGGATGTTTTAAACATAATCAGGTAAGACTGTGATCTTTTTGCACACCTACTCCTCTCTGTCATATTTCCCCTAGTGCAGATTGTGATAGAGTGGCCATGGTCAATTTTGGAATCTGGCTAATGGGATGCTGAGTTGGAGATACATTTATTTGGGGCTTAGTGGGATATATTAGTGTGAGACAATATGAAATTGCTATTTTTGGAGGTTGAAGATGATTGAACATTGGCAATTTCATATGGTCACATGTGGTTGGAAGTTACTTCATTGTATAATTAAGTTATTTCTACTGTCCTGGTAAAGGACTGTTCTTCCAGAAATCTTCCAGCTGCTCACTGAGCCTGCATACCCAGTGTGATGAGTACATGGACAGAGGTCATTTTGTGATATGCACATGTCTTAAGAGCACGTGGTGCAGAAAACATGTGGGTAGAGGAGAAACAACAATAAAACTTTGATCGACCCGCATAGAGGAAACTTTGCATTATCTTTCTAGTCTTCCCATAGAAAGCGATATAAAATCCTTGAAATATGAAGAGGCACCCAAAGTGTATAAGCCAAAACAAAACAAAACGCCAAAAGTCATTACTAGACATGAAAGAAGCATGTCTAGTAATTACTTGAAAACCTATGCAACTTTTCTGGATTTTTGTCATAACTGTCAAATTATTTGTTTGTGGTATTTTGAAATTTATTTACTTAAAAGGCTCCCCTGCCTCCACTGTATAAGCTTCAAAGTTCACAATACTTGGATCTGCCCCTAAATGGGAAGCATATGGAATGGGGCCCCAATAGCAAACAGATTTTTTCCAGGAACCCGAAGATCCTTTTCAGAGATTATTTTTATAACTTCTTAAATTGGAGATCAAGCATAGTAACATAACTGATTTTCTTTCAGAGGAAAAAGGTGTGTAACAGGGTGAAAATAGATTGGAAGAGTGATACTAGAGTATATAAGGTGATGTTTCTATGGTTAGGATTAAATTTCAAAAACCATAGCAACTCAGTCTACTTCAATCTGTCTCTATCTTCTCTCAACCTTGTTTATCACCATCTTCCCTTTCAGGAAAATAAAGACAGATAGGTATCTTCAGTGAAAGAGATTCTTAATGAAACTGGGTGTGGGTGTGAAAGACCTTCTCAAAGGCTGTCTTCTAGGATTTTCCATTCTGTCTCCTGATGATATGTTACCCTGATAGCTTTTTTTGTTTATTTTTTTCTTGGAGGTGGCCTGGGAGGTGCTACTAGAATTAGCAAATACATTATTTGTTAATAAATTCTCCATCAACACGAATTCCTCAGTTTCCACAAGTAAGACAGATGTTTGCTCTTCTGCCCCATTGTTTTATCTTTTCCTCTAATTGTATCAACTTTGGGGAATCTGGGAAACTCTAACAAAAGAAGTAATGCTCTTATTGCTGCATACAAGTCCCCAAATGACACACGTAATTTAGAAAACTAAGGAATCAGAAGTTCTACTAATGTTTGTTCCTCAAAGAGCTTTTCTTTAATGAACCCTTGCCAGGGAGATGAAGGGTCTCACGAGAAGCCTTGCTTGATTTATTCATGGTGGATACAAGTATGTAGGACAGATATTTAAACATTTAATACTCCCTTACCCTTCAGAGTATGACATATGTATGACTTTTCCCCCCCATTGTTTCTTTTATCAGAAATATCTATGTTATACATCAGATATCACCGATCAACTCATCACAAGTCACCTGCAAAGCATCTAGGTTGTGGGGAGACCCTCAGTGCAATGCCCACCCATGACCCCACCTCCTTTTTTTCATACTTCTCTGTCTTGGTGAATATGATAACCAACCTTAAGTTCTATACAGCAGAACGGGAGGCATGCAAGACACCTCATGACTTATTCACCATATTGAGCTCATGTAAGCCTCCTTAGTGTCTCCGTTGGATGACCTGTGTGGCTCCCGACTCCTGACCCCCGTCAGAGGAGTTCTTTTTAAGGAAACATAGCTTATATAGCATATTTAAAAGCTTTATTCAATGGACAATCACCATTGAATCATACATTTTCATTCAACAAGTACTGCTTGAGTGCTAGGGAGAAATGGAGTGAAGTAGTGGGCTGGACATCTTCAGATGTCTCTTCCGGGTCCATTCTGTACCCTTCTCTATTCTGCTCTCTGCCGTGGTAGGCAAGTCAATATAAACCATATTAATAAGCCCCCGGGAAGAGAGATGAGGGAGAGAGAAGGGTGAGTTCACGTTGTTCTCTTAGCTCTTTTCCTGCAGGTGGCCTTAACTTGATTGCTGCTCCCCTCCAATTATCACTTTTTCTCTCAAGTCTGCCCTCTCTGTTGGGCTGTTTCTGGTTTTCAGTACCTTTCCTCTCTCTTGTCCCTTCAGGGCTGTGTGTAGCAGTAGCCCCCTGTTACTCTCCCTGAGGTTCTGCGTTATCCCTTTTGGTTTTCCTACATCCTTCCCAAACTCTTGTAAATAGTCCTTTATTAAACTCTCCATCGATTATCTTAATTTTAGTGTGGTACTCATTTCCTTCTAGACACTGACTGATACAGATGTTAGTCTAGGAATATGTCTGTGATGCTTTGATGTTATCAGTGATATATGAAGTAGGTGTGGGAAAAAAAATCATGTAGGGAAAGAACCTTCTACATGGAAAAACTCTTTTCCTGGAATATTGGAAGGATGGCAAGGTGGACTGGGTGGCTAGAATGAAGTAGGCAAATGGGAGAGTAGCAGGAAATTAAGTCAGAATGGTAGTAGAATGAGGTGGGAAGACCACCGAGTGCCTTTTAGGGCTTATTTTCAATGTGAGATTGAAGTCATTGGAGGTGATGACTGTCTTATAATTTGTCCCTCCGACTACTGTTTGGATAATAGACTGGGGACAAAGGTAGAAGCAGGGAGGCCAGTTAGGAGGCTATTGAGAAAGACAATGATGATTCCAGCAACAAAGATAGTGAGAAATGGTGGGATTCTGCATGTATTTTGGAATATGGGGACAGGATTTGCCAGTGGTTAAAAAATGAGTCCAGGATCATGACAAGTTTAGCAGCTAGATGGATGGACCTGTCATTTCTCATATGAAGATGACTGTTGGAGGAAGAGTTTAAGGAGGAAGATTAGGAATTTGATTTTGGATCTGTTAAGTTTGAGATGCATTGAAGTAGATGTAGTGAATGGGTGCAGTTCATAGGAATTGTCCAGGGTACCGATACAAGTTTAAGAGTCATCAACAGATAGATGATATTTAAATTGAAATTACCTAGGCTTTTGATTCTCAAACTTCTTGTTTACATATTTATAAATATAATTTTCACTATAGATATAGGGTGGTTGGGTCAATCAGTCAGTCTCTAAGAACAATGTTATTAGAATTAGACATAATATTTAAAAAAAAAAGAACTTGTATATTCTGTAATTAATGTGTATACAACATAAGCACCTAAAAATGAGCATGTCTATTAAAATACTGACCTGTGCTTGTAAACTCAGGTAAACATATAAAGTGTGTATAACACAAGGACTACGTTTGAAAATATTATTTGCCTTTTTGGAAGGCATTTTTATTTAAATGTCAGAAAGTGAGAGTAATCACTGATTTTCCTGCCAAACAAGGGAATTAAACTATAACTCTAAGAAGAACATGGGGAGCATTATTGCACAGCTATCCTTGAAATTTCAGTCCACTTTTAAAATACAATTATTTTAAGCCATTTGTTTACAATATGGCATCTTTATTTGTATACAGTTTCAAACACTTGGCTCTTCTGTGCCTTATCTCTAACTTTTTAGGATTTGAAAAAAAGGCAATTTGCAATAGTAGAGAAATCCTTACTACTCAAAACACTAGACTAGGAGTGAGAAGTGTGGATTTCAAGGGTAATTATTTTGTCACCAACTAGCTATGAATATATAACACAACATCTCTAGGCTTCAGATTCTTTGTTTGAAAGTTAAAAGATTAAATTAGATTACTGGTATTTCCACAGTTCTACAGACTACCTCACCCCCTTCCTGGCACAGTTCCCAGACTAGTCACAATGGGCCAAGTATGCCAAAGATGCCTGGGTCCCTCACTCTTTCAACCTGAGCCTTTACGTTTTATTTGCTCTGTGTTAGTGCTACCAAGGAAGATATTTTTGAAATGTAGGATCACCAGTTTAAAAGTCTTAGAAAACCAGTTAATTGCTAATCTTTTCTAGAAAAAAAATATTTTCAATTAATTATGTGTAAAGTTTTTGTCAGCTTTGAGAGCTGCTTTACCGCTAAACCACTGCCTATAAAACATACCCAGCTAGTTCCATTACTGTCTTCCCAGGTAACTATTCTTTTTTTGCCTCTGAAGTATACTTTAGTCTTAACATTCTTTAATTATAGAGTCTTGGAATCTTACAGTTGAGACAGACCTTAGAAATGATCTCTTTCAACATCTTTCCTGATACAGAATGACCACCACATCCTTGAGACTAGTTATTCAAAATCTGTTTGCAGAGTACCAGGGGCTCATCAACTGGGATGGTAACCCACTCCATTTTGTAATAGCTCTTCTGCTTTCTTATGTGCAGCCAAAACAAATACCTTTGAAACCTTCACTTTTCTGTCATTTACCATAGGGATTTGAAAACACTATCTGTGGTTAGTGGCTCTCAAAATTTACTGTACCTGGAATCACTTAGAGGGTTATGATGAATATTACAGGGCTCTCTATCTAAAGATTGTTTCAATAGATCAAGAGATGGAGTCCAGTAATCCACATTTTCAATAAACACATCATTTGATTATAATTGTAGATCATTATTATAATTCATAACAGAATATTGTGAAATGGAAAATTCATTTTAAAAATTGTTTGTATAATATGATTCCATTTTTGTATGTAATAGCATCCATTTATGTCAAAAAGATCAATTTAAGAGGATGTCCTCCAGATGTTATCAGTGGTTGGTTATTTCTGCCTGTTGAGATTATGGACAGCTTATACTTTCACTTATCTTTACATTCTAATATTTCTACAATGATTATATATTACTTTTATCATTAAAAATGGTAAATTTTAATTAGTGATTTACACCTCCGGTACTTGTCATAAAGGTGATTTTATAGAAGTTGGAAACTGGCAAGGATAAAAGGACCCTATCTAGTATGGTAGTATTATTGCTGCTGAGTCCTTTCAGGGCACATTAGAGTCAGGATCCTTGGATAAAAAATACTGACTCCTCTGATCTGCTCTAAAGGGAGTGTTACCAAGCAAGGGCTCTGTGTGCCTGTGGAACAGAAAGTCAAATTCTGACAGTGGATGTTTGCAGCAAAGTAAGGGTTTATTTGCAGGGTGCCACGCAAGGAGAATGGGCAGCTCATGCTCAAAAGACCCAAACTCCTTGATATCTTTCAGGAACGGGTTTTTAAAGACAGTGTCAGGGGAAAGAGTCATAGGATGTGTGATCGGCTCATGGACCTTCTTCTGATTGTTTGGTGGTGAGGTAACAGGGTGATGTCTTCGGAATCTCAACCTTCTGGTTCCAACCAGTCTGAGGTCTATGTGCTTGGGATCAGCATGTAGCCACCATCCTTCACCAGGGCGGGGGTCTTAGTTTCTACAGAACAACTCAGAGATATTCATCAGATTATTATCTGTATCCCTATAGGAGGAACTAAGAGGCTGTGACTTTTGTCCTAATCATTAACTGCTTGAGTCTGCTCTTTGGAACTCAGGGAAAGCCTAAAAGACTAAAGTCTTTTTCCCTATAAACAGGAAATGGAGTATGAAGGGGCTTTTGTACTGGAAAGACCCCACAGGGTCCTGCTTGCTTTCAACCCCCCTTTTCTTTGAATCTCTTCAATCTTGAGGTGAACAGGGGTGGGACAAGAAAGGGAATAAAGTTCTGGATAGAGAGATTAATCTTAAACTCAGCAAGGGAACTTAGTTTTAGGGGGACTCGGTTTCAGGAGAATGATGGTCAGCATTGGTAGTTATCTCATTATTCAGCCCAAGGCCATTTTATGGTCATCCGTTTGTTCTTTCAACAAACATTTATGTTCGTAGGATATATGCCACTCACTAAGGCTAAAAGGAGCACAGGTGTACCAAATTCCTACCATAGCAGAGGAAGCAAAGGTGGCATAAAGAATAGAGAAGCTGTCTCTCCTTGGGAAGCTCTGAGTTGGTTTCACTTAAGAGTTGTTGAATAAAGTGAATCTTGAAAACTGAGGAGCAGTCTTATCTAAGCTGATGAGAGACTAGGGTGGAGATTTTTCCTTGACAAGGAAATATGCAAAGCCCATGGAAATGTAACCTCCTGTGTTATAAATGGGGAACTGTAAGTAATTTGATATGGCTGAAGGGCTGGTTGCCCTTGAGAGAATTGCAAGAGGCATTCTGAACAGGTAAGCAGGAGCCCCATCTTGGAGCATCTCATATGCCATTTGAAAGAATTTGGGAGTTTAGGCAAATAACTTGATTAGCTTTATATTGTGGCAGCAGTGTGGTGGATAGATTGGAGTGGTGGCTGGAAATGGCAAGGCTATTCTGGTACTAAGAAAAAAGTGTTAGAGGCGAGAGTTATTAAAGGGTTGGAATTAATAGAACTTCCTGACTGATTGTGGGGGGATAGCTAAGAGGGAGGAGTCTGGCATGACTCCTAGTTTTTTGTAGGCTTCTAGGTGGATTGGATTCGAGCACCATTTTTGCAGGGCAGAAGATAGGAGGATATCAGTCATAAAAGTTGTTTTCAGTTAAGAATATGACTCCTTTCCCATGGTACGGAATGAGAAAAAATTACATGGCAAATATAGAAGAAAATAAAATATCAGAATTCTCCATCTGGACATTGTTTTCCATGTGCCCGTCTCTATATTTAATTTCAGCATTTCTATGTTTCAGAAGCTTATTGTGGCCTAGAAAGTTTTCATTATGTACAATTTTGTACTTTTCATTTATGCTACTCCCTTTGTCTATGTGAATCTAGGGATAGCTGTGAGAGATAATACCATTTAGAAAAACCAGAAAGTCATACCAAGAGTGAACCATTTGGGAAGGCAAGGGATGTCAGAAGGCAAAGATAAGTTTCATGAAATGTTGGATATTCGGTGATGGCAGATAATTTTAGTGTCTTGTCATCTGTTGCACTTAAATGACTAGAATCCATCCATATTTACCAGACAAGAACAGAATATGCATATGATCTCTGTGGGCCATTCTGCTGCTGAAAATTTGATTTAGATAATTTTACATAAAGGGTAAGACTGAAACTAAATGAACTTAGTGATTTTTTTTCTGTGTGTTGGCAGTAGCTACTAATGCAGTGTATCTAGTCTATTGATTTGCAGAAGTAATTTTCTTGTACCTAGACTAAGAAACAGAGACTGCTGACAGATGCCCTGTATCTCTAAAGCAAATTTATTGTACATTTCTAAAAGTAACATATGCTTTTTTAAAAAATTAATTAATTAATTTTTTATGAATTTATTTTACTTATTACCTTTTTGGCTGTGTTGGGTCTTTGTTGCTGTGCGCAGGTTTTCGCTAGTTGCGGCAAGCGGGGGCTACTCTTGGTTGCGGTGTGCAGGCTTCCCATTGCGGTGGCTTCTCTTTGTTTCAGAGCATGGGCTCTAGGTGCATGGGCTTCAGTAGTTGTGGCACGCAGGCTCAGTAGTTGTGGTACATGGACTTAGTTGCTCCGCGGCATGTGGGATCTTCCTGGACCAGGGCTAGAACCCGTGTCTCCTGCACTGGCAGGTGGATTCTTAACCACTGCACCACTAGGGAAGTCCTTCTTCTACTACAATTTGATGAGTATCCTTTCATATTTATATGTGTCTCATTGACTGAAAAAAATGCACAACCTAAAAGTTGAGAATTATGTTTTATTCAGGGGGACT
Source organism: Globicephala melas (assembly GCF_963455315.2). Classification (NCBI taxonomy): domain Eukaryota; kingdom Metazoa; phylum Chordata; class Mammalia; order Artiodactyla; family Delphinidae; genus Globicephala; species Globicephala melas. The sequence goes on along the minus strand of NC_083320.1, from coordinate 45,653,263 downwards.
TGCTGAGGACTTAAGCCCGGGAGGCAGCCTCTCCGATAGCTCTGAGGGATTGCTCTGAAGAAGTAAGGGAGGAGGTTGGATATATAGGAGGTCAAACGAACAATTAAAAAAACAGATACTCCAACGTCAAAAGATTACTGCTAATTAAAGAAAACCAGACATGCCAAGTCAATGAATTTAGTGCTTTTCTCAATATGTATGGGAAGATGCAAGAGTCTGGGCTCACTGAAATCATTTCTTCTATATGCGCCTTAACTATCTTGGGCCAGTATCCTGCTTTTCTCCATCCTGAATCCCCTCAGGGTGCACAGTCTGTGACGGCTGCAGTGGCCGATGGCTTGATGGCCGCAACATCCTTTGTTTACTGATATGGCAGGTGACACTTTTTGCCCACAGTCTTTATAAATGCCCCCTCACTATTTATTAAAGTGTAGTACTCAAATGATATAAGATGATAGAGATAAAACAGCCATGGAAGATATCATGTGATTTGATCTTGATAGTAGATTCCAGCTGTTTAAGCAGGTGACAATATTTTGGGCAAAAATGCTTATCTGTTACTTAAAAAATTAGTAATTGGTTTAGGCGAAGGCAGTATTAAAGGGATAGTAATTATGTGTGGCACCTCTTAATCTTTTAACTTTTCTAATCACCCCAAGAACCTAATAACCTCAGTTTAGTTTGATAAAAACAGTTGATTGAGGAACATAAAAAAAAAAGGTAACCCTTTAACCTTCAGTGTCTGCTGAAAGTAGAATTACTTTTATGTTCCTTACAGTTGGAGAAGGGGAGCTGTATATTAGAAGATGTAGAAGACTTGTAGGTTTTTTTTTTTTTTTTCACAAGTGCTAGTGTCCTTTGGCTTGAATTTTAATGACCATATATCACTCTTTGAATTTTATTGGGAGCTTTACCCTCAAGCCTATGAACAGTGGTTTGAAACCAGAAGATTCTCTGAGATCTCTCCTCAAGACCAGCTGCAGTTCGGATGTGACCACTCATTGTTCTGGAATAAACAGCTTAGACCCATCTAGCCACCCTGTGGACTGTCCTCATACAAAGCTGTTTCTGTCCTGCATGGGCAGGGACTCCAGGCTCAGCTGTGAGGCCTGCTGAATTAATCAAAGGATACTTAGACCGCATTCCCTAAAGACTAGCAGATTTCTATGGTGACTCTACCCTAACACCCTGAACTCCTGCCCTTTTACATGACAGCTGGAGATCAGAGAGCAGTCTAACTCTGGGAAGACAGTTTAGGAAGAACGTTCTCGGAGGTTTATTGGTAGGAAATGTGTATTTACGTGTCCTTTTGCCTGTCAGAATTTGTAATTAACATTTTCAAGCACCTAGAATTTAATAAGCACTGAATTTGGTGCTGACTTTCGCTGTTTTGTTCAGTCTCAGTAATACCTTACCAGGTACTTGTGTTTATTTCCGGGTTACAGAGAAAGAAACGGAGAGCCTGCTAAGATATAGGTTCTGACAATTTAGGAGGACAAGTGGGTTTTGACTCTGGCTGCACATTGGATTCACCTGAAAAGCTTTTTTGAACTATGGATTCCTGGGTTTAGGGCAGATGAATTAGAATAGAATCTCTGGAGGTGGGTACCTCCCAGCAATGCCATTTTAAAAACAAAGGAAACACATTCCCAGGTGATTCTAATTTGCAGCCAGGGTTGCGAACCTTTGTCCCAATTTGTCTGACACTCATCCCTTATCAAATCGTGGTCCCTGCACCAGCCACATTTGCATGAGTTGGAAACTTGTTAGAAACACAGACTATCTGGACTTTCCTGGACCCGCTGTATCAGAATGTGAATTTTAAAAAGATCCCTAGGGAGTTATTTGTACTGCCTTTGCAACTTTTCTGTAAATCTAAAGCTCTTCTAAAATTAAAAGTGTTTATTAGGGAAAAAAAAAGACCATGTTTGGGATACAAACACAAAACCTTCCCTCCAGAAGCTCAGTCTAGCAAGAAGAAAACTTATTAAAAGGCACTTTGCTGAGCGCTGTAATGGAAGTAATGTAGAAAGTGTTGTCACTTTATGGGATGAAATGAAAGATGCTGCTTGGAGGAATTAGAAAAATTGCCCAAGGAAGGTGACTTGAAGGCATTTTGGGCACAAAGACTCAAAGGTCAATTCCTTTAAGAAAATTTGCTAATATGAAGGGAATAAAAAAAAAGAAACATAAAATTGAGCTTCAATGAAAATATAATTTGAAAACACATGTATATATTTTAAAAATGATAACTCCAAACTCCAAACTGAGGATTAGTGCCAGACTGGAGAGGTACTCTAATAATTAAAGGAAGAGTTTCTTTCTCTTTTTCGAGAAAAGCAAAGTAATTAAGGACAATTAATCATTTGTAGCTCTAGGGCTCTTGAAGGGGGTTGGGGACAGACCCTTTTGTGAAATTCTGTCTTTTGGAGACTCTTGTGACCCTACTCTCTTGAACTTTTTGGTTTCTTACAAGTGATGTGCTTAAATTCTTCTCGGGGCCTTTGCAGCTGCTGTTTTCTCTGCTGCGCAGGTCTGACCCCTTCTTCTATTCCTGGCTAAGTCCTCCTCTTCCTTCAGCTCAGATTCTGCGCAGAACCACTTCTTCCAACTTATACTCTACGTTGGGTACCGTTCTTCTGGGTTCCTATAGCATGTGTATATGTCACATTATTGCTAATTTTCTTTTTGTCTGTTTCTCTCATGAAACAGTAAGTACCCTAAAGGCAGGGGTTATTTCCCAATAGCTTCTGTGTCTCCAGAACTTTGCACAGTGCTTGACTCAATAAATTCTTGGAAGTAAATGAAAAGTGAAAATAATAGCCGGTTTTTGCCCTTAGTTTACAGTGTCAAGATGATCTTTGGAGATGGCAATAATGGATTGAAATGCCCTCAGCATTGATAGCTGGAGAGAAATTTAGAGACTTCAACCTGTGCGTAACACATGCCTGGCGTATAGCAGATTCCCAGTACATTTCAGTTGTGGGAAAGAATCAACATTCTCATTTTGTAAATGAAGACTCTGATGTAGATTATGTTAAGATGTGTCTCTCTTAGCATATTATTAAGAGAACGTGAACTCAGACATAGATCATTAGTCATAAATTAACAATCATTTTTGTGGTCTCCAATTTTTAAAATTTTTATTTGAAGTATAGTTGATTTACGATGTTGTGTTAGTTTCTGGTGAACAGCAAAGTGATTCAGTTATATGTATATATATTATGATATTCTTTTCCATTGCGGTTTATTACAGGATATTAAATATAGTTCCCTGTGCTATACAGTAGGACCTTGTTGTTTATCTATTTTATATATGGTAGAAAAATGTGGAATGCTTCATGAGTTTGCGTGTCATCCTTGTGCAGGTGCCATGCTAATCTCTGTATCGTTACAGTTTTAGTGTCTGTGCTGCCAAGGTGAGCACTGGCCTCCAGTTAAGTACCTGCACGTGTCAGGTGTTATAGAAATAACGTATATGTATAATATACATATATGGTCACATTTAATTCTTTGAAATATCTGTGAGACTTATATTAGGTTTGGGGGCACGAATTTGAACTCAGAAGTGTATGATTATAGAACTCATGCTTTTTTCCTAATCAGTGTTCTTTCTGCCCTTCCCTACTGCCTCCCTTGCTTTAAGAAGCAGTTGAAGCTGCCTGCACCTTTCTCTTCCTGGAAATTGCATGGTTAGGAATCAAGGACTCGCCCTTTGATTATTAATTTGCTGTGTGTTCATATACGGAGCCTTTCTTCCTCTGTCTCCACATTTATAAGATGGACCTATTAAACTATAGCAAAAAAATAAATAAACTATAGCAGGGGTCCATTTATTATTCAACAAATATTTGAAAGGCTAATGTGAACCAGACACTGTTCTAGGTGCTGAAGATACAACAGCAAAAAAAGGACAGACAGGACCCATAGACCCAGAGAGCTTCCATTATGGCAATTATGGCAACTGAGGCTGAAAATAAACAAGTAAAACAAAATCCAATAGTGATCAGTGCCGTAAAGCAAATAGAATGGGCTGACAAGGAGGAATGTGGATGGAGTAGGGTGAGGACATCCGTGGATGGGGTGGTCAGGGAAGTCCCCCTCAGGAAGTGACATTTAAGTTGAGAGCTGTGAGCAAAGCAGGAGTCAGTCATGAATACATTTGGAGACGCAGAGCTCTAGGCAGAGGGATGCTTGGGGCAGAAATCCTAAAGCCGGAAGAGCTCTGCATGTTGGAGGACCACTAAAGACCAGTGTGGCTGGTGGGAGGAGAGTGGAAGGAGATGAGAGGAGAGGTTGGCAGGTCCAGATTATGGATTTACAGTCAATGGTAGAGACTTTCTCAAATGCCAGCGTGCAGATACTCCGCGGAAATCCATCGTGATGTTCTCACATCTTTGATACCTTTGACATCTTGGGTACTTCTTTCAACATCTTTGCTGCTTTTCACCTGTTTGGGAAAATCGTTCCATATGAGTAAGGTCCCAGAATAGAAGCCAGAATCTTGCTTCTTCAGCCTCTTGTGTATCAAGGACACATGCATAGGACCTAGGCTCTATTGATCAGATGCACACAGGTAAGACTTCCAATCGGAAATTAATGACAAGAAACAGGCACCATGGAATCCATCTGGCAGTGATGGTGGCTGATACATTTCATCTACAGGGGCCGTCATGCAGAGTTTCTAATATGTTCAATAGCATCTGGTGCACAGATCCTAGTTAGCAAAGTGGACTTTGGTGAGAATGTCTGGTGATGGCGGCAGCGCTGAGCACACAGGGCCAATTCAGTGCTCTTATTTCAGTACTGTTTCTGACTGCATAGCTTAGTTCTTTAGCCATCATGCAGTTTTTCTGTGAATCTCTTATATCCTTCCCCTAAATTTCTTTTTACTTACATTTACTAGAGTGCATTTCTGTTTGCAGTTCAGAGCCCTGTGTCGATGACCCCAACTTGAAAATAAGGGTCAGAGAGATTTACTACCTATATCTAAGTATTAGATCTATGAGATTAATTTCAACTTTACATTCTTGGGCTAATTAGTGGCCAGATATGACCTGGAGATGTGAACACTGCTTATTTCTAAACCCTATTTCCCATATTTTTATTTGCAAAACTAGTATTTATAAACGTATTCCTGGTTTAGAAGCCTACTTTATTCTTTGCAGACTTTCATGGGTAGGCAGACTAATTATTCAATTATTTCTTCTGGAAACCTCTTTATTGACCTTCCTTAACTTAAAGATCAGGATGTAGTACAAAGATGCTACTTTCCCATTAGACTTAAGATCTCTCCAGGCTCCTAGACATATCATTGATGAGGGATACATTACCCTGGACAGCTCACTAAGAGCTCCCCCTCCCCCCTTTGGTAAAGCTAAATAAGTATTTAATTATTAACCACAATCTTAAATGTATATGCATTTTAAGAGAAATTGTTGGTATCTGTTTAGTAGTCATTATTTCAATAATATATGTAACTAGCCTTTTATGAGGTCTACTGTGCTGCATCTGAGAAAAGGCTTCTAAAATTTAAGTGGTTCTTAATAGCTGTGCAAAACTAAGGTGAAAATATGTTTATAATTATCACCAACCCCATCTGTCCTGCACTTGTGCCAGGCTATTCTCGGAAGGGCTGTTAAAAATGTAGCTACTTCTCTAAAATGGCTTTCCATTTTCTGCATCTCTGGCTATCTCTCCACTCTGTTGAAGTTCTGAATCTTTACTAACTTATGCCAATTTTATTTCTTAGGATATATTCTTTTTTTAAATTTAATTGGCTGTGCCAGGTCTTAGGTGCAGTAGGTGGGATCTTTGTTGCCTCCTGTGGAATCTTCGTTGAGGCATGCGGGATCTTTTTTTAGTTGCAGCATGTGAACTCTTAGTTGTGGCACACGGGATCTAGTTCCCTGACCAGGGATCGAACCCGGGCCCCCTTCATTGGGAGCATGGAGTCTTAGCCACTGAACCACCAGGGAAGTCCCTTCTTAGAATATATTCTTTTATTTGTAGCTGAATTTGTTTTCTTTTTCATTGATATGTCCATTGGATGCAATGCTCTTCACGATGACTGTACCAGCAGAGAAAATTGCACTTCCAACACCTCTGTGGGTAAAAATGGTGATTGATTCCTGGAAATATTTCACATGTTGTTTACCTTAATGGGAATTGCTCATTGTTACAAATAGGGAAAGAGGTATCCCATTTTTCTTGTTTAAAGGCCTTATCTCCCATGATACCAGTATACGCATTTAAGAGTACCTTACATTGAAAAGCAATTGAAAAGGAGATTTTTGACTCAGTGTCTTTATGTGAGATTTAATCACTAGGTTATACATATTTGGGTGTTGCCTTTGCCAGTGAATTTTCAGAAACTTCATGCTTAGTCCATGCTCTGTCGGTAAGTTTTTGGTGAATACATTTATGGTCCCTTGAATGTTATTACCTAGGGATATTCTTTGTCTCTATGGGTTTAGAGACAAAATGCTTAGGGTGGAAAATTTTCATTCTGGAATATGTCTTCTGATTGTCTCTTCCTCCTTTTGTCTTAATGCATGATGCACATTTTAAATTATGCATTACAGCTAGAGATGTGTGTTTGTAGGGAGATTTTGAGAAATTGAATCTTCTAAATAAACATAGCGAGGTGATGGGTACATGATGGTTTATTATTTTATTATGTTACTTTATATATGTATGATTTTTTTCATAATAAAAAGAAAACTTCGTATATTAGACTAATAAAACCCTGGGACTTAGGCAATTCACTAAACTTCTCTGAGCTTCAGTGTCCTGAACAAAGAGAATATGTAAATAAAGAAATAAATGCTTCATTTATAGGATTAGGATTTTATGATGGAATGAATGCTCTAGTGTTCCCGTGTGGACTGTACTCTGAAATACTATTCACATGTTGAGTATTAATTATAGAAGGATTTTGTGCAAGTGTCATTTAATATTGATTAACCTAAAAAGAACTGGACAGAGATTTGCATAATTATTTTTTGTATTAGAAAAATGTAGGGTCATAGAGGCCAGGAGAAGGCATGGGTTGCCTTTAGAAGGTGGCCACTTAAGAAATGGTGGAACACAATTAAGCATAACTTGGGGAAAGAAACTCTTCACTTTCTGTGTTAGTGAAACAAATGGTGATCCTAGGTAAAAGTAGACGATGACTGTTTCTTAACTGGGAGATTTCTTAATATTATCTTACTTAAATTAACATCAGTTTTGTGGTTGAGGTTCTTTAAAATTAGAGCAACTGTCTCTAGAGAAAGGAGAACAGGCTACCTTCTCAGGGAGTCTCATGAGAATTTATATCTGCTCTAAATGATTGATTTTGAGATGATCCATTATGAACATTTAATTCCAGTTAATAACGGACAATACTTATTCAAAGTTGACTGTATGCCTCGAAATGTGCAAAGTGGTTAACAAAGATTATTGTATTTTTCTCACAACCGCATAAGAAAGAGTGCTGTTATCTTTTGTTATACAGATGAGGTAGGTCACTGTGGCTCAGAGAGGTTAAATATCTTGCCCAAGTTCATATAAATGAAAAATGATAGAATTAAGAATAGAACTTGCCATTCTAACTCTAGAACCTGCAGTCTTTACTATGCCATATTAGTTCTTTATAGCAATTATTTTAGTCTAGGCTTTTTTCTAAACTTTTTTTTTTTCTACCTCTTTCTGTGTGCCCCTCTATTCAGCTATATGAGCAGGCACATCAAATTTTTATTATAATGGTCAGGAAGTCTATTTTTGAAGTGGAAAGGGTTTAAATGAAAATGTATAAATGCATATAGGTAATCATATTGTATTAATTTCCCTAGGACTACCATAGCAAGTATCGCAAACTTGGTGGCTTAAAACAATGGAAATATATTTTCTCACAGTTCTGGAGGCCAAAGAAGTCCAAAATCAATGTGTTGGCAGGGTTGATTCCTTCTGGAAGTTCTGAGAGAAAATCAGTTACTGGCGTGCCCCTAGCTTCTGGTAACAGCTGGCAATCCTTAGCATTCCTTGGCTTGTAGCTTCAGAACTCCAGTCTCGGCCTCTATCTTCACATGACATTCTGTCTGTCTTTCTGCGTCTCAAATTTCCCTCTGTTTTATAAGGACACTGGTCATTGGCTGTAGAGCCCACCCCAAATCCAAAATGATCTCATCTTAGATTTTTAACTGAATTAATTACCATCTGCCAAGACCCTATTAACAAATAAGGTTATATTCACAGGTACCAGAGGTTAGGATTTGGACATACCTTTTTGGAGGCCACTTTTTAACCCACTACTTATTTTGAACATTTGTATTAAGGAAGCAGGTAAAAGAGTACAAGTACAATGCAAACTTTAGTTTCAGACCATCTCAGTTCACTGATTACTAAGTTTTAAGTGTATTTTAGTATGAGAATGTTATTTTATGTACATTATCTCAATACCAAGATATTCCCCAAAGATTTTAGACTTAAATTTTGTTTTCTTTCTGCTGCTTCACTAGTAAAAATATGTGCAAATTGTCATTTTTCAGTTATTTCCTGAAACTTTGAAATTGAAATTATTGTTAAGAGACTCTAAATGGGAAAAATATATTACACATTTCAGTGAGGTTTCCTGATTCTTATCCCAAAGCCCTTATTAACATGACATGGAATATTAGCACTAGATTTAGTGAAGAGATATTGAATTCAAAAGATTGACCTGACAAAGAAGATGTAATAATACTTGATAATCGACCAACATTTGGGGCATCTAAAAGAGAAAAGCCAAACTGGACATCAAGAAATCTGGATTCCATTCTTAGCATATTAGAAGTTCTCTACCTCTGCAGAATGGAACAGAAAAACAAACAAACAAAAACCAAAAAAACTTCTAGAGAACAAAATGAATGTGGAGATGATCTCAGCAAGCAGATTGCTAAGAGCCTTGGAGCGGGTGATTCCTGAAGAAACGTGGAAATCAAATTTTGAGCAAACTTCTGGAGATAAAAAAAGGAAAGAACCAAGGATGATAGGTGATGACATGTTTAGAGCAATCAATGTGTATTTTTGACACAAACTTAGAAAATTTTGATTTGTTTTTAATCCATTAAGTGGCATATTAGGGAGGAGATGCGAAGTGAACAATAACCAGGAGTATTGCTGATAAGGTATCAGCAAAAGATGGTTAAAGTAGCATAATTATTAAAAAGATGCATGTCTACTTAAACTATCTTATTTTAATGTAAAACTTACACAAATGTATTTATTTGTCAAATTTTTCAAGTAAGTTAAGGTCTTTCCTTTGAGTCTGCTGACTGGAGTTCTAGAAAGACTTTCTTATGTAAAGAAAACCCATGACAGATCATCCCAATGATTACTTCATCGAATGGGAGGGAGAACTTAGGGGCACCTATATACATGCACATTCCTTCTAAACTGTAATAATTTCATCTTGATCTTTTTAAAGCTGTGTTGCCCACATCTAATGTGACATGGGAGTGAATACCTGACTAAGTTGTGGTTTTATTAGGAAGGAGGAATGAGGAAGTAGATGCTTGTTAGGCAGCCAACAATTTTCATCACAGTAAGCATGTAGCAGAATTGGTGGGAACAGAACTGCTTAAATGCACGTAGGGCAAAGTCTAGTAGCTCTAAGTGTCCACTTAGCCACAGGCAGCAGTTAGTGTGGTTTACACTTTAATGGAGAGTTTCAGTTAGTCTGGTGAGTGGTGAACTGGTTAAGTGGAACTCTGTTTTGAGAACCTCTACTCATCTAATTGAGCTTTAAAAGTACTATAAAGGTTCACACAAGATTCAAGGAGAAAGGATTTGCAGACGAAATTAGATTTGAGCCAATTTCAAAGGACAAGATAGTAGAAGGATTCATGATAAGGTAAGTGATTGTTTGTTTTGTGTGGTTGAGAAACTATCAGTTTCCTGGCGTTTGTTTCACAGGCTGGAGATAAGGGGAGAGAAATTTCCAGCATTGATTTCAGGTCCTGAGAGAGCATTTCAGTGAGGACTGGATCACCTACTTGTGTAACTGTGCTGTTCTTGGGTGGTCTTTTCCTGGGTGGCCATTGTCATCCCACTTGAACATGGTAAGTCAGACACAAATATAGATGTGACGGTCTTGGACAGTTTAAAGTTGTGCTTATTGCATGATATCATTTGTATACATATACACACATAAACACATTTAGTTTAATATCAGTTTATTTAAACAGATATGTCTTTGCAAAATAAGCTTCGATACCTTAAAAAAAAAAGTATGACTTCATTATTATAAAAACAATTAGGATCTGATTTTCATGAATAAAATTTTTTTGCCAAAACCCTGAGCAATGCTGTAAATATCTGCATTCTTAAAAACCTCAGATTATGTACTTTAAGAAGCTCTGCCGAAAATATCCTTTTTGCTTACTAAGTATGGTTTTGAAAACTTTTCTTTTTGTTTTCATGACCTGTTTGGAGTGCTAGTTGTGAAGCAGATGTACCTCCTTTCCTCTATTCAGTTATGCAAGACTCTTTTCCTAAATCATTAGCATCACACCACTCTGCTAAGCAATTTACTCTATCTGCAAGTTGCCCCTGCTGTCACAACAGCACGCCGTAAAATGGTTTTCAAGATCCTTTTTTACTTTACCCATTCTTTCACATCCCTCTAAGAAACTTCACTACACCTCAACTGACTTGTTTGATCCCATGGAGACAGTGAGAGGGAGCTTATCTCAGGGGACAAGAAGCAGGGTACAATAGTGAAGGAACACGGAATTGCTGTGGTTTCAATGGTATGTGGGACATGAGAAAATTCAAATATTGTGTGTAGACCACTCTTTCAAAAAGGTTAGCTGTGAATGGAAAGGGATAGAGTGGAGATAGGATTTTATTTCAGGTCAAATAGATGTGACGGTATTTATAAAGAAGCCAGTAAAAGAGAGTAGAAATTATAGAAGAGGAGAGGAAATTGATATACCGTGGTCCTATTCACTCTTCCTGAAACAGTGTTCCCCCTCATCCTTTCACACCCTTGTGAATAGCAATAACCTTAATATTACTTGAATATATTGAATGTGTCACTCTGTCAGATGTTCTATGAAAACAACTATGAGGTTCTTATTCCTGCTCTTTGGAATTTACAGCCTAAAGCCATAGCACATGTTGTGATTAGGGATCATTCCTGCTTTGAGGGTGTTCTTTATTAGGGTTTTAATGTGGCCTATTTTTTTTTTTTCAGAGTCATGATTTAATACACCTATCTGAATCACATGGAGTGGAAATTCTTTTTAACCTTGACACCTAGAATAGAAATAACCCCTGTTTTATAGGCCCTGGTCCTAGTAGTGGTTTATCAGGCTTCTATTGTTCAAGATGATAACATTGTTTAAGATGGCTTGATCTGAGATCAGGTAGATCCATGTGATGATCAGTTGTGTTATAATGGGATGGTTGGCTTGAGCCCAAAAAGAATTTTCAAAGGCAATGCAAAAATCTTCAGGTCAATGGGACTTCCCGAGGAGTCGATTAATGCCTCCAAATGTTTATCAAAGTAGTTACTTAGTGGCTGCTAGACTCAAGTGTACACAAAAATTCTAATGAAGAGTAATAACAGAGTCTTAAAAAAAGCAAAAACAAACGAGACAAGGCTTGTAGCTTTTTTTGGACAGCCCTCATAATCCATAGTGAGTATTTGATAAATCATAGTATTAAAGAATGTTTTACGTTTGTGCAGTGCTTGTTCCTTATAAAACACTATAATCAGCATTATTGCTTTTGATTCACAACATGGGTGACCCATAGGCAGAGGAGGCGTTGCTACTGTATTATCCCAGATTAGGAAATTGAGGCTCATAAATGTTAGTAATAAAAGCTGACATGTTGAGGGCTTGTTATGCACCAGGCATGGAGTTCAGAAATTTACAGGTAGTTTATCTTCAACACTATCCCATGCTATAGCTATTATTACTCGGATTTTGCGGTTGATAATATTGAGAAGTGGTTGAGTAACTTATCCAAGTGTACATGACTGGTAAGTGAGTCATGACTCAAACCAAGGTGAACTGACCCAAGGACAGTTGGAGCCTCTGTGTAATGTTGTACTGCTTCTTTAGGCTCTTTACACATGAGTTTTCTTTCTTCTCTGTGGCTCTTATAACTTCGCATTACAGTAAACTATCAGAAGCAGTGTATTACATAATACAGCTATCTAAATACCCTCAAAAAAGTCAGTGGACTAAATATATTCATGCTTTTAATTGGCACATGGGTAATTTTAGTGTCCAATCAATGACCGGTTCTTCTCACAGGGTTTTTGTTTGTTTTTTATATTGGAGAATTAAAACAGTATCTATTGAAGATACTGTTGATAGTATCTATTGAAGTGAATCTCGGAACTTGTTATCAATTGGAGTCAGTATATGATTTTCCTTTGGAAATATTCTAGATGTAATAGATACCAAAGGACATAAAATTCACTATAGAAGTGATTCATTATGAAATGTTTGAGAAACACATGATCAATTTATACAGCACTTGACAAACTAGTTCTTTTTTTTTTAATTAATTTATTTATTTTTGGCTGCGTTGGGTCTTCATTGCTGCGCGCGGGCTTTCTCTAGTTGCGGCGAGCGGGGGCTACTCTTCGTTGTGGTGCACAGGCTTCTCATTGCAGTGGCTTCTCTTGTGGAGCACAGGCTCTAGGCGCACAGGCTTCAGTAGTTGTGGCACACGGGCTTCAGTAATTGTGGCTCGCGGGCTCTAGACTGCAGGCTCAGTAGCTGTGGCGCACGGGCTTAATTGCTCCGCGGCATGTGGGAACTTCCCGGACCAGGGTTCGAACCCGTGTCCCCTGTGTTGGCAGGTGGATTCTTAACCACTGTGCCACCAGGAAAGCGCCAACAAACTTGTTCTTAAGGATACTTATTTTAATGAAACCGTTAAAAGATATATTATGGATATATCAATATTATATAACTTTATCTGTTATTACTTTTAAATATATCTAAGAAAAATGCTGAACACATTGTTGTGCAATAATCTGCTTTTAATAGTTAACGGGTCATACCCATCATGACAGGAAGTTATCTGGTCAAATGTGTAACTATTGACTGGAACATTAGCCCACGTGCTGCTTTTACCAACTAACGGCTTCCGCTGGAACATGTAGTCCATTCAGTGATTGCTGGAGTATGCTATGAATCTTGCCTCATGATTTGCATGTAGTATCATGCTGATGTTACTCAGTGGTTAATGTAGGGTAAACATTCATTTGTATAAACAGCAATTCTTGTTCTGTAGAGGTGGGAAAAGAAGGAGGTTTTAGATAAAAGCTTAGTCTTGAATTGGTTTTCCAGTCATATCTGAAACAACATCATCAGAATACTTGAAAATGAGGAGATATGATTTTTTTTAAAAAATTTATTTTGGAAATAATTATGGTGTTAGAAGAGTTGCGAATCTAGTAAGAATTTCCGTGTACCCAACACCCAGCTTCCTCTCTGGTAACATCTTGTATGACTGTGCATTATTGTATATTAATAAATAATCACAAGCAATAGTTGCCTGAGTATCAACCAGTTTTGCAAATATTGAAATGTAATACCTGTTTCTCAATAATAGATGGAAATTACTGAAACTTTCTGATACACCAAAAAGGCAAATATTAAAGTCTATCTCAAAAAGAAAACTTGTTTACATTTTATCTTAAAAAAATAAATTAATGCAGAATGCATTCAAAGTTTTGTTGTTTTTTTGAAACTTCCACTTTCCAAAGAAACAAAGTCTCTACAAATGTATCATTCTAATGTGCCATAATCTGTTTATGCATTTTTCTATTGACAAGCATTTAGATTGTTTCTATTTTTTGTTTATTTTGAATAATGCTGCTGAGAACATTTGTGTATAATTATTTTCTGTGGACATATGTTTTCAATCCTCTTGGATATATACCTCACAGTAGATTTACTGGATCATATGGTAACTCTGTGTTTAGTATTTTGAGGACCTGCCAAACTGTTTCCCAAAGTGGCCATTCCATTTTATAATCACACCAGCTATGTTTGAGGTTTCTAATTTCACCTTATTGTTGCCAACAATTCTTAATGTCTATCTTGTTTATTTTAGCTACATTAAAGGGCATGGAGTAGTATCTCTTTGTGGCTTTAATTTGCATTTCTCTGATGACTAATGATATTGAACGTCTTTTCCAGTGTTTATTGGTCATCTGTATATCGTCTTTGGAGAAATGTCAATTCAGATCCTTTGCTCAGTTTTTAATTGAGCTGTTCTCTTATCAGATGTATGATTTGCAAATATTTTCTGCCATCCTATGGGTTCCTTGATGTTGACCTTTGAAGCACAAAATTTTTAAATTTTGATAAAAACCAATGTATATATTTCTCTTTTGTTGCTTTTGCCTTTGGTGTCCTATCTGAGAAACCATTGCCTAGATCAAGGTCATGAAAATTTACTCCTAAGTTTTCTTTTAAGAGTTTTATAGTTTTAGCTGTTACATTATGGTTATAATCCTTTTATTTTTTTTCTTAAAAAAAATTTTTTTTAAAGCTATTGCATTTTTCGTTTTATTTATTTATTTATGGCTGCATTGGGTCCTCGTTGCTGCACGTGGGCCCTCTCTAGTTGTGGAGAGCAGAGGCCACTCCTCGCTGTGGTGCGCGGGCATCTCACTGCAGTGGCCTCTCCCGTTGCGGAGCACAGGCTCCAGGCACATGGGCCTCAGTAGTTGTGGCGCGCAGGCTCAGCAGCCGTGGCCCATGGGCTCCAGAGCGCATGCTCAGTAGTTGTGGCGCCCGGGCCTAGCCTCTCTGTGGCACGTGGGCTCCTCCAGGACCAGGGATCAAACCCGTGTCCCCTGCATTGGCAGGCGGATTCCTAACCACTGTACCACCAGGAAGTCCCTATAATCCACTTTGAATGGCATTTTGTATATAGTATAATGTAGGGGTCCAGTTTATTCTTTTGCCATTTGTACTAGCACCATTTGTTGAAAAAACTATTCTTTTTTATTTGGCTTGACACTGTTGCAGAAAAGAATTTACTATAAATGAAGGATATATTTTTGAACTCTCAATTCTACTCCATTGATTTATATGTCAGCGTTATGTCAGCACCATACTGTTTTAATTACTATAGCTTTGTAGTAAATTTTAAAATTGGGGAACCTGAGTCATACAACTTTTTTTTTCTTTTTCAAGATTGTTTTGGCTATTCTGGGTTCTTTGTACTTCTATATGAATTTTGGCATCAGCTTGTCAATTTAGCAAAAAAAAAGAAAAAAGGCAGCTGGAATTATGAGAGGGATTGCATTAAATCTGTAGATTAATTTAGAGGAATTGCCATTCTAACTTTATTAAATCTTCCAATCCATGAGCATGGAACATCTTTCTATTAGTCAGAGATTCTTTAATTTCTTTCAGTAAGTAGTTTTTGGTGTACACATCTTGTACTTCTTTTGTTAAATTTATCCTATACTAATCTTTTTGCTATTATTAAAAATAGAATTTTTTCCTTAATTTCATTTTCAAATTGTTCACTGCTAATGTATAGAAATAGAATTGATTTTAGTATATGTATCTTTCTGAACTCATTTATTAGTTCTCAAAAGTTTTTGGTTATTTCTGTTGGATTTTCTATATATAATATTTTGTCTTCTGTGAATAGAGATAGTTATGGTTCTTCCTTTCTGTATTATTCTGCTCAGGCCACTGTATCAAAATATCATATGGCTTAAACTACAGACATTTATTTTTCACAATTCTAGAGGCTGGGAAGTCCAAGATCAAGGTGCTGCAGATTTGATGTCTGGAGAGGGCCCTCTTCCTAGCTTGCATATGGCTGCCTTCTTACTGGATCTTCACATGGTGGAGAGAGATCTGGTGTCTTCTTATAAAGATGCTAGTCTTTTTGTGGGGCACCATACTCATGACATTTTCTAAAACGTAATTACCTCCTAAAGGCCACACTTCCTAATACTATCACATTGGGGAGGTTAGGGTTTCAACATATAAATTTTGTGGGGGGTGGAAGGACAAAACATTCAGTCCCATAACACTTTCCAATCTGGAAGTCTTTTAGTTCTTTTTCTTAACTAATCTTGAAAATCTGATTTTTATAGTATAATATATATAATAATATTTAATTGTAACAGGTTTTAAAAACTACAGTTATATTCATTTGGACATCTGTTTCAGCCCATATTTTCAGTACAATAGTGGATGACCCTGGAGAGCAAATTGTCTTCATTTTGCCAATACAGTTGTCAGCAAAAATTTTGAATGCAACATTATTTCCAGAAATTTGTAGGCATTGTGGAAGTTAAAAAAAAAAAAAAAAAGAGGTCTGTCCACAAACTTAATTGCATAGAGAAGCCAAGTTCAACATGCTTGAAATACCTCCAAAGGAAATGTAATACCAAATACAAATTCAATGGATATTAGGAAAACTAAACTGTTGCTGAGGTAAATAACAAAATTATGGAAATGGCAGAATACAACCTCATTCTTTTAAAGAATGGACGGGATTTGGCAATGAAGGTGAATAAAGCAGAAATTATTCAACATAAAAATTGGCATGAATAAGGTCAGAATGTAGGGAAATTTTTTTTAAAAGTTCTATTCAACTCTAAAAAAAACAAATCATGCAGAGGATAGAATATAGTTTGAGGAAGACTGAAGAAAAAAGAAGACTGATAATATATATTTTGTAGTAAGACAGATATAAAGAGGGTAATTTAATAAAAATTAGAAACAAGGGTGAGAACTTTGGGGGGGACAAAAAAACAACTCGATGAAAGATTGATCATGGCAGAATGAAGCGGAGGGAATGGCAAAAATTACTGATATTGCTAGCTAGTAATATGAGCAGAGGTCTTATGAATTGTTCAAAGTTCCAAAGCTGTGAATGGCAGAGCTAGGATTTAAAACAAACCTGACCCCAACCCTGCTGCATTTCAGGAGTAACTATGGAGGTTGTGGACTTTATTACATTCCCCAAATCTCCAATAGCATATTATTTGTCCAACCCATGTTTCTCAATAGAGTGTTTTACATTTTTTACGAAGTGTACCTCATAATAGAGCAGTGTGATTTCTTTGCAAATTCTAGAGATTATAGCGGAAGATGCTCATGAAAAGTAGGAAAAAAGAAAAGATTGGGCATTTATACTAAAAATTTACATGAATGTGCTATAATGCATAATATGCAACTGCTGTTTTTGTTAGCATCATGTGACCCTGTCATACCAATTTGGATTCTCATGGCTAGTCATACTGCAGGAGCAAAGTGTAACTGATATATTGTACTCCCTTTCTGTCATTTAATGTTAGCATTCCTGTACATACTTTATGCATTCATTTCTTCACTTATTCAGCAATTATTTTCGTACATGACACTGTATGTCATATCTACTACATCCCAAGCTCCATGAAGAGAAATTAAGGCTTTGGGAAAAGAAAAAGGCAGCTTGCTTCTTCTACTAGCTAAATTTTTCTTAACTATCCCCAGCCTTTCAGTTGGGGTAACATTGCATCCCTACTGGCCAGGGATAATCTAACTTTGTACCAGTTGCCCTGGTGCCCTGTCTAATTAGCTTTCTTCTCACTTTCAAAAGTGTCCCAATTGGGGTGGTCAATTATATGGTTACCCTACATGTAATACATACAAATGCATATTTCAGTAAAATTTCAGTTTGAATGCATATCTCCAATCTTCAGCATTGCTATTGAGCTGAAATGGAAAATGTTAAGTATATGAATGACATAATTCTACAGTAATTATAGATTGAACTCCAAGAAAACAATCCAAACTAGAGGTGAGGAAGTTCAGTAATTCACAGAACAGGACAACACTGATTTAACACTTATGGCATATAGTATATTCTACTTTAAATAAAACCAGTTAAATAAAACCTTTTTCTCCCCCTTTCAGTCTATTGCTAAGGTTTTAGCAGAAACGTGAGATGAGTTGCTTTTGTGGGCAAAGACTGGTGATAAGCTGTTAACATGGCAAAATCCATGAGGTGATAAAAAAGAGGATACAGCTTTTAATTAACATTCTTTGTTTATAGGGTAGAAAATCCTTTACTAGGCTTTTTACATGAATTGTTTTAGGAAAAGACTTGGTAGAGACAGGGAAAACTGCGATTAGTGATAGGAAATGCTAAATAAAAAAATGAATGCTAACGTTCACCAAGCATTCACTATATGCCAGGCACAATTTTAAGCGCTTTACTTGTACTAACTCATTTATCCACACAAGCCGTGATGGTATTATTTTAACCCCATAAATGAAGAAAATGAGGCACAGATTAGTTAACTTGCAGGGCCACTCAATTGGCATTTAAACCAGACATTCTGGATCCATAGGCCACACTTTTAAATATTTCCTGACACTTCTCATATGTTTGTAGGTGCCTATTTACACATAATAATCATGATACTATCTTACATTTTTAGAACACGTCGTAGTTAACAAGTCCTTGTCTGAATATTCTGTCATATTCTCTCTCTCTCTCTCACCCCCTGCCAGTCTCACTCACACACACATACACAGACACATGCACACACAGGTATAGGCACAGATCCTGTGAAGCAGAGCACGTTAAGATAGCCCATTTTACAGATGAGATATATTTATGTGGTTTGTCCAAAATTGTTCAGTTAAGAAGCAGTGGTGTTATGTGATGACCTAGAGGGGTGGGATGGGGAGGATGGGAGGGATGCTCAAGAGGGAGGGAATATGGGGACATGTGTATGCATATAGCTGATTCGCTTTGTTGTGCAACAGAAACTAACATGGTATTGTGCAGCAATTATACTCCAAAAAAGTTCCATTAAAAAAAAAAAAGAAGCAGTGGAACAGAGGTTGGCTCAAGCTTAGTTCTTCATAGTCTACGAGCTTCTCATTCTACAATGTAGGGATCACAAGTGCACATGCTGCAATCTTTGTCACATTGGACCCTGGGAAGAATCCTTCTTGGCAACAGAAAAATGGAAAGAGCATGTTCATCAACCTTTTATCTTTGGATATTTTCCCATACCAAAGTGACTTTATAAACTTTCATGCTGATACAATGAACCCTACAAGAATAAGCTGATAGTTCACTTCAGTTTCCCACCTGTGAAATAGTGGTAATGTTAGTACTGACCTGTATACTTGTTGTCAGAAATAAAATAACTAACACATTTGTAGAGTACACAAAACAGTGTGTGGCACTCTGTTGCTATCTCATATTATTAATAAGGACTGAGTTTTAAAACATGTGGGCAGGTTGTGAGAAATCATCCTCACTACTGGAAATAACTCCCAATGCTCTGGTGCCTCTGATGTCCGGAAAACAACATAATGTTTTTGTGCTAATTATGAAGAGATACTGTCAATGATCAACATGTATTTGAGGAAAGACCTCTGTGCAGTGAATAGTTTGAAGAAATACAAAATGTATTTTAGGAAGTTCATTTCCTCAATGAGTTCATACTTTTCCATCAATTAAAAATACATTATTTTCATCAGGGCCTGCAAAGGGTAGGGGGGCTGGCAATGGAGAATTGATGTTTAATGGAGTACAGAGTTTCAGTTTTGCAAGATGAAAAGAGTTCTGGAGATGGTTCCACAACAGTGTGAATGTACTTACTACTGAACTGTGTACTTAACAGTGGTTAAGATGGTAAATTGTATGTTATGTATATTTTACTGGAATTAAAAACTTAAAAAAAGAAAAAATATATTATTTTAGTCTTACACAATCTTACTTTCACATTTCATTCAAGCACAAATTTGTGGAAGTTAAAAAAGACATGCAGGAATAAGCATCACATGAATCAGGAAGTTATCAAATAACAAAATTATGTCTGTAATGAAGGAGGCTTGACAGATAGCCCTTCCCACCATCTCCCACCCCAAAAGACTGAATAGAAAACTGATGTAAAAGGCTGATGTGGAGAAATAGGATAGGCAAGTATGTCATCAAAGGAAAAAAAAGTACAAATAGAACACAGTTTAAAAATTCAATAGTGAAAAATCCATTCTGTAAACCTGAGAAAATGCCAAACTTGGATTATTAGGTCTTATTGATATTTTTATATTTTACTTACATGGGTGAAAAAATATTGTTTCTTTTCCTCCTGTTTTCTTTCTTTTCCTTTCCCTTTACTCCCTCCCTCCGTTTCTTCTTTGTCAAACTACCCAGTCAAACTTGATTTTGCAAAAGGTGCTTTATGCTTTGTTTTTTGTTTGGTTCTCTCAAGCTAGTCAGCTAAGCAATGAGATGTTTGTTGTGCCACAAAAAAAGTAAGAACAACTCTCAGTCTTTGAGCAAATGTATTTGTAAAGCATTGACATGGCCATTTTCACAGCAGGGCAAATAAGCAAATTAGGGTATTCTCTAAGGTATCTTGTCTGTGACTCTTGTATTTTAGTATTGTTATCACTGTACTTGACAATTTATTTGCATGTATTTATTTATCTATGTTAAATTAGAAACTAAGTGAAATATTTCTAAAGTCTTTTAACCCATGTTACTAATGTGTGTGTGTGTGTGTGTGTGTGTATGTGTCTTTGGTGTTTATTTACACCACTCACAAATTCACATCAACTTGTGCACTGAAGAAGCAATAAATGCTAAGTGGCAATTCTTAACATATTGGGATCATAGGCCCTTTTGAGAATATATTCAAAATACCTATGAAAACACCTAATATTGCATGCAATTTTAGGTCATCTAGGAACTTTTTGGAACATGTTCATGTAGCCTGTGAACTACTTGGACACCAAAAAACCTCTCAGACTAAGAGAAAATAGAAAATAGAATGAAGACCTTGTCAGGGATTCAGATGAGTAACTTTCTAGACCAGGAAAGAGCAATTAGTTGCTTTAAGCGATGAAGTTTTTAAAAATTTGCCTTTAGAATACATTTTAATACTGTGTGGCTTATTACATAGTTATGTAACATTTAAAAAAGTAAAATTACTTTTTTATATACATATATATATTTGATGAATCATGGTCTCTTTAGTTTTGTATATTTATACCATTAACTTACGTTCATGTATATAAACATGAATCCCTGATACACTGTATGATTTGAATAAAAATTTTCACTTTTAACCATGTTTAGTTTATTGGCAGTATGGTTCTGAAGATGGAGAAAATCCTTTTTCATTTTATCAACATTCAAAACCTTCTTTGTAGCCTTGTATCTTCATAAATTTTATTCATCAGGATCTGCGTATTGGTAAGCAAGTGAAGTCTACCCAGTAAGATCAGCCAAGAAGATGTTATACGTCCTAGATTAGAAACATACATTTCATTAATGTGTATACTGGGACCTATTTGGGGGATCTACCGCCACCATAAAGTGGTGGTAGGTCACACTTTTGGGTCGTGTTTTAGGTAGGCTAGTGCTTTGAAGTACCGAACAAAAGGACAAACCAACTTGGCACCAAGAAGTATTGTATCTGTATATGTTTTGCTTTTGTAAGATGTGGCTTAGGACAAATATTTCTCGATAACATTATGCAAATTGTGGTAAAAGGAAAGAAAAGGAAATAGAAATATCTGAAGGAAAACAGTTATGTTATTAAAGCAAGAGATAAACTGAAAAAAATATTTAGTATTAATAATCTAGATTAAGAAATATTGGGGAAAATATTGAATAGCTTCTTGGTACTATAGTTCTAAAAAGGTTGCTTCTTACAGAAGGAAGATGACAAAATAAAATCAGGAGTTAATACATGGAGTTGAAAATTAAACCACTGGGCTTCCCTGGTGGCGCAGTGGTTGAGAGTCCGCCTGCCGATGCGGGGGACACGGGTTCGTGCCCCAGTCCGGGAAGATCCCACATGCCGCGGAGCGGCTGGGCCCGTGAGCCATGGCCGCTGGGCCTGCGCGTCCGGAGCCTGTGCTCCGCAACGGGAGAGGCCACAACAGTGAGAGGCCCGCGTACCACAAATAAAAAACAAAAAACAAAAAACAACTAAACCACTAAGTTTACCTGATTGCCTAATAAATTATTTTCTATTGAATATTAAATTTAGGGTAAATGAATAATAGTTAATATCTTTTGAGGTGATTGGAAAAAGGATATGTTTATTTTTAATAATAATCATAAGATCCTAAAAACAAAGTTATGGGAGAAAAACTATAAAATCACAAACAAATAAAAGGATGTATATATATCTTACATGGTTGTTTTTCTGATATTTTTTTTCTTACATATTATGATAGAAATAAAAAACTATTTTAGGAGACATTTAATAACATTAAAATAGAATTTGCACATTATAAAGTTTAGGACTGCTTACTTCTTGCAGTGTTTTACATGAAGAAAAGTAAAGAAAAATAAGCTTGTTTCTAATAGCATCCTTTGTAACGTTCATTGTTTGATTAAAATCATGAACATTGGCCTTTTTTTTCCATCTGTAAGGTTTTATTTTTTTTTTAATATGAGCTATAATTGACATAGAAAATCAAATTAGTTTCAAGTGCACAACATAAGGTTTTGGCATTTGTATACATAGTGAAATGATTGCCACAGTAAGTCTAGTTAATATCCATCACGATACATAGTTACAGAATTCTTTTTCTTGAGAACTTTTAAGAGCTACTCTTTTCACAACTTTCAAATATGCAGTACAGTTTTATTAACTATAATTGCTGTGCTGTACGTCTCTGTGACTTATTTATTTTATAACTGTAAGTTTATACCTTTTGATCCCCTTCATTCATTTTGCCCACCTCCCACCTTCTGCCTTTGGCAACCACCAGTCTGTTATCTGTAATCTACGGCCTTGTTTTTTTCTCTTTTAGATTCCATATGTAAGTGAAATCATATGGTATTGGTCTTTCTCAGTTATTTCAGTTAGCATAATGCCCTCAAGCTCCAACTATGTTGTCTCAAATGGCAAGATTTCATTTTTGTCTATGGCAAAATATATACATAACATTTTCCTTATCCATTCATCTGTTGATGGACACTTAGGTTGTTTCCATATTTTGGCTGTTGTAAATAATGCTACAATGAATATGGGGGTGCAGATATCTTTTTGAGTTTTAGTTTTAGTTTTCTTCAAATAAATACCCAGAAGTGGAATTGCTGGATCATATAGTAGCTCCTTTAATTTTCTGAGGACCCACAACAGGAGTGGCCACAGCGGTGAGAGGCCCCCGTACCGGAAAAAAAAAAAGTGATCAGTCTAGCATTTTAGTTATATAGTGGATAATGGACTCAGCTATATTCTTTTGGCTTTTAGGTCTTTTTATTTTGAGAAGAGAACTACAAATTCTTTTTGATTTTTTAAAAAATGCCAACACAGTTACAGGACAGTTACAAAGATGTATTGGAAGGCTTATCAATGATAATTTTCTTTATGGATAAATTTAACACTTTAAATTGGATTTGGATGCCAAAGAAATACATAAAAATTTCAAGTATCACCCTGCTCTCACTTCCATATATATATATATATATATATATTTTTTTTTTTTTGCGGTACGCGGGCCTCTCACTGTTATGACCTCTCCGTTTGCGGAGCACAGGCTCCGGACGCGCAGGCTCAGCGGCCATGGCCCATGGGCCTAGCCGCTCCGCGGCATGTGGGATCCTCCCGGACCGGGGCACGAACCCGTGTCCCCTGCATCGGCAGGCGGACTCTCAACCACTGCGCCACCAGGGAAGCCCCCTTATATATTTTTAAACATTATTTTTTTCTTTCAACATGTATGTGTTGAGTTACAATTATGTGGCAGGCATTGTACCAAATGTTGGAGATAGAGCAGTGAGCAAAACAGATGTAGTCACTGATAATTAATTAGGCTCCAGAGTGAGCCTAATACAAGCTATGGAGGAGAAATAAATGGTGCTGTGATTATGTTTAACAGTCCTTAAAATGAGTGAAAACACTGACATAAGCTATTATCTACTAACTCAAATTATCTATCGATCTAATCCAAATTTTTAGAACGTTATTCTCCTCTAGCAGGTTAATAAATAAATTTCCTGTTATGTTTGTTTCATGATTCTACAACCTGCAAAATCAAAACCTTTAATTGGGTTGTGATCAAATTTGTCTCATGGAAAAAGTTGTCACATTTTTAAAATAAATTTATTTATTTATTTTTATTTATTTATTTTGGCTGCATTGGGTTTTTGCTGCTGTGTGTGGGCTTTCTATAGTTTCGGCAAGCAGGAGCTATGCTTCCTTGCAGTGCACGTGCTTCTCATTGCATTGGTTTCTCGTTGCAGAGCGTGGGCTCTAGACGTGCGGACTTTAGTAGTTGTGGCTCTCTGGCGTAGTTGCTCTGTGGCATGTGGGGTTTTCCTGGACCAGGGATCGAACCTGTGTCCCCTGCATTGGCAGGCGGAGTCTTAACCACTGCGCCACCAGGGAAGTTCCTGTCACGTTGTTTTAAATAAAAGTGGTGGTGAATTAAAATGGCTTAATAGTTATGGATATAAGAGGCAGGTGAATTAAAAAATGATGCCCATTTAGTATTAACTTTAATTTTCCTGAAGAGAGGTGACAGGCCTAAAATAGTTGATTGTTGTTTTTTCTTATAATTTTAGAAGGAAAATACTTTGTTTTTTCACGTGACATTAACAGTACTATAGGACTTGTATTTGCAAATGATAGGACCAACAATGGATTAATTTCCAAAATATACAAACAGATCGTACAACTCAATATCAAAAAAACAAACACCCCGATCAAAAAATGGGCAGAAGATCTAAACAGACATTTTCCAAAGAAGACATACAAATGGCCAACAGGCACATGAAAAGATGCTCACAATCTCTAATTATCAGAGAAATGCGAATCAAAACTACAAAGAGGTGTCACCTCATTCCAATCCAAATGGCCATCATCAAAGAGTCAACAGATAATAAATACTGGAGAGGGTGTGGAGAAAAAGGAACCCTCCTACACTGTTGGTGGGAATGTATTGGATTGGCCAAAACATTTGTTCGGGTTTTTCCATAAGAGGTTACGGGAAAACCTGAACCAACTTTTTGACCAACCCAATACATTGGTGCAGTCACTATGGACAACAGTATGGAGGTTCATTAGAAAACTAAAAATAGAGTTACCGTATGATCCTGCAATCCCACTCCTGAGCATATATCCAGAGAAAACTATAATTCGAAAAGATACATGCACCCCAGTGTTCACTGCAGCACTATTTACAATAGCCAAGACATGGAAGCAACCCAAATGTCCATCGACAGATGAGTGGACAAAGAAGTGGTATATACCGTGATCACAAAGGTGGTTTTCCCAGGGTGAGGCCCATCCATTGCACTGCGGGTGTGCTGACCCCTGTGATTTCCCCAAAGGTGGGAAACTCGACTGCATAGTTTGTGGTAGTGGGGGACTGTGTTCACGCTCTCCCCTGAAAAAAAAGTGGTATATATATGCAATGGAATATTTCTCAGCCATAAGAAAGAGTGAAAAATGCCATTTGCAGCAACACAGATGGACCTATAGATTATCATACTAAGTGAAATAAGCAAAGACAAATATCATATGATATCACTTTTATGTGGAATCAAAAAAAAAAAGTACAAATGAACTTATTTACAAAACAGAAAGAGACTCACAGGCATAGAAAACACACTTCTGACTACCAAAGGGGAAGGGTGGGGAGAGGGATAAATTAGGAGTTTGGGATTAACATATACACACTACTATATATAAAATAGATAACCAACAAGGACCTACTGTATAGCACAGGGAACTATACTCAATATTTTGTAATAAACTATAAGGGAAAAGAATCTTAAAAAAAATACGTGTGTGTAATTGAATCACTTTGCTATACACCTGAAACTAGCACATTATAAATCAACTATACTTCAATAAGAAGAAAAAAGTGAACTCAATTTGAGATGTTGCTTATACATTGGTAAGCTTTAGGAATTGTGCAAGGTGATGTGTCAGAGTCCTTATCACAGAAAGGAAAGAATAGGTAAGTAAATAGAGTAGGAAAAATGTTGGGGGCTAGCTAAATGTAGAGGCTTTCAGTGTTTATTTTGTGATTGTTCCATATTTTATGACTATAGTTGCTTTAAAAATATCTTTTTTTTTTTTTTTTTTTTTTTGTGCTACGCGGGCCTCTCAGTGTTGTGGCCTCTCCCGTTGCGGAGCACAGGCTCTAGACGCGCAGGTTCAGCGACCATGGCGCACGGGCCCAGCCGCTCCGCGGCATGTGGGATCTTCCCGGACCGGGGCACGAACTCGTGTCCCCTGCATCGGCAAGCGGACTCTCAACCACTGCGCCACCAGGGAAGCCCTAAAAATATCTTGATTATCAAGATTTGTTAACATTTTGTAACGAGATGTGAACTCTTCAATGTCGGAGAATTTTGTTTCCCCCTTGGAAATAAGCTCCGCTGCCTCTTGATCTTCATTCTCTTTGACTGACATCCTGTAGTTAGTGCCTCATGGGTTTACGCTGATGATTTTACCTAGTTCATTCTCAGATTCTCTAGTTATGATCTTATAAAGTATCCCTCATGACTAAAAAGAATGTATTCTGACCAAAACAGGCTTCATTTCTACTCTGAACTGCTAATAAATTTCAAACAGAAAGCTCTTCAATCCCAACCCAAAAAGTCTATACTTAGCATAGCTTTTAAAGAATCCTGATCGAGCACTGTAAACAACTCTACATTTTTTTTAACACTGATTTTTCAAGCAGTGAAAATTTCCTCTGCTAGAAACATTCCAAGGTTTTCATCACCTTTTCTGGCACCAAATCTTGGATGTGTCAAATTGTGGAAAGCCCTTTGGCTGTAAGAGCTGCTTCCACCTGTGAAGCCTTTATTCTGATTTCTTAACCGGAAGATTGATTTAATTGTTAATGTTGACTACGTCAGTGGTGAGCCATTTGGTCTTTGGTTGGGTAGGGTGTGCACAGTGCTTGATCTCTGTACACTTGGCAGTGCTCTTGTCTGATGGGATGCTGGAGGAAGAGACTGAGTGGAAACTGTTTGGCTGCTGTTTCTGGAAGGTTAGGAAGATATGATCTGCTTATTTTGAGGCGGGGCAATAAGACACAAACTGCCTTCTAGAAATTTTATTGTAGAAGTCGATATTTAATTTTATTATCGTTATAAAAACTGAAAAGTAAGTAGCCCAAAGAACAGTCTTGGTTTTAATATATCATGAGTTACCACACACTTGAAGGCTATTGCCATTCCATGCAATCACGGAAAGAGCTCCTCTTTCATGGTGACATAAACCTGAAAACTTATTTTCCCCAACAAATTAGCAATTTGAAGCTCTTTGCCTTTCTAAACTGTTTGTATTGTGTAATATTGAGCAGATGACAATTACAGATATCTTGGCCATTAGATATTAAGTGCTAAATATTGTATGCAGCATTCAAAACATGATCTGCTCTGTAAATGTATTTGATAGGAAGTAGGTGTCTTCATTTATGTCAATCACTCCTTCATTTATTCACTTATTATTTTATGCCACAGACACCTTTCTCTCCAGTCATTTTCAAGAAACACATACCTAAGCCTTATTTCATACTATTTAAGTTAGAAATGCATAGCGCCCAGGCATTTGTACATTTTAAAACCTTTTAGGGTTTATAATATAAAGAGGAAAAGCATTGTTCTACATATGTAACTGACTTATTTCTGCAGGTGGTATAATTGATGATGCCTTACTCACCTGCACATGTTTATAAACAAAACAAAACAGTGGACGGTTTATGTCCTTTTGACACTGAACAGATGTGAATTTGATTCCCGTATTAAGTGCCTGAGGGACTTACAAGTACGCCTGTTAATTTGTTGCTTGTTCTTCTAAAGTCTTAAATTTACATTCATCGATGACTCCAGGGCTTTCACAGAAATAGTAGCTACAGTCCTCCTAGCCATATGCCAAGATATTAAATGATTGTCTTTCTTTCACAAGCCTCTGAACATTGCAGTGTGTGGATTCTTTCTCTCTATTTCTTTCTCTATTATCTGATTTAGAAGGTTGCTAGGTAATACTGGCCAAGAGAGTAGAACATTCTTTGATTCCTTTGGTGTGCACAGTGGCTTCTTCTATCAAATATGTGACAATTGAAGCATCTGGAGAATTATCACCACTTACTTCCAACCAGTTAAAGGAATAGAGTAGGTACAGAAAAAGAAACTGATGCTTAATAGGAGGTGGGTTCTGTCTAATTAAAAAAAAAAAAACATGGATTTTAAAGACAGGTGGAAGATATAGCTGTCTAAGTGACTGGAAAGCCCTTTCCACTCTTCATTTCCCAGGAACAGTGGAAATACTAAATTTTGAAAAAAATTATCTCCTTCCCAATTCTTAATAACTTTTCTATTAACATCATTGCCTGTTTTATCTTCTGGAAAATATTATTTTTGTCATTGTACTTGTGAGAATTCAGAGTTATAACATCTATTTTCCTTTGGTACTTTCAAGGGTTCATTTTTACACCTTTGAACAGTTATAGTATGTCTTCGTGTGTGACATTTTTAGTCTATAGAAGGTACTTGGTGCACCTGTCGATTTGAAGATGCTTTGCAATAACTTTGTGGTCACTCAGGGAATTGAATCCATTGAACAGGAACTATTGAAAGCAATGGATATACATCAAGTAATGGTTGACGAGAGTTGGGTTTAGCAGTGTTTGCAGGGACCAAATTATGGAGGAGTGTAAAATTTATCCTGCTGATTCCAAGGCTGCACTGAAGGATGGTTAATCGGTGGGTGGCAGAATCAAGATCTGCATTTCCAAGCTATTGCTGCCAGGAGGTAGAGTAAGATCTGGGGGAAACATATAGGTAAGGAGAGTTAGTCCGATTCAAGGCAGAGTGTTATTAATGTCGGGCAGAGGGAATGGAGAAGATGCAATAGATTCTAGAGCTCTTTTGAAAGTTAAATGGACAAGACATGGTGACAGGCTATAGGGAGTTGAGTAAAGGGGAGAAATATGATGTAACTTGAAGAGCTGGCAACATTTTCCTAGTTGAAAAATTTGGGAGCAGAGCAGCTTTGACAATCATGAAGATAAGGGCTTATTTCGACTTATCTAATTTGTGACACCTTTGGGAGCTGACCAGTGGCAATGGTCTTGCTAGTTATACTTCATATGCTTGTATAATATTGCTTGTAATAGATTGTGTTTGCAGTTTTTCAGAAGGTATATTAAAAATCTTCAATTTACATGCAGTGGTTTTAATGTATGCCATGGCTACTTTATCATCTCTCTTATTTAGAACTAGCCTACCTCCCTCTGTGTTGCTCAGAAGAATCATTTGCTATAGTTAAATAAGTCCTTGTTGTTTCCTGCCCGATCATCCTGCCAATGGTGCTCAAGTAATCAGAAGCCCTTTCGCAATGCTGTGCTGGCAAATACCAGAGAAATTCCTGTTGGCTTTCTTCGTGGGAGTTTGCAGTCCTGTTACATGGATGGGAAGTGCCCACTGAGAACACTTTCAGATTCCCAGGATTACCTGGGTAACTTATTGGTACAGAGATGCCTGTGGAGAGAATTCACAGAGGAAAGTGAAGATTTTACATCCCAAACAGCATGTTCGGAGTACCAGGTTCATGGTACTAGGCCCTCAGCATCTGTATCCATGTTCTAATGAAGCCCAACTCATTTGGAGTGGTCTGTCTCCAAGAAGAGAGCTCACATATTTTTATTTGTTGTAGTAAAAAACAGACAATGATTTTACCTTTGTATGTCATTAGATTTTGGTTTATATATGCAGATAAATAGAACATAAGTTACTCGAGGGCAGAGAATCTGTCTTGTTCATCATTATATCTCTGCCGTCTGGACATATCCCTAACGCTCAATAAATATTGGTTAAATGAATGAATTTTAGTTACTGGAGTAATGATTCCAGTTTTTCTCTTATCTCAGCATTTGTCTGTCTCTGTGTGAACTGACGGAAGGGATAAAGGAGAGGGCACGGGCTGGGGAAGTTGCCTTAGCCATAGGGCAGACAGTTGAGTTCCAGTGGGTGGACAGAACCATTGTGTCCAAAGTTACCTTAGACTACCTCCAGCCGCTTTTGAGAAAATAGATTAGCTCCAGGAGTTCAGGATGAAGCAACAGGGAGCATTGACTTATGGGTCTGACACAGCCATGGAGAATCAGATGGCATTTAATACATATATATCCTGGGCTTTCACAGGTTTTTTTTTTTTGAGTTCTAGGTCAGCCCATGTCATCGAGTAGGATTTATTTATCAAGTTTTAGTTCTGGAGGTGTGACAGAAGTACAGTATTATCCTAGAAACTCAGACAGGTACCAAGTTAGTAACAGTTATATACTGAGGCCCACAGAAGGGATACACAATTAGGAAAGTGGCTGTCTGTATCCTCTTACCAGCATGGGTGGCTTCAGGAGGGAGGAGGTTGTGAGTCAGAACAATCAGCATGTCCTTCAGCCAGTAAGATGAGTGACCAACATCAATGAATGAGAAATGGAAAAGCCTATTTGCTCTCTTCCCTACTGTGCTTTGGCTCTAGAGTGGGTGGGTGGGGACCTGCAGTGAAGCCTGGGGGTAAGGATGTGGTGATGCTCCATGGCACACTGTAAGCATTCGTCCTTTGCCTCCCTTCTCCTCCCCCGCGTTGCATCCTTTCATTTATCCTTTACATCCTTTCTACATCCTATCCTCTCTTTTTCTCCCTTTTGACCCTCTCTTTCCCTTTTTCTCATCCTCCTTCCTTCTTCCCCCCTGCAGGATATCATTTTTAAGTATGGTAAAAATTCTATACCTAATATTTTATAATATAGGAAAATAAAATCTAATATATAACTAAGGATAATCTAGGAAAAATATGTATGAACTACCTGGTGTTGGGAGGTCCGTAAAATTGAAAAGAATGTATTATATTTTTGGCTATATTGATACAGTCTAAGCCTTGAGTTAAAAAAATGTTTTACACATAGCAAAGAAAATACAGAAGCCATAGATAAATTGTGTTTGCTTTATTGTTCTTATAAAGAATGAGAAAAATCAGCACAGATTTGTTTGTTTTTGCTTTTGAATTAGCTGTAGGAGAACAGATGTCTACAAGATGTAGAGCATATTTTCTTTTTTGGAGAGTACACTTTTTCTCAGTGATTTGAGCTGTATAAATTTGTGTGGCTTTTTTTCCTTTTCATTGAATTACTATAATTCTTTGAGAATGTATTAATTTGATACCATTATTTTCCTATTATTTTTACAATGTTATATATGGTGAAGTTTTGTTCATTTGTGGTTTTAAGACTGATTCCTTAGGTGACTGTTGAGCCCAGACAGAAGAGATGATGTTAGTCTCTTTTGATGCGAGGAAAAGGGCTCACTTCAGTAAGGTTATGTTTAGGAATGAAAAAGACAGGCGTCCCAGACATGTGTCTAGCCTTTAAGGGAACCCAGGGAAGATGGACCTGAGATTCAGAAATGGGAAGTAACCAGTACATCTCTGAGCTGATTGCCTCTCTGCCCCCTAGTGACAGAGTTGATTCTCTGCCACTGGAATGATGTAGCTACCTTCCGTCTGCTTTTCCCGCTGCTACCAGCATCCTCTCTCTTTATATTTCTCTTTCTTCTGACTCAGTTTCTGATCACTCATAGTAGTTATTCTTCATGATTTCTACTGCCTCGGAACATCTGTTAAGCATTTTCTCCCTGCGTCTTATTTTTCTGCCCCAAATAGTCCGATTCTTTTCCATGTCAGAGTTCAGAATCTAGAACATGTCCTTGGTTCAGGTAACCCACTGTTACGTTGTTTAGGTGGAGCTTTTGCACAAGGTCCCCGCTTAAGCCTTAGATGATGTATCTTAGCTCAGGTGCTCACTCTAGTCTCCTCAGAGGCGAAGGGTTATGCCAAGTGCTTCCTGGCAGGTTAATCTCTTAGCAGGAGGGTGAGGGCAGGACCCTTATAGATGGGATTTATTGGCACGGCAGGCATTTTGGGAGAAACAGATGGCCAGTTTGCATATAGTGAGACATTACTTTGGCACAAGGAGTGCAGTGGTTAGAGAACCTGAAACACTAGCCCAGTGACCTGCTCATCCTTGGCCCTCCATGTATTTTGGCCTTGATGAAACAATCAATAAATGAGAAATAATTGTTTCTCACTTAGTTTTAGAGGCCTTCCTTGACTCTCATTGCATATTTTGTTTATCACCCTCATTTAATTCACAAATTTTTCTTTCAAACTTAATTTTCATTTACTACTTTACGGGTTATTTCAACCCATAGGTGGGGCTTAAAAATATATAAACAGCTTCTAAAGGGAGTTAAGCTTATTTGATAATGGAGACATCTGAAGTAGGTAAGGCTCTTTCAGTTTTAAAAGGTGATAAAGATTGCATCTCAGAGTGTTGTCTCTATCTTGGATAAAGTCTCTGAGCAGATACTCAAATAGTACACAGGTAACACTGGCAAAAAGCAGAGTCACTACAGATAACTCAACTTCGTTTCTTTTTATGGCTGAGTAATATTCCATTGAGTGGCATGTACATATATAAACTACCAAATGTAAAACCGATAGCTAGTGGGAAGCAGCCGCATAGCACAGGGAGATCAGCTCCGTTCTTTGTGACCACCTAGAGGGGTGGGATAGGGAGGGTAGGAGTGGGGGAGATGCAAGAGGGAAGAGGTATGGGGATATACATATATGTAAAGCTGATTCACTTTGTTATAAAGCAGAAACTAACACACCATTGTAAAGCAATTATACTCCAATAAAGATGTTAAAAAAAAAAGAAGAAAAGCAGAGTCAGAATTTTAAAAATGTGAGAGGGGGGGCTTCCCTGGTGGCGCAGTGGTTGAGAGTCCGCCTGCCAATGCAGGGGACATGGGTTCGTGCCCCAGACCGGGAGGATCCCACATGCCGTGGAGCAGCTAGGCCCGTGAGTCATGGCCGCTGAGCCTGTATGTCCGAAGCCTGTGCTCCGCAACGGGAGAGGCCACAACAGTGAGAGGCCCGCGTAACGCAAAAAAAAAAAAAAAAAATGTGAGAGGAGGTTGTCTTTAAATGCTTTTTTTTTTTTTTCATCTTTAATGGAGTATAATTGCTTTACAATGGTGTGTTAGTTTCTGCTTTATAACAAAGTGAACCAGTTACACATATACATATGTTCCCATCTCTCTTCCCTCTGGCGTCTCCCCCCTCCCACCCTCCCAATCCCACCCCTCCAGGCGGTCACAAAGCACCGAGCTGATCTCCCTGTGCCATGCGGCTGCTTCCCACTAGCTATCTACCTTACGTTTGTTAGTGTGTATATGTCCGTGCCTCTCTGTCGCCCTGTCACCACTCACCCTTCCCCCTCCCCATGTCCTCAAGTCCGTTCTCCAGTAGGTCTGTGTCTTTATTCCTGTCTTACCCCTAGGTTCTTCATGACATTTTTTTTTTCTAAAATTCCATATATATGTGTTAGCATACGGTATTCGTCTTTCTCTTTCTGACTTACTTCACTCTGTATGACAGACTCTAGGTCTATCCACCTCATTACAAATAGCTCAATTTCGTTTCTTGTTATGGCTGGGTAATATTCCATTTTATATATGTGCCACATCTTCTTTATCCATTCATCTGTCAGTGGACACCTAGGTTGTTTCCTTGTCCTGGCTATTGTAAATAGTGCTGCAATGAACACTGTGGTACATGTCTCTTTTTGAATTATGGTTTTCTCAGGGTATATGCCCAATAGTGGGATTGCTGGGTCATATGGTAGTTCTATTTGTAGTTTTTTAAGGAACCTCCATACTGTTCTCCATAGTGGCTGAACCAGTTCACATTCCCACCAGCACTGCAAGAGTGTTCCCTTTTCTCCACACCCTCTCCAGCATTTATTGTTTCTAGATTTTTTGATGATGGCCATTCTGACCAGTGTGAGATGATAGCTCATTGTAGTTTTGATTTGCATTTCTCTAATGATTAATGATGTTGAGCATGCTTTCATGTGTTTGTTGGCAGTCTGCATATCTTCTTTGGAGAAATGTCTATTTGGGTCTTCTGCCCATTTTTGGATTGGGTTGTTTGTTTTTTTGTTATTGAGCTGCATGAGCTACTTATACATTTTGGAGATTCATCCTTTGTCAGTTGCCTCATTTGAAAACACTTTCTCCCATTCTGAGGGTTGTCTTTTGGTCTTGTTTATTTTCTCCTTTGCTGTGCAAAAGCTTTTAAGTTTCATTGGGTCCCATTTGTTTATTTTTGTTTTTATTTCCATTTCTCTAGGAGGTGGGTCAAAAAGGATCTTGCTGTGATTTATGTCATAGAGTGTTCTGTCTATGTTTTCCTCTAAGAGTTTGATAGTTTCTGGCCTTATATTTAGGTCTTTAATCCATTTTGAGCTTATTTTTGTGTATGGTGTTAGGGAGTGATCTAATCTCATACTTTTACATGTACCTGTCCAGTTTTCCCAGCACCACTTATTGAAGAGGCTGTCCTTTCTCCACTGTACATTCCTGCCTCCTTTATCAAAGATAAGGTGAGCATATGTGCGTGGGTTTATCTCTGGGCTTTCTATCCTGTTCCATTGATCTATCTTTCTGTTTTTGTGCCAGTACCATACTGTCTTGATTACTGTAGCTTTGTAGTATAGTCTGAAGTCAGGGAGCCTGATTCCTCCAGCTCCGTTTTTCGTTCCCAAGATTGCTTTGGCTGTTTGGAGTCTTTTGTGTTTCCATATAAATTGTGGAATTTTTTGTTCTAGTTCTGTGAAAAATGCCAGTGGTAGTCTGATAGGGATTGCACTGAACCTGTAGATTGCTTTAGGTAGTAGAGTCATTTGCACAATGTTGATTCTTCCAATCCAAGAACATGGTATATCTCTCCATCTCTTTGTATCATCTTTAATTTATTTCATCAGTGTCTTATAATTTTCTGCATACAGGTCTTTTTGTCTCCTCAGGTAGGTTTATTCCTAGATATTTTATTCTTTTTGTTGCAATGGTAAATGGGAGTGTTTTCTTGATTTCACTTTCGGATTTTTCATCGTTAGTGTATAGGAATGCCAGAGATTTCTGTGCATTAATTTTGTATCCTGCTACTTTACCAAATTCTTTGTTTAGCTCTAGTAGTCTTCTGGTAGCATCTTTAGGATTCTCTATGTATAGTATCATGTCATCTGCAAACAGTGACAGCTTTACTTCTTCTTTTCCAATTTCGATTCCTTTTATTTCCTTTCCTTCTCTGATTGCTATGGCTAAAACTTCCAAAACTATGTTGAATAAGAGTGGTGAAAGTGGGCAACCTTGTCTTTTTCCTGATCTTAGTGGAAATGCTTTCAGTTTTTCATCATTGAGGACGATGTTGGCTGTGGGTTTGTCATATATGGCCTTTATTATGTTGAGGAAAGTTCCCTCTATGCCTACTTTCTGCAGGGTTTTTTATCATAAATGGGTGTTGAATTTTGTCAAAAGCTTTCTCTGCATCTATTGAGATGATCATATGGTTTTTCTCCTTCAATTTGTTAATATGGTGTATCACGTTGATTGATTTGAGTATATTGAAGAATCCTTGCATTCCTGGAATAAACCCCACTTGATCATGGTGTATGATCCTTTTAATGTGCTGTTGGATTCTGTTTGCTAGTATTTTGTTGAGGATTTTTGCATCTATGTTCATCAGTGATATTGGCCTGTAGTTTTCCTTCTTTGTGACATCCTTGTCTGGTTTTGGTATCAGGGTGATGGTGGCCTCGTAGAATGAGTTTGGGAGTGTTCCTCCCTCTGCTATATTTTGGAATAGTTTGAGAAGGATAGGTGTTAGCTCTTCTCTAAATGTTTGATAGAATTCTCCTGTGAAGCCATCTGGTCCTGAGCTTTTGTTTGTTGGAAGATTTTTAATCACAGTTTCAATTTCAGTGCTTGTGATTGGTCTGTTCATATTTTCTATTTCTTCCTGATTTA
The DNA here is from genome assembly GCF_963455315.2 of Globicephala melas. Taxonomy (NCBI): domain Eukaryota; kingdom Metazoa; phylum Chordata; class Mammalia; order Artiodactyla; family Delphinidae; genus Globicephala; species Globicephala melas. The sequence continues at coordinate 45,617,380 of NC_083320.1, read as the reverse complement.
GTCTTGGCAGGTTGTGCATTTCTAAGAATTTGTCCATTTCTTCCAGGTTGTCCATTTTATTGGCATAGAGTTGCTTGTAGTAATGTCTCATGATCTTTTGTATTTCTGCAGTGTCAGTTGTTACTTCTCCTTTTTCATTTCTAATTCTATTGATTTGCATCTTCTCCCTTTTTTTCTTGATGAGTCTGGCTAATGGTTTATCAATTTTGTTTATCTTCTCAAAGAACCAGCTTTTAGTTTTATTGATCTTTGCTATTGTTTCCTTCATTTCTTTTTCATTTATTTCTGATCTGATTTTTATGATTTCTTTCCTTCTGCTAACTTTGGGGTTTTTTTGTTCTTCTTTCTCTGATTGCTTCAGGTGCAAGGTTCGGTTTTATATTCGAGATGTTTCCTGTTTCTTAAGGCAGGATTGTACTGCTATAAACCTACCTGTTAGAACTGCTTTTGCTGCATCCCATAGATTTTGGTTCGTCGTGTCTCCATTGTCATTTTTTTCTATGTATTTTTTTATTTCCTCTTTGATTTATTCAGTGATCACTTGGTTATTAAGTAGTGTATTGTTTAGCCTCCATATTTTGTATTTTTTACAGATCTTTTCCTGTAATTGATATCTAGTCTCATAGTGTTGTGGTCGGAAAAGATACTTGATACAATTTCAATTTTCTTAAATTTACCAAGGCTTGATTTGTGACACAAGATATGATCTATCCTGGAGAATGTTCCATGAGCACTTGAGAAAAATGTGTATTCTGTTGTTTTTGGATGGAATGTCCTATAAATATCAATTAAGTCCATCTTGTTTAATGTAACATTTAAAGCTTGTGTTTCCTTATATATTTTCATTTTGGATGATCTGTCCATTGGTTAAAGTGGGGTGTTCAAGTCCCCTACTATGAATGTGTTACCGTCGATTTCCCCTTTTATGGCTGTTAGTATTTGCCTTATGTATTGAGGTGCTTCTATGTTGGGTGCATAAATATTTACAATTGTTATATCTTCTTCTTGGATCGATCCCTTGATCCATTATGTAGTGTCCTTTTTTTTTTTTTTTTCAGTACACAGGCCTCTCAATGTTGTGGCCTCTCCCGTTGCGGAGCACAGACTCAGTGGCCATGGCTCACAGGCCCAGCCGCTCTGCGGCATGTGGGATCTTCCCGGACTGGGGCACAAACCCGCGTCCCCTGCATCGGCAGGTGGACTCTCAACTACTGCACCACCAGGGAAGCCCTAGTGTCCTTCTTTGTCTCTTCTAATAGTCTTTATTTTAAAGTCTATTTTGTCTGATATGAGAATTGCTACTCCAGCTTTCTTTTGGTTTCCATTTGCATGAAATATCTTTTTCCATCCCCTTACTTTCAGTCTGTATGTGTCTCTAGGTCTGAAGTGGGTCTCTTGTAGACAGCAAATATATGGGTCTTGTTTTTGTATCCATTCAGCCAATCTGTGTCTTTTGGTGGGAGCATTTAGTCCATTAACATTTAAGGTAATTATCGATATGTATATTCCTATTCCCATTTTCTTAATTGTTTTGGGTTCGTTATTGTAGGTGTTTTCCTTCTCTTGTGTTTCTTGCCTAGAGCAGTTCCTTTAGCAGTTGTTGTAAAGCTGGTTTGGTGGTGCTGAACTCTCTCAGCTTTTGCTTGTCTGTAAAGGTTTTAATTTCTCCATCAAATCTGAATGAGATCCTTGCTGGGTAGAGTAATCTTGGTTGCAGGTTTTTCTCCTTCATCACTTAAATATGTCCTGCCAGTCCCTTCTGGCTTGCAGAGTTTCTGCTGAAAGATCAGCTGTTAACCTTATGGGGATTCCCTTGTGTGTTATTTGTTGTTTTTCCCTTGCTGCTTTTAATATGTTTTCTTTGTATTTAATTTTTGACAGTTTGATTAATATGTGTCTTGGCATATTTCTCCTTGGATTTATCCTGTATGGGACTCTCTGTGCTTCCTGGACTTGATTAACTATTTCCTTTCCCATATTAGGGAAGTTTTCAACTATAATCTCTTCAAATATTTTCTCAGTCCCTTTCTTTTTCTCGTTTTCTTCTGGAACCCCTATAATTCGAATGTTGGTGTGTTTAATGTTGTCCCAGAGGTCTCTGAGACTGTCCTCTGTTCCTTTCATTTTTTTCCTTTGTTCTGCTCTGCAGTAGTCATTTCCACTACTTTATCTTCCAGGTCACTTATCTGTTCTTCTGCCTCAGTTATTCTGCTGTTGATCCCATCTAGAGTATTTTTAATTTCATTTATTGTGTTGTTCATCATTGTTTGTTTTATCTTTAGTTCTTCTAGTTCCTTGTTAAATGTTTCTTGCATTTTGTCCATTCTATTTCCAAGATTTTGGATCATCTTTACTATCATTATTCTGAATTCTTTTTCAGATAGACTGCCTATTTCCTCTTCATTTGTTAGGTCTGGTGGGTTTTTATCTTGCTCCTTCATCTGCTGTGTGTTTTTCTGTCTTCTCATTTTGCTTATCGTACTGTGTTTGGTGTCTCCTTTTTGCAGGCTGCAGGTTCATAGTTCCCGTTGTTTTTGGTGTCTGTGCCCAGTCGCTAAGGTTGGTTTAGTGGGTTGTGTAGGCTTCCTGGTGGAGGGGACTAGTGCCTTTGTTCTGGTGGATGAGGCTGTATCTTGTCTTTCTGGTGGGCAGGTCCACGTCTGGTGGTGTGTTTTGGAGTGTCTGTGGACTTATGATTTTAGGCAGCCTCTCTGCTAATGGGTGGTGTTGTGTTCCTATCTTGCTAGTTATTTGGCATAGGATGTCCAGCACTGTAGCTTGCTGGTCATTGAGTGAAGTTGGGTGCTGGTGTTGAGATGGAGGTCTCTGGGAGATTTTCGCCATTTGATATTATGTGGAGCTGGGAGGTCTCTTGTGGACCAGTGCCCTGAAGTTGGCTCTCCCACCTCAGAGGCACAGCACTGACTCCTGGCTGCAGCACCAAGAGCCTTTCATCCACATGGCTCAGAATAGAAGGGAGAAAAAGTAGAAAGAAAGAATTAGTAGAAGTAGAAAGAAAGAAAGAAAGAAAGGAGGGAGGGAGGGAGGAAGGAAGGAGGGAAGGAAGGAAAAAAGAAAGAAAGAAGATAAAGTAAAATAAAATAAAGATAAAATATAATAAAGTTATTAAAATAAAAAATAATTATTAAGAGAAAACAAATTAAAAAAATAAAAGAAATGGACAGATAGAACCCTAGGACAAATGGTGGAAGCAAAGCTCTACAGACATAATCTCACACAGAAGCATACACATACACACTCACAAAAAGAGGAAAAGGGGAAAAAAACATAAATCTTGCTCTCAAAGTCCACCTCCTCAATTTGGGATGATTCATGTGTAAAGGAGGGAAGGAAGGAAAGAAAGAAAGAAGATAAAGTAAAATAAATAAAGTTATTGAAATAAAATATAATTATTAAGAAAAAAAACTAAAACAAAAAAAAGAAAACAAAAAACGGATGGATAGAACCCTAGGACAAATGGTGGAAGCAAAGCTATACAGAAAAAATCTCACACAGAAGCATATACATACACAGTCACAAAGAGGAAAAGGGGAAAAATCATAAATCTTGCTCTCAAAGTCCACCTCCTTAATTTGGGATGATTTGTTGTCTATTCATGTATTCCACAGATGCAGGGTACATCAAGTTGATTGTGGAGGTTTAATCCACTGCTTCTGAGTCTGCTGGGAGAGATTTCCCTTTCTCTTCTTTGTTCTCACAGCTCCCAGGGGCTCAGCTTTGGATTTGGCCCTGCCTCTGCGTGTAGGTTGCCGGAGGGCGTCTGTTCTTTGCTCAGACAGGACGGGGTTAAAGGAGCCGCTGATTCGGGGGCTCTGGCTCACTCAGGCGGGGGGAGGGAGGGGCACGGAGTGTGGGGCGAGCCTGCGGAGGCAGAGGCCTGCATGACGTTGCACCAGCCTGAGGCGTGCAGTGCATTCTCCTGGGGGAGTTGTCCCTGGATCCCGGGACCCTGGCAGTGGCGGGCTGCACAGGCTCCCCGGAAGCAGGGTGTGGATAGTGACCTGTGCTTGCACACGGGCTTCTTGGTGGCGGCAGCAGCAGCCTTAGCATCTCATGCCCGTATGTGGGGTCCACGCTTTTAGCCGCAGCTCGCGCCCGTCTCTGGAGCTCCTTTAAGCAGCGCTCTTAATCCCCTCTCCTCCCGCACCAGGAAACAGAGGGAAGAAAAAGTCTCTTGCCTCTTCGGCAGGTCCAGACTTTTCACCGGACTCCCTCCCAAACAGCCGTGGCACACTAACGCCCTGCAAGCTGTGTTCACGCCGCCAACCCCAGTCCTCTCCCAGCACTCAGACCGAAGCCCGAGCCTCAGCTCGCAGCCCCGCCTGCCCCGTTGGGTGAGCAGACAAGCCTCTCGGGCTGGTGAGTGCCGGTCGGCCCTGATCCTCTGTGCGGGAATCTTCCCGCTTTGCCCTCTGCACCCCTGTGGCTGCGCGCTCCTCCGCAGCGCCGAAGCTCCCCTCCTCCGCCACCCGCAGTCTCCACCCGCGAAGGGGCTTCCTAGTGTGTGGAAACCTTTCCTCCTTCACAGCTCCCTCCCACTGGTGCAGGTCCCGTCCCTATCCTTTTGTCTCTGTTTATTCTTTTTTCTTTTGCCCTACCCAGGTACGTGGGGAGTTTCTTGCCTTTTGGGAGGTCTGAGGTCTTCTGCCAGCGTTCAGTAGGTGTTCTGTAGGAGTTGTTCCACGTGTAGATGTATTTCTGATGTATCTATGGGGAGGAAGGTGATCTCCGCGTCTTACTCTTCCGCCATCTTCTCGGAAGCCCTAACTGCTTTTAAATGTATGTGTTGCTTCTGGTTAATTCTGTGTGTGTGTGTGTGTGTGTGTGTGTGTGTGTGTGTGTGTGTGTGTGGTTTTATTATTGTTAGTTTCTTTATTTGTTTGATTTTTGTTAAGGTGGAACTTGATAACCTATTCATAAGACTTTTCTCTCTTCTAGCAGTCTTTTGGCTGTTTCTCCCCCAAATCTTTCCCATGTATCTACTGAGCATGTACTATGTACCAAGCACAAAGAAAGTGATGCAGTTTTTATCTAATTCAGATAGACAGTAAGCCTGTGATTGCTGTACTTATAATCCAGCTGGCAAGATGTAAATAGGTTGAAAAGTATGGTTTCCTTGATTAGGCAGCAATTTTCATTGTGTACAAGCACCTGGTATATTCTTTCAGACTTCACACTGTGTCTTGTTTTCTTCTGTAAAAGGTCTTCTTGTCAAGTTCTAATAGACAAAAAATAAATTTCATCATTATTTCATTGATAATAAGCAATTCATAGCTTAGAATAATTTTCTCACAAAAGCATGCTTTAGCTACAATGGGTGAGGGATTTTCTTTTCCAGTATTATCAATAAAAATTTAGAGTTCACCAAAAATATGTGAAAGAAAATGACAATTAGTACACAGGATTTTAGCTTGCAAACTAGTTGTGTTATCCTCTAGTCGTGAATAGAAAGTAGAATTGCTGAGTTGGGGTGTCTTGGTTCTGATGCTTGTAATTCATCTCTCAATATTGACTGTATTGATTTTCTTTTTGGAAAAATAAGGAAACACAGCCCTACATATGGGCAGGGTTATTTTGAAAATAAAATGTTGTTATACCAGTGAAAACATTTCGAAAAGTTAGAAGAACCTAAAAGATTAATCATCATCAGTGGCTCACCTAGTTTAAATAGATTACTATTTAGAAATTAAGAATTAAGTTAGATGCAAGCTCCTAATAAGATGACATCTATTTTTGCTTTTATAATAACAAGTTATAATATGCTTACATGTCTGATTCCTCTACTACATTCAAAGCTCCACTTCTTCATCTGTATCCCGAGTGCAGAGCACTGAGCAGGTATTTAATAAATGTTCATTGGATGAATAAAACTGGGGAGGACATGAGGAAAGAACATCTTTATAACATCATAGTCTGATTATTATAAATTAGAGAACTAGCTTTCAGTCATATTTTGGAGACAGGTAAATCTTTTAAACAGGTACCTCGCTCATTGTTTCCTCTTTGCCTCAATCTGTGAAATTGGAAGTTTTTTGTTTCTGTAATTTCACCTCTTTTGCTGTTGAGTCATTACAGTAAAACATTAAGAGGATGTGCTCTTGGTAATATCTTTGTCGATATTAAATGAAGTCTTCATTGCCTGAACGAATGTACTGTACTGATTTGATTTTAAATGCTTTCATGCATAGCAAAGAGATGAAGACTGGTTTGCCCAGTTTTATCTAGTCATGAGTGCTCCAGAGGAGTGACCTGCCATGGCTAATACTATTACTTTCCTCATAATAATAGATTCAGAACTTTCAAAGACTGCTCTTTAATCATTTACTTTTTAAAAATAAAGTGGGTTGTTTTATTAAAATTAATTAATTAATTTTGGCTGCGTTGGGTCTTTGTTGCTGCGTGCGGGCTTTTCCCTGTTTGCTGTGAGTGGGGGCTACTCTTCTTTGTGGGGTGTGAGCTTCTCATTGCGGTGGCTTCCCTTGTTGCGGAGCACGGGCTCTAGGCACATGGGCTTCAGTAGCTGTGGCACATGGACTCAGTAGTTGTGGCTCATGGGCTCTAGAGCGCAGGCTCAGTAGTTGTGGCACACGGGCTTAGTTGCTCCGCAGCATGTGGGATCTTCCTGGACCAGGGCTCGAACCCATGTCTCCCACATTGGCAGGCAGATTCTTAACCACTGCACCACCAGGGAAGCCCTACTTCTTTTAACTACTCACAGTTTGGAAATTAAGCATAGTTGGTATTACATGTTTTTGTATTTTCTGTGGCTCAGTGTTGAATTCTAATGACATGTCTTTGCAAAAGTTTACATGCATGTGTGGACTCTGATATCACTTGTTAGAAAAGGGAAATTTGACTGTAAATTTTACCTTTTCAGCACAAGTCATAAATGTTCCTGGAATACATCTTTTTTTTTTAACACCTTTATTGGAGTATAATTGCTTTACAATGGTGTGTTAGTTTCTGCTGTATAACAAAGTGAATCAGCTATATGTATACATATATCCCATATCCCCTCCCTCTTGCGTCTCCTTCCCACCCTCTCTATCCCACCCCTCTAGGTGGACACAAAGCACCAAGCTGATCTCCCTGTGCTATGCGGCTGCTTCCCACTAGCTATCGGTTTTACATTTGGTAGTGTATATATATCCATGTCACTCTCTCACTTCGTCCCAGCTTACCCTTCCCCCTCCCTGTTTCCTCAAATACATCCTCTACATCTGTGTCTTTATTCCTGTCCTGCCCCTAGGTTCTTCAGAACTGTTTTTTTTTAAGATTCCATATATATTTGTTAGCATACAGTATTTGTTTTCCTCTTTCTGACTTCACTCTGTATGACAGACTCTAGGTCCATCCACCTCACTACAAATAACTCAATTTCATTTCTTTTTATGGCTGAGTAATATTCCATTGTATATACGTGCCACATCTTCTTTATCCATTCATCTGTCTATGGACACTTAGGTTTGGAATGCATCTTTTTTGGCTTAGTAATATGATCTGCTCTTTGTATAGTCCTTTACAGTTTTGAAAGTGCTTTCATACATAACTCCTTTGCAAATACCCCAGGAGAGAGGGAGGATAAGTGTTATAGGCATCTTGCTACAACTGCTCTGTAGGTTACTTTGACCTAACTTACCTATAAAATATTTAATTGTCAAATAAAATTAGACTTGACCTAACTATGTTGACGTTTCCACACCTCTTACTATTCCCATAAATCTGTGAACCAAGAAAACGCTTGCTGTATCTATGCTAAATTATATCATTGGGTTTTGAGACCTTGTGCCTCAGGAGATTAGGCTCAGATGAGATGATTGCAATCTTCTTTGCTCACAGATAGGAAGCTATCTTCATTTATCACAGAGTAACTGAAGAATAACTGAAAGAGTTTGAGATAAGTCAAGATAGAAATGTCTCTCTTCTGGTGAGGAAAATGTGTAACAGAGAAGGCTGAAGAGAAAGATGTTTATAGCTTGGGTAAATATAATACTTGTTTATTGTAAGTGTTTTATATATTTATTTTATAGCACAGTCTCTATCCTGAGAGGTCAGGGGAAAGAATGATTCAAATATATATTTTTAATCTGTGACCTCTTTCTTTGGTGATTATAGTTTGTTGAATTCTGTTTGAGATGGGGCTTAGGTCTAAAAAGAGGGGGTAAAATGGAGAGAAGATTCTAGAAAAGAATCAGGTGCCTTTGGGTAGCAGTGCATATTTAGATAGTATATTTAAACCTATTTAAGAAAAAAGGAAAATGGCCATAATTTTTATTTTCTTAACAAAGGAACAATGAAGAAAAATGAACTTCAGTAAGCAAAACTTTTATTTCTTTATAGCTAATATTTGGGGAGAACTTTTTGGTGCTTTATGATATCTTGTACACCCAGTCTTAAAAATGAAACTGTGAAATTGTAGACCCAGGTATCTTATATATCCTTAGGTCTTTTATAAAATAAAGTTTATTTTTCCAGTTCTATAAACACTGATAGTTCAAGTCTTTTTTTTTTTATATAGGTCATTCAGATACCACATAGTTGATATCAAATCCTTATCAGACAGTGAAAGTCTATAAAAGGTATAGGTGTCAAAGCAGATAGTTGCTTAAGGAACTTCTAGACCAGTTAGTAAGGCACAAAAGATTTACTTAGCTAGTGTCTTTCTGAAAAGCTTCAAAGAAATAAGAAAGTACCTTATTAGAGTATAGTCAGGTTGGAATAATTCTCTTCAGTTGCCAATCAGTTTTTTATTTTCTTTCACGTAAACCATAATATTAATTCTGCAGGAAGGAAGAGATATTATTCATCTTGTGTAATTTTTTAATTAGTAAAGCTCCACATTTCTCATTGCATATCAGATTTATTAAGTTGTTCACAACTATCCAGAATCTGTTTATTTATAATTGCTTAAACCAATCACATTTATACTGTCTTCAACAGAAGTGAAGATGTGATTCATGTCGTACTCCAACCTAAATTTAATGAAAGGCTATATTGTATGATTTCCTAAGAAAACACAAACATTTTTTTTTTTTTTGCAGTACGTGAGCCTCTCACTGCTGCGGCCTTTCCTGTTGCGGAGCATAGGCTCCGGACGCGCAGGCCCAGCGGCCACGGCTCACGGGCCCAGCCACTCCACGGCATGTGGGATCCCCCCGGACCGGGGCACGAACCCGTGTCCCCCGCATCGGCAGGCAGACTCTCAACCACTGTGCCACCAGGGAAGCCCACAAACATTTTAAAGTATATGTTTTGCCCTCCTAATTCTGAAAAATCTACTGCAGGCACATCATGTCCCTTTTCAGCTTCCAACAACAACAGATACCTTCAAAACACTAAAAGAGTTGCTGAATAACAATTTTGTAGAAAATTTTTATTGTTTTTAATATATCAATCATTCTGGCCCATTATTATTTTATACTGTGAGCTCAATTTAGCAAAAGTCACATACAAATTCAACAAAGTGTATATTACACATTAGTAAATAACATATTTGAGAGTGATTATTTGGTTGTACTTGACAGAAAACCAATTAAAACTGTTAAGCAAAACAAAATATGTATTGGTTATCATAATTGAAAGTTCTGTAGTGATGCTTCAGACATGGCTGAATCCAGGCACTCACTCTCAGCTTTGTTTTCCACTGAGTTGGATTTATTTTAGTGCAGGAATCCTGAAGACAAAATAGCCACTAGACTTTCAATTCCCCCAGTCAGTCAACTCAAGTGAATAGGGATTGTTTCTTTCTAAATAGTTTTCGAAAAGGGTTGATTTGATTTTCTTTGATTTAACTTAGTCCAACTTTCCATTCCTGAAATGAATAATTATGACTAGGGTTATGGTGCGTTTATTGGCCAGTCCTGGACCTAGAATCACCCTCAGGCAAACATAACTACCAGGACGGAGAAAAGAAGTACAGATCTGCAAGGGAAACCCAGGGTGCTATCATGAGAATGTATTTTGTTTTGTCGTTGTTTTTGTTTTGGTGAGAGGTGGTGGTGACAGCAAAGCACAGTGTATGTATATATTAAATTAAATTAAGAGTGAAATGTGCACCATTATATATAAGTCCCATTGAGCAAAAGAGTAGCAGTTTAAATTGGTATACTAATATTTTGTGATAGAGCAACATAAAGAATGATTGCAAAACCTCGATACTGAAAATGTTTGATTGCTGAAGAAAGGCCTTGGAACATAACAAATCATACAGAAAACCTGTGATCATAGCATTTCTGAGATTTTCTCATCTGTAAAATAATAATTATTTGGTTAACAGTAGATACTTTTATACACCTTTTTTGTGCTGAATTATATTGCTATAGGAGGTATTATAGATTTTATCAAATAATGTTTGTGTAATTTAATTATATCCAATTATGGATGATATTGCACTCAATTTAGAATAGAGACAAGGATTAGTAAAACTCTTCTCCCCACCTTTCCTTAACTGTGGGAAATTGGAACACTATTACAGCTCGCTGAAATTTGCCTTTAAATACATTACTCATTTCATGGATATTAACATGAATAAAATTAAACTCCACAGGACTGGAAAAATTAAACTAATGACTTTTTATGTAGTCCAAGTTAATGAGTGCTTTCTGGTCTAATTTTTCATTGAGGAATCAACCACAGTTTCTTGATTCCCTGCATTTGAATAGCCTCTATTATGGGGCTATTTACAAAAATGCTTAATAAGAGCCTGTATTGAATAGGTGCTCTATTTCCATACACACTGAAATATATTTACACATTTTTACAGTTTTTGGTAGCAATATAAGGTCTTTTAAAAATTAAGTGTGGCTTTTAGCGTAGGTGTTTTATAAATTTTTCTTTAATTACCTGAATATGTTTTTTTTTTTTTCAAATTTATCTAATTAATTGATTTATTTTTGGCTGCCTTGGGTCTTCGTTTCTGCGCACGGGCTTTGTCTAGTTGCGGCGAGCAGGGGCTTCTCTTCATTTTGGTGCGAGGGCTTTTCACTGCGGTGGCTTCTCTTGTTGCGGAGCACAGGCTCTAGGCGCACAGGCTCAGTAGCTGTGGCTCGTGGGCTCTAGCGCGCAGACTCAGTAGATGTGGCGCACAGGCTTAGTTGCTCCGTGGCATGTGGGACCTTCCCGGACCAGGGATCGAGCCCATGTCCCCTGCATTGGCAGGCAGATTCTCAACCACTGCGCCACCAGGGAAGCCCCCTGAATATGTTTTTAATGTTTTAAAATACTATACTAGGGCTTCCCTGGTGGCGCAGTGGTTGAGAGTCCGCCTGCCGACGCAGGGGACACGGGTTCGTGCCCCGGTCCAGGAAGATCCCACATGCCGCGGAGCGGCTGGGCCCGTGAGCCATGGCCGCTGAGCCTGCGCGTCTGGAGCCTGTGCTCCGCAATGGGAGAGGCCACAGCAGTGAGAAGGCCCGCGTACCCACCCACCCACCCCCAATAAAATAAAATAAAATACTATAATAAAGAATAGTGATTCATAATTTTCATCTTCTGAGATGAAGGAAGGAAGGAAAGAAGAGTGGAAAGAAAGAAGGCGGGAAGGAGTGGAGACGTAATGAAAGAAGGAGAGAAGGTACCTAAAAAATGGGGAATACTTGGGAAAAATTCTGTTCCTAAATAACTTGGTGCTGAAATTTGTACTTGCAGGGTTTCAGAAGTAGTCTTAGTGGTAGGAGATAAACAAAATATGATGACTAATTCAAAAAATTAAACCTAATTAAATCTAAAATATATTAGACAAATAAAATTTTAACAACTAAATAAAATTTTTGACACTTTTGATAATGACTTAGTTGCTTTAAAACCTGTGTCAATTCATAGCTAAGGTCTTAATTGAAGGATTAGAAACTTACATGATTTTGTGTTTAAAATATGTAACTGACATTAAGGGAAACTCTAAAATAAAAACCAGTCTTTCCTAATTCAGTGGAGGAGTTGAGGAAATGAATATAGTTATCTGAGAGAAGAGCAATGAAGGCAGGCAGAAGGAATAAAATGTTCAAAGGTCCTGAGACTTAATGTTTGAATCAAAGTCTCAAAAAACCTCATTAAAACATAAAAATAAAAAGCACACCAAAAGGAAAATAAAAATTATAAATTAATTATTTGATAAATTAAACACATAAAAGTTACACTTCACTTGCAGTTAAAGAAGTACACATTTCAGAAAAAGAGACAATTTTTTGACAATCAAATTGTCAAAATATGAGAAAAAAGATCATTGCTGGAAAGGGTGATTTGAAATTAACATTATCATCTGCCATTGGTGGGAAGTCTATTTTGGTATATCTTTCTAGAAAGCGTCTTGGTGGTATGTAAGAAAATACTTCAAAGATCAAGTATGGGCTTCCCTGGTGGTGCAGTGGTTGAGGGTCCGCCTGCCGATGCAGGGGACGCAGGTTCGTGCCCCAGTCCGGGAAGATCCCACATGCCACGGAGCGGCTGGGCCCGTGAGCCATGGTCGCTAAGCCTGCGCGTCTGGAACCTGTGCTCCGCTACGGGAGAGGCCACAACAGTGAGAGGCTTGCATACCGCAAAAAAAAAAAAAAGATCAAGTACTTTTTCACCTAGTAATTTAACTTCTAGGAAGCCATAATAAAGGAATAACTTGAGATGAGCACAGATATTTATGTATGAAGATATGTATTGCAGTTCTATTTATTATGAAAGTGTGGAACTTTTGAACAATTCATCATAAGTAAAAATGTCTTGAATTACTAAATCCTTCTTTTTAATGTGCTGGGCACTGTTTGTGGATTATCTCATTTATTTCTTTCTACATTTATGTAATGTATATTTAATGTTTATTTGTTAATTTCCCTACCACTGTGTTTATAATAGACCAGCTTTTCCTTGGTGGAACTCATCTTTCATCATGTGTAGTAGCCATATGGCTAAGGAGAACTGACCTTATTGGTATCTCGAATGGCCTAAGCCCATCAGTGATTCTATACCCCCAGTGATTGATTAGGGATGTGTGTGTGTGTGTGTGTGTGTGACCTTATTGACTCAATAAGAGTAAATCCCAGAACTTTTGATTACTGATTGAAGGAGAAATGCTCTTTCTCCTTTAGCTCTCGCTCTTGTTTTTGCTCTGGCTTTCTTGCTCTTTCTTTTCCTTTTCCCCCCCTTCTTTCCTCCAAACATTGCTGAGATTTCCATTCTTTTCCCTAGTCAGATTTATTTTCCTCCTCAAATTCCCATTGCATTAAAAAGTTACTATACCCTGGTATGAATTTCACTCTGCCATACATCATTCATTAACACAAGTAAATTTTTAGTCTGTGGCCAGTTGTCACTACTTCGAATCCATCTTAGTGCCTATGCTGTGTTTTACATAAAAGGCTCTAAATATTTGAGAGGTCAGAGTTTGTGAAGAGTTAATGTTAAAAAGAACAAAGACTTCACCTTAACCTATTTATACTGAAAAATATAATAACCAAAAGTTTCACAGAAAGTTGCTTGGGTTTTCCACTGATTGCAGCAGAAAGAGTGAATGACTTGATAATTGTTCTCCTGCTTCTTCTAATTAGGAAAATTTCCTGCTGGTGACAGCTTCAAAGCACTGCTAAAAGTTTCATGTCAAATGTAGAGGAATGAACTAGATTTAATTTGTTTTCAAATTGGTGAATTTAAAATTGATATTAATTCTGAAATAGTTTGTCATGTCTCATCCTCTATCACTTTTCTCTTCACCATTCTGAGAGTGGAGAACTTAAAATGCACATGGAACAAAAAAGGAATGATGTCAATTCTTGGCTCAGGCTGACATCTCTGAGAATAGGAAAGGCCTGGATCAGGGTTGTCTTGTCTTGCTCTCTTCTTACCTAAATTAAATCCCAAGCACCATTCCCCCTTTACATCTTACAAATATGAATGCCTTGAGTCTATTTCTATTTTGCATTGCCATTTAACAAATATATACAAATTTCTAAGAAACAATTTACTTGTCTCACCTTCTCCCTTTCATGGTCTCTTCAGAGCCACATTTACCACATGGTCGACCTAAAATACATTTTCTTGCACCACTTCCCTGTTTTATCACACTCATGTCATCTTTAGGATAAAATTCAAATTTTAGCATGGCATTCAGGAGGCTTCTTGATATGGCCTTACCTTACTGCAAAAATTTCTTATAAAATAGTTTCATAAGCATTCTATTTTCAAATCATATATACCTGACCACTTGCCTGTCCTTAAAGGTGGCATGTTCTTTCTTATTACTATATCTTTGCTTATGATGTTCCCTCTGCCAACCAATTTCTTCATTGGACAACTTCTAAACTGATGGTTCACAGATTCCATCTTCTTAAGGAAGAAGACAAGTAAAAATACCTTTAAACCTGGCTTGTTGGTTTAGGTCGGTTTTGTTGTGTGTGGAATATTTAAAGATACAAGTGTTGCATTAACAAATAGAGGTGTCTAGTCATATTGCAATGTTCATAATGGTTTTCTTAAACTAATACTGTTGGAAAAAATGAAGGTTTTGGTAAAGAAATGGTTGGCTTCATTTAATTTCATGTACCTCTTCAAATTTCATAATATGTAATAAATGGTGGAAAAACAGTATAAAATTGAGTGTGTTATGTTCATACTAAAATTTTAAGAATCATTCACATTGGAAATCAAGATTTTATATTTTAAAATAAAAATATGTTCAAAAGAGCAGCTCATAAGCTTATCTAACTTTTTGCAGGAATATTTAAAGTGCTCTTTAAATGACCAAGTCTAATCATATCAGACGGTGGAATAATACATCCACTTCAGAGTATATGTCACTTTCCTGCAAGAAGAAAGATAGAAGTAGGCACAAGTTCATTCTTGTTTTTTGATGTGGGTATTTTTGTGCTCTTCTTTATGCTGTCACATTGCATAAAATATTCTAGGTTGAAAAGTGTTTTCCACAGTAAGAATGGATTTCAGTCAATCTGAGATAGAAATAAATGCTGTGGGCATAAGTTGAGTCAACCATATTAAGGAAAATATTTACTTTGCTATACTGTTTGGAATGGGATTTTTTTAAACAGTTTTTTTTTTAAACAAAGTTACTTATGTTATCTTGGGTGATTTCTTTCTTATTTCATTCCATTAGACCAACATTTGCACAAAATAAATAAGGAAATAACCATTACACTAAAAAACTAATTTTGTCTCCTTTTTCTCCCCCTTCCCCAAGCAGACAAAAGAGAAAAAATGATCTGGTTAATCACTTTGGAAATCATGGCACAGTTTCATGGCTACCTTTTAGCTGTGCCATGTTTGAAATTTCCTGTCCAGGATGAGCAGATCTATTTCTAAAGCTGGAAGTAGGTGATAATGCAGCCTTTACATTTTGAGGAAAGATAAGATGAGTTGTATCATTTATATATACCCTAGGAGTCAATGCTAAGAGAATACCATGCCTATGATTTAATAAATAACAGCATCATTGGGTAGGTAAACATTTTTCTCACTAACATTATAAAATATCTATAAATGGCCTTAAAATATACCCTGCTCATATTTTAATTCAGATTTTACAATCGTTGCTTTCTCTGCTAGATGCTGTTGATGATCTGCCTATAATCCCACTCCCTTAGCATCTCCCAAATAAGCGTTTTTTACTTGAATTATGTGCCTTTGGGGCCTCCTAAACTAAGATTCCTTCTTTCTTTATCTCTAAAGTTACGATAAAAAATGAAAAAGAATATGGTGAACAAATAGATAAACAGGCTTCTAAAGAAAATTGTGGCTAAGTTAGAAAAAGATAGTTTCAGAGTATTCAGATGGGTCAGATACAAACGAAGAGTCAGAAATAAAGATCTGTCTTTAGTTTATAATTTGAGAAAGTCAAGAATACAGGTCTGGGGCTTCCCTGGTGGCATAGTTGGTGAGAGTCCACCTGCTGATGCAGGGGACATGGGTTCATGCCCCGGTCCGGGAGGATCCCACATGCCGCGGAGCGGCTGGGCCCGTGAGCCATGGCCGCTGAGCCTGCGCGTCCGCGTCCGGAGCCTGTGCTCCGCAACGGGAGAGGCCACAACAGTGAGAGGCCCGCGTAAAAAAAAAAAAAAAAATGCAGGTCTGGCTTTACCAATGGTCTGTATCAGAGTTATGGAGGGAGACACAACAAAAGAGTTTGATGTTTTTGTACTTGTGTTCCTCCTCCCCCTCAAAAAAAAAAAAAAGCATATTTTTGCTGTTTTGGCAAGAAGAAATACTATACTATGAATTTTTTTTGCTGCTTTTGAATTTATGTTCAGAGGTCCATTTGAAATGATGGAATTAAGGGAAGGCATAATTTGTGCTGTTGCATCTGGAAGGACTTCTTCCTTTTGTGTGTTGGAATAAAAATGTAAGAATCTTAACTAGCCGTTGTGTCTGTTCTAGTTATAGCATGAGAATAAATAGAAGGATGAGCTACCTAAATGTTTCTCCATAGCAGTTGAAGTGCAATGAAAGTTAAAATAGATCAGTGCTTTCTAAAATTCTGTTTCACCTTCTTAATCCAGGACAGAGTATGCGCTTGGTTAGTCTAATTAGCTAATAAGTGAAGGAGACAGCTGGGCCTAGTTGTCGTACAGCCTGAGGGAGAAAGGGGGTATATGGTCAACCACCCATCACTGTTCTTTAATAGTAACATATCCATGAGTTAAAACATTTAACTCATTATCTAGCGATCCTACTATTTGCCCTTATCTAACAGTCTGTTACTCTACCTTTTCAAAAAAATAAAATGCTTTACCGTTGTTTTCCTGTTACTGGGTAACTTTCTTGAACTTTCACAAGAAATGTAATTGGAATTTTAGAATATGCATTGTAATAACTAAATTAAAATACACATAAATATAATTATTGATTAATTCTACTGAGTCCAATTTTAATTTTATTTTTAGTTATGTGTAATTTCATCTGATATACACAAGAGAGAAAGTAATTGAAGGCAAATTCAGATGGGAACTGGATGATTGAAAGTCAAGTGTCTGCATATTCCTTCAACTATATTTGAACATACCTATCCAGGTAAGAATAAGTGATTGCTTATTTATATACTTAATAACATTTGGAAAAAAGATTTGAAGCTATAAAAAAGTTTTTACTTTGTACGGATTATTTAAAAAGATAGTTTTATTTTATGAAATGGTAAAATACATAAAAGCAAAATAAAATTGAAATCGTGAATGAGTCTGTTTTCTAAAAACAACTTCTGTTACCTGTTTGTTCTATAGCATTTGATTTTTGTTTTGTTGTTTTTTTCCTTTAAACAACATTAGGCTAATATACATATTCTTTGTTGAATTTATTATTTTTATAACAAATCTATTTTGTTCTATTTGGGAATATGAATTAATGCTTCATATTTTTCATTGTTTTCTGTTAATATAAACATAAATGATTAAAAAAAATTTTAGATTGGGTTTATTACTCAGAATATCCTTATGGATAAATTAATATATATATTTATATATACATACATATATATATAGTGCTCATTTTGCATGCTAAATGTTACTAAAATTAGCATCACTGGCTCAATGGCTGTAATATTTTAAAGGCTTTTTATTCTTATTGCTGAATTTACCTCCAGAAGGTGATAATGAGTTATAGACCCGTTGACTTATATTTTTTCATTCAAAAATTTTCCCTAACAAAACCGAGTTTCCCTAACAAACCTAGTCACTTTGGCAGGTGAACATTTAAATGGACAGCCAATTGGAGTAAAGATACAGAGCTGAGAAAGCCAGGGGATATTCGGGAAATTGGAAGCATGTGGTAGATATAGCAGAGTAGTGGCAAGTAGGTTCTTGTGATTTGGATTCCTATACTATGGCATTTATATTTCATCATTATATGATAGGGACAGTTGCAGGGGAATAAGATGATCCATGTTTTATCCTAAGCAGCTTAATCTGGAAGTGATTTGTGTGTTAGACTAATGAAGAGAGAGCAAACCCAAAGGGAGGGAGAATAATTTGTAGGCTTTTCTGTTTTATTTTTATCAATAGCTGTTTAAACACTTGCTATGTGCCAGGCACTGTGGTAGGAACTGTAGAAAAAAAGATGAAGAGGACATAATCCTCACTCTTGAGGCTCTTATACTATAGTGGGTGAGACATGTGTGGCAAACAAAGGAATATAATACACCATGACAGTGTAACAATTTAATCATATTCAAGGTAAGATTAATTGGTAACTAGTTATATTGAGATGCAGGTACTGGGTTATCAACTGAGGTGATTTTCCCAAAGACATCGAGTCTGATCAAGGTTACACTAGAAGCAATGTTTCTAAACTTTGCAAGAATTCAAACAGGAATCAATGAAACTTTAGGGCGAAAGTAGTGTAAATGAAAAACAAAGCAGTGGTAGAAGTGGTGGGAGGTTAAGGAGAGGGTCTTTTATCTTAGGCAAGAGTGGCATGTTGCTGGCATTATAGATATGGGGGGAAAAAAAGCAAAAGTAAGATTTTTGTCATGGTAAAATAATAGGTTTAGTTTTGCTTTGCTCTCTCACTGCTTTTTGCTCATACCTTTGCTGGAGCCCTCATAGCATTTTAAAATTTCATTGCAAGTCCTTATGTAATTGAGAATCCATTTATTTACTATGAAAAGCGGTATGAGTTTCCTTAAAAGTACAAATATGATAAGAGTAAAAATAAGTTACATCAAACAAAACATATGAAATGAAGACCTGATTTTATTCATAACCACTGTATATATAATTTAGCTTTAGCCTTTCCAGCAATCACAAAAGTGGATATATGTTCTTGCCCTAAGAGCTTAAATAAATTTATTAGAGACATCTTAGTGTAATGGACAGGAAAATTGTCCTTACCACTTAGAGGTGCCTTAAATTTTGCATTGTTGGAAGGAAAGGGAACTTTGTTAACACATAGTTATAAGTAGGTAAGTTTGTGGAAGTTAAGAATTCAACTTCTCCAGAAAGTCTTTCCTGATTTTTGGAACCGGGACCAGATCTTTCTCCCTTATATTATGTACCTTAATACCGTTTACATTCCTTGGTCATATCATGCATCGTGGTTTTGTCTATCATTTCCTGAGACTATGATTCTTGAGGATTGGGTTGTCATTTATCATTACAGATATAAATTGAAATCTAAATAAAAATCACCACAATGTTGGTTTCATAGATACTCCACAAATATTTCTTAAATGCAAAATTTAATCCATTTCCATGGCTTGTCTCTTAATCATTGCTGTCCTAGTCTAGACGTTTTTGTGAGCTCCATATTAGTTTTCTATTGCTATATGATAAATCACTTCAAAACTTAGCCACTTAAAACAGTACTTATATATTATCTCACAGTTTTCTGTGGGCTACAAATCTGGGTGCAGCTTAGCTGATGCCTCTGGCTGTAGGTCCCTTGTGATGTTGCAGTCAAGCTGTCCACTGCAGCTGCAGTCCTTTCAGAGCTCAACTAGGGCTGAAGGGTCCACTTCCAGACTCAGCCATGGAGGGCCTCTCTATATAGGGCTGCTTCACCCATTATGGAAACCGCATTCCTTTATAATCAAA
This sequence comes from Globicephala melas, assembly GCF_963455315.2. Lineage (NCBI taxonomy): Eukaryota > Metazoa > Chordata > Mammalia > Artiodactyla > Delphinidae > Globicephala > Globicephala melas. Next base: position 45,597,845 of record NC_083320.1, on the reverse strand, counting down.
TCTAGGAAGTGTCATCCCATTTGTGGTGAGTTGAACGATGGCCTCCAAATAGATACGTTCAAGTCCTAACCTGTGTTTCTTGTGAATGTGACATTATTTGGAAAAAGAGTAAAGACGGTAGATGTAATTAAATTAAGGCTCTTGAGTGCGAACATCCTGGATTAACTAGAGGAGCCTTAAATCCAGTAACATGTGTCCTTATGAGGCATACACAAAGGAGAAGTTCCTGTGCGGACAGGGGCAAGGATTGGTGTGATGCGACCACAAGTCAAGGATCACCTGGCGCCACCAGGCCCTGAAAAGGCAGGAATAAAATCTCCCTTAGAGCCTTCAGAGGAAGTGTAGTGTTTCTGACACCTTGATTTCAAACTTCCGGCCTCCAAAACTATGAGAGAATAAACTTCTGTTGTTTTAAGTCACCCAGTTTGTGGTAGTTTGTTATGGAAGCCACAGGAAACTAATATACCACCCCTTCTGCAGTCTTCTATATTTTAGAATGAGTCCTAGGTCCAGCCAACATCTAAGAGGAGCGGGTCACAAAAGGGTATGAATATCACGAGGCAGAGATCCTTGGAAGCCATCCGAGAGTCTATCTATTCTATCAAATTTCTGAATGCCTCCATTTGCTTGATCTTTGTTTGACACATCTGTGTAGATGGACCAAACTCTACAGGCCAGACATTAGACTCATTATCTCACATTCTTAAAAATCATGATCTTTCTCTGTATTTCCCACCTCTCTGATTAGAATTACTGCTCATTTTGGAAAGTCAAATTGGAAAACTTAGAGTTAATTTGAATTTCTACTTTTTTCTTAATATTTATAGCCCTTAATTGATTAACCAGTCTTTTTCATTCTGTTTCTTAAATTTTTATCATCTCTCCCTTTCTTTTCAATCTCTCTCCTACTGTTTGTGGGCTTCTATTATGTCTTTCTAGAATTAGCAGTATAGCCCCTAAATCGTCTATCTGTTTCTGAACTTTTTTTCCTTCAAACCTAACCCTGCAAAGTGGCTTTTGAAAACTCAAATGGAGTTATGTAATTCCCATTATTATTAACATTCTCAAGAAAAAGTTCTAGTTTGTGATCTAGCTCTTGACTTCCTAAAATCCAAAATGTATCTTTAATCATTCCTTAACATAGATCTATAAAATTGTATAAGACTTTCCAGATATATTATGTTCTTTATTTTTGCTTGCCTTTGTCTGGGATTCTCTTTTTCCAGGAGTCAGATAGGTGTTTGTTTTTATATCCAAAGCACCCAGCAGAATGTCTAATATAATGGCCAACACAGAATAGGTTTTCTTCTGTCGTAAACTAAAGTTAAAGATGAAAGAGATGAAGGATGAAGAGAGGAGAAGAGGCCTGAAACATCAGTATAAGCGCTAAACGTACAGACTCATCTAAGATGGAAACAAATGAAAGAGAAAGGAAAACTATGGGCTAGTGATGGAGAAAGACTAGACAGTTTAAGTGTAGGATAAAGGCAAAGGTATGTTCAGAAATAGAAGAAGTAGAAGCTCAAGAAAGTATGACAAAAAGAGAAAGTTCTAAATAAAGTTTAGATTTGAATGAGGGTATGATGTGTTTTTAAGCTTTTAGGAGTGTGAAAAGGTACATCTCTTCACAGACATTACAATATATTAGGCGGGAAGTGTATGGAATGATGCAGTTAGTTGTTCAAGATAATGAGAAGTAGAATAAATAGATAACAAAAATGTGATGCAGTGTTAAGAAAGTAGCAGAAAGGAAATAGAAGTATCATTTCTTTTGCCCCCTTTGGTTGTAATAAGTAAGACTAATGGCACTCTTGTCTGAAGAGAGCCTCTAGGGAAGTCCCTCAGTGGAGAGCAAATTCAAATCCTTTTCAGGAAATGTATTCTGCTTGATCAGCATTTAAATACCAAAGGAAATAATCTTTAAGCCATTCGAAGAGATTGAAGAAAGACATTTTGCTTTCCCTGACCTTTGGTTGTACATTAAAAATTTACATTCAGTACATCTGTATATGTAAACCAAGCTTCTAATAAATAATGATATTCAAATTAATCTTTATCTGTATAATGTTAACATTAATTTTCATTTAACGAAGAGATTTAAAGGGAAAAATGTTTTGAATATTTATGCAATATGTAATTGTAATGAATGGTTTATTCATAAATTAATTGCTATTTGAATGAAATAGTGAAAACTGGGAAAGTAGTTTTTTATCAAGTATGTTAGTCTCTATGTTGCAAAGTGGTAATCTATTGACTTTTTAGTGTAAACTAATTATTCATGCTATGAGGATATTATATATTATATCAAAGCTTTCAGTTATTTAGAGGTAACATTCTGGGGGTTTTTTTGACCTCCGAAGGTTTCCTAAGAGGTAACATTCTTTATAAAATGATTTACTTTGCTTTTAGAGCATGATTTACATTGAGAAAATTTAGTTTAGTGAAAAATAAAAAAATCTTTCAAAAAGATATTTTTTACACATGAAGACAGAAATAAATGAGGGAAAAGAATAGGATTTACATAATTATGTGCACTGAATGAAGAGAGAAGGAAATTGGTAAATCGTGAGTTTTGCATTGCATAGTTCATCAGCTCAGTGGCCTGACAATCTAAACTGGAAACTTTTTGATCAAGTGACTATCTGTGATGGTCAAAACCTGTTTATACAAGCAATCTGTTATGTAGTAATCACATCTACATTTGAAGAGTCTCTATCAATTTCAGTTCTTAGTTTGCAAGTAACAGAAACTAGTTCTGAGTACTTTAAGCAAAAAAAAGCATTTTATTGAAAGGATATGAGGTAGCTCATAGAATCAGAGGGTAATCAGAAAAAAAGTTCTCAGGAAAGACAGCAAGCAGCCAGAGTGTTTCCGGGGATCCGGAAAGCAGCAAGTGGAGAGAGACTGTGAAGAGTACTGCCATGGAGCTAAATCTGGACCGATACTGTGGTTTAATGCTGTTTCTCACACATTCACAAAGCCAGTGTGCATGGCTGGGTCTCAATCATTTGCCCTCAGCCAGGAACCATGGCACTTGATTAGCAATTCTCCCGAGACTGCCAGCATGTGGAGAAGGTAGGTTCCCCAAAAGAATTTCAACGTTTTGGGACCAGGTTGGGAAGTCTCTGTAGGGTAAGTAAAAACAGTAGATGTTTCTAAAACCTTTCTTCGGAACAGTCATTCGAAAGCCATCAAACTCTAGTGGTAAAAAGCTCAAATAATAAAGATTTTACCAGTAAAATTAACATAGATTAAATAATAATGTTGCTCAGGTTTCAAACATTTATTTGTTCCTTTTTTTATACATATGTTTATTGTCTGTCATGTGCCAAGTGCTGTCCTAAGCAGTGAAAATAAAACTATAAACAATAGAATTAGTCGTGGCTTTGCACAGAGCTTGTAGTCTAGTGAGAATTGAAGTATGTGCAACACTTAATATATTGCAGGAAGTCTAGAATGGGAGCTGTATTAGTTTCCTAGGGCTACACACAAACTGGGTGACCTTAAACAACAAAAATTCTAGAGGCTAGAAGTCTGAAACCTAAGTGTCAGCAGGGTCACGTGTCCTCCAAAGACTCTAGGGGAGGATCCTGCTTCGTTTCTTTCAGCTTCTGGTGGCTGATGGTCTTTCTTGGCGGGTGGCAGCCTAACTCCAATCTCTGGCTCCATCTTCACGTGGCCTTCTTCCCTGTGTGTCTCTGGGTGTGTCCTCTCTTCTAAAAATACCAGTCATTGGATTTAGGGCCTATCCTAAATCTGGAATGATTTTACCTCAAGATCCGGAACTAATTACATCTATAAAGACCCTATTTCCAAATAAGGTCACACGCTGAGGTTCTGAGGGAACATGAATTTTGGGGAGATGGTGTTTAACCCACTCTAGGGAGGGTACATGATACCATTGGTATTCCTAGCAGGGTCCCTGGGCCTGTACGTGGGGTATGTTAGAGAAGCTTACCTGAAGGAAATGTCTAACTGAGGGTGGATGTTCAGCAGAAGGAAAGGGATGTATAATGGACCCTCCCAGCATTTGTGAGGAAGCATAGTTCATTGGAAGAACTGAAAGTGTCAATAGTTCAGTTCAACTGGAGCAAAGAGTAAATGGGGCTGGCAAGAGGTGGAGAGGAGAAAGGATGGTGAAGAGTTTCAATGGGACAGATGATTAAGGGAACGCGTAAGGAGTTTGACATTATCCTGAATGTAGTGGGGTGCCACTGAGGGAATAACCATTATGAAATGCAAAGAGAAAGAAAGTGAAAAGAGTGAAACTGGGACACACAGCTGTATCTACAGTAGATCTCAACACTGTGTATACCTGGCAACCTTTAATATTAAACACTAAAAGTAAATGCATCTAAATGTTAGCCGTGGTTATTCCTCGGTGACTTTAATTTTATTCTTTCTAACATTTTTAAAATATAGTGGGTCCAATGAGCATATACTACTTTCATAACGAGGGGGAAAAAGCATCTTTTGGTAAAATTTAGCACATAAAATATACCTGAAATAAGATTTTTCATAGCACAGTGTTTTTAAAAATAAGCAATTGATTTCAAGGATTGGGTATCTTTTGACTTAGGAGGAAAAAAGACTTGTGAGTGAATAAAGAATTATATCACCTGAGCCAGGTATTTCATAAAATGTCTTGAAATATGTATGGGGTTATGGATTGCACATCCTCAGTTGGGCTAAGTAGCCATTGGATAAATCAGGGGAAAAACTTCTACTTTTGGACATAGAATAGGAAATACATTTGGATTGAAAGCCCTTTTCACTTGATTTTGAAAACCATGTCAGTGAATGAGCAATTTAAAGAACATAGAAATTGATCCTTTTATGTAAGTTATCATCAGTAATGCCAGGTTGCCTTATGTAAGGTGATTAGACATAACATTCCTGTGAAGATTTTACTAATTTTGTAAGACTGAAGTGGTATTTAGGTTTCTGGAATGCAAAATTAGAGCTTTACTATTAAATCTACTTTACATATCAAGGGTCATGCTGTGAGAACAGAACATATTTGCATGTTCTTCTGGTTTTTTCCACCCAGTTTCAGAATATTAAACAACAAGTCCATTAACACTTACTGGATGATGTGACGGAGCAATTAAAACTCTCATGTCATCTTTTAGGCTATTTTCTTTTTTTGTGATTATCAAGAGATAACACAGCTTAATTAAAGTCTCATAATAAAGTTTATAAAAGGCCGAATGCTGGCCAGTACTTGCAATTAGGAAAATCATTTGATACTTCTGTGGGAGTTTTTGTTTTTCTTCAGAATTTTGTTAGTTGCTTAAATAGCATTGTTTACTTTGATTCCTCGATAAAATTATTTGCTAATCCTGACCTGGGATGATGAATAAATATTTTGCTGTTTAAGGATAGTTCAAAGTTCAAACATTTTACTTGCTAATGACTATAAAGTAAGCAGACCTTCTTTCTTTAAAAATAGTTTCAAATAAACTCTAGTAATAGATATACTAGAAATACATTTCTTGGTTAATTATTTTAAAAGAAAATAGATAACAATAATTATAAGAAAAAAGTGCACTTACGTTTCAGTGGAGAGTGACTTTTTTAAAGCAAGTTTATATCCCTTATATCATTTAGTTAGCCTATCCCAAAAATATTTTAGGTGACTTGTCCTATGTAAAATTTCACTTAATTAGGACTATGAACCTGAAATTCTACTGGAGAATCTACTTGCTTGGAGTTTATGTGCTTCTCCCCTCCATCTTCCCATTCTTGAGTAGAGTTTTCTAAACTCCTGAGAATTAAGAATCTGCCACGGCAGTCCTAGCAACTTTAATACTATGAATTATTATGGCTAACACTTACATGTTTAGTGTCAGGCACCGTTTTAAGCTGTCCTTACAAATGAACATATCTAATCCGCACAGAGATATTTTGAGGTAGGAAACTCAGTTTACAGATGAGAACGCTTAGGCAGAAAGTGGTAAAGTAAACTTGCCCAAGATCAAATGGTAGAGAGGGGATTAGAACCCAGGAAGAGTCTTTATTTTATCCATTACACTCTAGTACATGAGAGTCTTTATTTTACCCATTACACTCTACTGCATGAAGAAACGTAGATGAACGTGAGAGAAAGTATTTTAATTCAAAAATATCAAGCACTTCGTCAGTATTCCCTTGTCTTCTTCTAGTGGGAAGATCTGACATACAGCTGGCTGCTATACACGTTACGCATTTCATCTTCTCCCACATTTTTGTACCTCTCATTCTCCTCATATTTCATTTATTTCAGATCCCTTAACTCTTCTCTTACTTCATATTCTGTTTATAGTTTTATTTACATGTTTTCTAGTATAAAGAGATTCAAAGATAAATCTCTTATTTTGTTTAACTAGAAAGGATGAAAACATCATTTTGAGAAAGTAAAACATTAGTTCCTTGTTCTAAGATAACACTGATGCAAACAGCAATAGTAAGTTTTCAGGGTAATGAGAATATTAAAAGAGTTTTTGATATCCCCTTTGATAATTTAAGCTTATACTTGATATTAAATTTTATTTTGAGAAGAAAATTACAAATTTTCTATTCTTTATGATAAACCAAGCACACACAGTAATATCCCACTGAATAATATCTATCCCTGGATAGAACAGAAAATAAATATATGTAATTCATTATAGAACTGTGTTAGAAAATAAATCAGAGAACCTTCAATAGACCAGAAAGTATGAGAAATTCAAAAAAGGATGTAGTGTCAGATTTGAGAAGGAAGCCACAACTCAAGATATGCCCTGGGGAGGACCCTTACCAAAGGTTGGTGTGACACTAAGAGTGTGCCATTCTCATAAATGGTAGGTTCCAGATTCCTGGAGAAGCCTTGAGTTCAGGGGTGAGTAACTAGTTGCTTAGTTGTGATACCGCAGAGGAGCTTAGTCAGGTAGGTATTCAAACCTGCAGAAGCCCGGTTTATCTTTTGTGGTCTGGACATGGAGGATGTGAGTTCGGGTTAGAGGAAAACACTGAAGTGTTCAGATATCAGCAACGATGAGGAGAATCAGGGAACCCTACTACCAAAGTTACCCTTTCTTCCCGCACTCTCTTTTTTTTTTTTTTTTTTTTTCCCGGTACACGGCCCTCTCACTGTTGTGGCCTCTCCCGTTGCGGAGCACAGGCTCCGGACGCGCAGGCTCAGTGGCCATGGCCCACGGGCCCAGCCCCTCCGCGGCACGTGGGATCCCCCTGGACCGGGACACGAACCCGCGTCCCCTGCTTTGGCAGGCGGACTCTCAACCACTGCGCCACCAGGGAAGCCCTCCCTCACTCTCTTTGAAGACAGATTACAGGACTGAGATAACAAGAGTTAATAAACTAAGCACAGTGCAATTTACATGTAACAGCGAGGGATGGGAGAGATATTCCTTGAATAGAAGAGAGTAAAGCAGAAATCAAGTGAATTAAAAACTTGATCATATTCCTTTAACATTTCAACTAGGCCAAAGCATAGATGAGAAATATTTCAACCTAAAATTCCACTGTATCTTTGAAATGTTAGAAATAGTGTTAAAAATCAGGAATGAAGATGGAGGACAAAGGTCATTATATCGCTCCAAAACAAAAATTATTTTTTGAGAATGCTGCCTTCTTTGGTTTCTTTTTGCATAATTCTTTTCAAAATTACAGTATGATGTATAATTTTTACGTTATAACATTGTCAAATATTTCAACACTAAAACCATAGAAAATATTTCAGTCTCAAATATTATCATAATCAGAGTTTCAGTAAGTTATTTCCTGATAAGTGTAGCTTAACAACAGGGAGAAAATTTTTTTGTCTGTGTAGAGTTTGAGACATTTATTCTCTGTGTAGAGTTTGAGCTGTTTTTCTCACTGTTTATTCTCACTTCTCAGGGACAGTATAAACAATGCTGAAGAAAATAAACTCTGATAGAAAACAAAGTATTGGAATGCAAAAAAGTAAAGAGTGCACCTTTTCTCCATCCCAACCCTCATTTAGGAAATAAATTGAACCCACTTTAAAAAGTAGCAGAGGGCACTCTATATTGTCAGTCTTTTATAATGACTGGATATTTATTCTAGAAATAGAGAGCATTGTGCATGGGTCTATCTGCGTGGTAGGGCATACAGAATGTTTTTTCTGTCTTCTGAGCTTTGGAAGTTTCCAAATAGTAACAAAAATATTTTCATTGTTTTTATTCCAAGGTTATACTGTAGATTTTTAGCTTTTTAGCACTGGCTTGTTTCTTTCCATTGCCAAACCTAGATATAATGTGGTTTAACTTTATTATTCCCAAGCCTAACAGATTTCCAGTCATATTCTTAATATTTCATTGCAAACAAACCCTTTAAGTTAGTGTTGAAAAGGTGTTGAACACTTTTTTCTTCTACCCCTGATACCCGTAAGTATAATGCTGAGGAAACATGGAATCTTTTGGAGTCCTTTGTTTTTTCCGACTTGCAAAATTGCTGGGTCATCAATGTTTTCAGTAGTACAGAATCAAGCTATTTCAGTAACTAGTCAGTATGATTTGGTATGATGCATGAATATAGACAATAGTATGTATTATTTAACATATATTTTTAAAAGTCCACTTCTATATAGGCCTTCCCCTCTTCCCTCTCTCCATTGGTAACCACTAGTTTGTTTTCTATATTTGTGAGTCTGCTTCTTTTTTGTTATATTCACTAGTTTGTTGTATTTTATAGATTCCACATATAAGTGATATCATACAGTATTTGTCTTTCTCTGTCTGACTTAATTTATTTAGCATGATGCCCTCCAGGTCCACCCATGTTGCTGCAAATAGCAAGATTTTGTTCTTTTATGGCTGAGTAGTATTCCAATGTATATCTTCTTTATTCATTTATCTGTTGATGGACACTTAGATTGCTTCCATATCTTGGCAATTGTAAATAATGCTGCTGTGAACTTTGGGGTGCATGTATCTTTTCGAATTAGTGCCTTTTTTTCGGATATGTACCCAGGAGTGGAATTGCTGGGTGATATGGTAGTTCTGTTTTTAGTTTTCTAGAAATTTTCATACCGTTTTCCACAGTGGCTGCACCAGTTTACACTCTCACTAACAGTGTACAAGGGTTCCCTTTTTCCCACATCCTTGCCAACATTTGTTATTTGTGTTCTTGTTTGATGATAGCCATTCTGAAAGATGTGAGATGATATCTCATTGTGGTTCTGATTTACATTTCCTTGATGATTAGCGATGTTGAGCATCTCACAGTACTTCTTAATAAGTGTTATTAAAGGTGCATATTGCTGATATTTTCAGAAATAATATCAGATGTGTACGAGTGCAGTGTAAGATCTGGCTACTTCTTGTACTTTGTCTCGCTTCTCCCTGCCTCAAGCCTACAAGGGTGAGAATGTAGATACGGGCATTTGAGGACATTATTCCAGCTTTCCTAGGCAGGTACTTTAAGTTGCTGGAATTGGTGGTCTCAGTGTGTGGACCTGTGCTACTTAGTCATGATCTGAGATTATATTCATTCATTCATTCCCTCTTCCATTCTGCAAATATTTAGGGAACAACCACCAGGTACCTGGCACTGTTCTAGGCACTGTGGCTTCAGTAGGAAACAAAATAGACAAAACCCCTGCCCTTCTGGGCTTACATTCCAGTGCAAGAACATTACTGCAGCCTCTTCCTTCTCAATTTCCATGGCCTTGAATTGAGGAAGTTCTTTAAAAATAGAACCTGCCTTTTCAGTTTTTTGCTTATTTTTTTAAAATAAAATAATAATGGAAAATGTAATGAAATCATTAAATAACTGCAAACTAATGTCTTACAGATAAATCTAACCAATATGTAGAAGTTGTTAGGCTTCAGACAGTGCCAACATTTTATAGTTTGAAATTCCCATTCAAGTACAAAAGAATATATTCATAGTAAGAAAGACCCCATAGAGGTGTCCATGAACAATATACAGAAGCATGGACTATGTGAAGGTTAAATTCCACTTCTGTATCTGTGGATTTAACTATCCATCCCTCCTCGCTTCCATCGATAGACAAGGACAACCCCATCCCTTACTTCAAATTGTTGGTTATCTTCCTATGCTCCTCAAAATTTCACACATGTCTATTCCTGTTCATTGTGGATTGGTCTGTCTCTTCATGTTGCTGGAACACTTATATTAAGGATACAATTTAGGCTCTCTTTGAGAGGTTACTCATAGATCAGTATCTTAAGCATAATCTTTCTGTATCTATAAGTTTTATTGATTACATATTGAACTGTTTCTGTTATTTTTATAGAATTAGCCAGGTGTATTCACATGTTGGCAACACCCAAGATAGGGCTACGTTACTGCTTATAGTCACTGATAATGTTTTTGGCTAATAAGTCTGCAACTATGTATTAGAGCATTTTCTATGAATTTTCTGTGACAACTCAAGTCAGAAGATTGCTGACTTGAACTTGAATTGCTGCTGGGTTTGAGACAGAACATCAATTTATGTGCAGGATGTTAATTTTCATGATTCAATGATTCTCTTCCAATACTCCAATACTAAGAAGCATTTTCCTCCTGAGGTATTTTGTTGTTTTTTTTGTCTCAGGATAATATGTACTCTCTCCTTAACCACCTAATAGATACAAGCTGTAGTTTAGAGATGCCTGATGCTATGATTTTAAATATTTCATACTTGCAAATTGCTACGACAAAATTTTCAGTCAGCCTTGTAAGCAAATTATGCTCATTTTTTTATCTGCTTTTTTGGTGCTTCTTAGAGTGCACCTTGATTATCATTTATCTTTCCTCTGCAGTAATTCCATGTTTCTGGATCAGGATTTATGTCCCCAATTTTATAAGAAAATGATGGCGATTTTACAAAGCCCAATTAAATATTATGTTGTTCGTTTTCATCTTTAATAAATACTTTATAACAGTTCCTTATTTTTTTATTTTTTTTTATTTTTATTTTTTTTGGCTGTATGCGGGCCTCTCACTGTTGTGGCCTCTCCCGTTGCGGAGCACAGGCTCCAGACGCGCAGGCTCAGCGGCCATGGCTCACGGGCCCAGCCGCTCTGCGGCATGTGGGATCTTCCCGGACCGGGGCACGAACCCGCGGCCCCTGCATCGGCAGGCGGACTCTCAACAACTGCGCCACCAGGGAAGCCCCAGTTCCTTGTTTTTATTGATGATAAATCCAATGTACATTTAAATGCAAAAGCATCATGGTTTCACCCTTCACTCTGAGGTCTTTGTAAAAGTTTCCAATCATCTTTCAGTTTTCATGAAGGGCTTAAGCTCCTTGAACAGCAAATTTGATTAAACAGTTAATCTAAAACTGTATCAAGTCAGGTAAGGCAGCTTCTCTTTGACTGGAAGACCTGTATCTGTTTCCTAGAAGTAGTCCACTCTTCCAGATCTACTGGGGCTTCACACTGCTGCTAAAGCCTTAATTCTGTGATTACTTTGTCTGTCTTCCACATTCCCTTACTTTCAGACACTAAATCTTGTCTTTCAGACTTTTAAAATATAAGGCATTCACTTGCTTCCAATCTCAGAGACAACCTTGTTTCTCTACCATCATCTTTTGCCTGAGCTACAAGCAAAAGCTTTTTAACTCTTCTAGTATTTACTTCAGCAGTATGCATATATTAATATGTAAATTTACATGCAGATTTAATATCTCCCAGGCAACTTCAGTTGCTTCCTATTACAAGGCTTAATGTGCCCAACAGGTTTCTTCCTGGTCTCATCTCTTCAGTTCTGTCTGTTGTCACTACTTCCCCTTTTCTCCACTCTTCATCCTTATTGGCCTGTTTTCAGTTTTTTGAATGCCATGTTTGCACACCCTCAGACCTTTGCACACCCTGTTCCTTCTGCTTGGTAAACCTCACTTATATCTTTCAAATTGTAGTTTAAACATTACTTCCTCCAAAAAGGACCCCTTGACTTTTTTTACACTAGTTAAGGTTTTCTTATAATATGCCACCTTAGTACCCTAGGTATTTTTTTTTCTTCTCATTATGTGTTCAATTATTTTTTTCTCCAATTTCTGTCTTCCCTGATAGTGTATCAGCTCCATCAGGCATAGGTTAATTCTGTCTTGTTCGCTTGTATTAAAATATCATCCACAATATAAATTCACAGTAAATAATTGCTTAAATAAGGGATTGAATGATTGAAAGATACTTTTGTTACTTCTTTTAAAGATGGAGTATTTCTTGAGAGAAGTCTGTTTATCCCTTTTATGTATTTTTTAGATTTTCAAATTCTCTGGCATTGTCTCTAAATAAAAGAAATTAATAATTTAAAAATCTATACTTTTACTTTGTGCACTAATTATGACTAAATGTTAAAATGACTATTCGGGGAATAAATCATATTATATAAGTCAGTTATTGTATCTGTTGAGAGATGTTCCTGTTTCAATTTGCTTGATTAAACACTAAATTTTTTTAATGTATTAAAATAAACTTAAGTTAGTGTTTTATAATATAAGGAAAATGTTTTTAGGTATTGATTGATTTTTATATGCTTCTAGTTGGTGACCAGTTTTTGTTATATGTCTACTGAATTCTGTCATTTTCTTTACAAAGAAGCTACATAAATATATTTTTAAATTGGAAGATTGACTACAGCTGTGTAACCATTAGACAAATCAGTTTTATGACTTATTAGTATGATTCTAGCCAGTAGGCTGGTATTCTAAATCATAACACTTCAGTAATCTTCATTGCAAAAATAGTAATTTGTGTATTTTTTAGAGCTTAATTTAGCAAGAACTAAGTGGAGGATTTGACAGATAAGATGCTTGCCCTCCCAGAGTGTTCAAAAGAATGCTGAAGCTGGAAAGGTTTAATATGTCATTAGCTTGGCAATTCCTCTTAGAACTAAATGCTATAATCATTAAAAGGAGTTTTTGTAATATGTCAGGGGCTTGTAATTTTGTTCTATTCTAAAATGATATTTGTGACAGGAAAATGATTTCAATTTATGTATTTGAATCTGTGTAAATTTTTAAATCACACAATGACAGAAATAGTTCTGATTTCTTCAAAAAACAAACTTTATATAATTAGACTAATTTATAATTTCTTAAGTGGAATTAATTTGCATGACTGTTTTATTATTATAAAACAGGATTCTAACAGAGTGAATAGGTGGTGTTATAATTCCTTTGTAATAAATTATAATTCTTGGTTTTATGGCATAGTATTACATGAGGAGTATATATGTTATCATGTGGAATAAGTCTTAAGATGTTCAAATGCAGTGTTTAAAAATGACTTGAGCAGTATTTAAGAACTTAAAATTCACTTGCTTCATTTTAACAGTCTCAGATTGCTTTGCAAATAACCAAGATTCCTTGCTATAGATTAATGTGATCTGGAGAATTTTCTTCATATAGTTCATTGGAGCCTCTGATAGCATAAGGAGTAAATCTAAGGAAATTGTGTATTTTGCAGACAAGAGCAAAGGGCACATTTGGGGGACTTTTTTTTTAAAGACTATAGCATGAAGGCTACTATGGTTTCTATATCTCAGGGCCAGCTAACATGATCTCAGATAAAATCTATTTGATCTAAGTAATAAGGCAACTTTATCTCAGAAGACTGCAGGACTCTGTATATCCATCTGTGAAATGTAGCCCAGATACTTGAAAAGTTTAATGATAATTCCTGGGAGTTGGCTTTTTGAAGAGGCCCATGATAATTTGGGGAATGTGACATTTATTCTTCTGACCTAGCAAATTTCAAAGAAAAGTATGTTTAGATGAAATGTTAATGTCTGTCTAAATCCTTTGTCAGTGTAGAGCAAATCAGAGAAAAAAGTTGTTTGCAATTGGAGAAGAAAGAATAGAAGTACCTGGAACATGACCTTAGAAAAGAAAGAATAGTTGAATAGGGGTGAATTAAAGCTGCAGCTGATTCCAGTCTTCTGATTGCCAGTCCATCTCTTCCATCAGGAGACTAAAAAGCACAAGATTGCTAAGACCCTGAAAGGACTTTCCAACTGAGTCCTGAAAATGAGTGTTACAGTAAGAATTAAAGGAAAATGTTACCTAACTCAGGTTTGGCTGCTCGTTGCTCAAGAATACAATACTGAGAGACAAGTGGTAGGCAAAAGGAAAGATAGCTTTGTTGAGGAAACCAGTAATCCTGGGATGAATGTGGACTCATGTCCCAAAGAACCAACTCCCAATTCCCCAGGTTTGGCTGGGAGATTACGTAGAGAAAAGAAAGGGCTACAAGCTGGAGAGGGGGCAATCTTGTATTTTCAGAGATGATGTCTTGGTCACATGATTCCAGGTAGCCATCAAGTCTTGCTTGCAGCCGGAACATTATCTAAGTCAGAAATCTCTGGCTCGCTAGTCCTGAAAAGCAAGAAATAAGGGACAAAGACAAAGGTGAAGCAGATAGAACTAATCTTCAGTCTTGATAGGCGTCATCAGCTTTTTCCATTAGCAGCAAGCTAAGCTAAGTTAGTGGTGGTCTAGGGTAGAAGTCAGGTATGGTAAGCATAAAATCACAGCCATATCATAAGTAAGAAATAGAGTTGGAATAATGCTGAGGAGATGAGAGTCCCTAGTTACAGTCTCACCGCCTCAATTACAAAAATACCTTCATTATTTCAAAATTCCTCAAGGTAACATGGAATGAGTGCAACCACTCTCAGTTAAAAGTGAATTTCTCGGTTTGCAAAGTGATAAAACTAAATCAGGATGCCCCAGTGCTATATTTTAGAGCACAAAGCCCTATTCCAGGAATCTTTTGCCCATCCTGTGACTAATTAATAATATTAATTATGAAAAAGGAAGGAAGGATATAAGCATCTAGAATAAAATGAGAAATATACTTTAAAAATTTTATTGAATTTATATTTCCAATGTTTTTTTTTAATTTTTATTTTTTGTAAGCATTATTTTCACTCTTTTAAATGAAATTCTTTCTATGTAGCTTTTCTCTTCTCATCCTTACTTACTTCTCTCTCTCTCTCTTCCTCTTTTTCCCTTTCTTTCTTCTGTTCTTCCTTTGAGAGATCTTTTTGGGGTGATGAAAATGTTCTGCATAAATGTAATTAGATTGTGGTGATGGTTGCACAACTTGGTAAATATTCTAAAAACCACTGAATTGTGTATTTTAAATGAGTGAGCTCTATGGCATGTAAATTGTATACATATACATATCACTTTTTTACAAAGGGAAATGCCAACCAGAGGTTAACTAAGGCAACTGGACTGGAGTAAGTAAAGTACAAGGACACTGGGTCTTTTCTCAGATTGATTACAACAAATCACAAGGCTAGACGCTGAGTTTTAGGACTCAATTGGTAAGTCCTTTCAGGTCATATCAATCTTGCTTTTTTTAGTCTTGAGATGGAAGAGATGGACTGACAATCAGAAAATTGGCATCAGTCGCAGCTTTCATTCACCTATATCAGTTTGTGGACTTTGTGTCCTACATGAAGGGAGACTGTCAGTGATAATTCAGAGACAGGATTTGCCATTTATGAAGACAAGCCATGGTATGGCAAGCTCTTGAATATATTCAATTGAAAGATGAATAAAAAGCATACAAAACATGCAAGACATTTACTGCATTTAATCAGATATAGTTGGGTAAATATATATATATTTAAATTTATTTATTTATTTATTTGTGGCTGCATTGGGTCTTCGTTGCTTTGTGCTGGCTTTCTCTAGTTGTGGTGAGTGAGGGCTACTCTTCGTTGCAGTGTGCAGGCTTCTCATTGTGGTGGCTTCTGTTGTGGCAGAGCATGGGTTCTAGGCACATGGGCTCAGTAGTTGTGGCTTGCAGGCTCTAGAGCTCAGGCTCAGTAGTTGTGGCACACAGGCTTAGTTGCTCCGCAGCATGTGGGATCTTCCCGGACCAGGGCTCGAACCCATGTCCCCTGCATTGGCAGGTGGATTCTTACCACTGTGACACCGGGCAAGTCCTGGGTAAATATATTTGAATACTTGTTTCTAAAGTCTGGTAAGCTTTATTCATTTTCAGGTAAATGCCAGATCACAATGGTGAAGATTGAGTTTTTGAAAAAGTATTATAATTTCTGTTTTTGAAAAAGTTTTGGGTGCCCAGAAAATATTTTTTGTCTACATCAGGAAATTTTTCAAAATACTTAACAGTTAAACTCTATTTTAAAACTGGGACAGTGAGAATCCAGCAAATTCAAATATGTGTGAAATAATACAAATATAAGGTTGTTTTCTTTTCATTGTTCTGTAAAGCAGAGTCAATTTGGTTGTTTTTGTTGCCGCATCTCACCCATGACAGGAAATTCCTTTTCCCGTTATCTTTTTTTTTTTAAATTCTTTCATAGTTACATGTTTTATTAATCACGTCTGAGAAAAGTCATTGATTTTCATTTTGTACAGCATTATCTTGTAAGGACAAAATACAGTGAAACTTCCAAGCTTTTTGCATATCAGAGCTGAAACTGAAAGTTTCTCCATAATTGAATTTTCACTTCTTATTTGTAATAAGTTTATCCTTAGGAGGATACTTCATAGTGTTTGATCACAGATGAGATTGAGCATTGCTATCACTCAATAATGTTAAGCATCTGTCAGGTTCTCTCCTATACTATATATTAATTTT
The DNA here is from genome assembly GCF_963455315.2 of Globicephala melas. Classification (NCBI taxonomy): domain Eukaryota; kingdom Metazoa; phylum Chordata; class Mammalia; order Artiodactyla; family Delphinidae; genus Globicephala; species Globicephala melas. Next base: position 45,581,265 of record NC_083320.1, on the reverse strand, counting down.
TTCTCCGTTAAGCAAATATTTGTTGGTGGCCTGTGGGAATAAGATACACCTAGGTCCTCTTTCCTTGGTATATTCACAAAAGCCTCTGAAACTAAATTTCCAAGTCAAGCCATACTAAGGCCTGGCATAATAAGTTTTCATCGTTAACAGTTTTTTTGTGTTTGTGGTTTTCTTTTTTTTTTTAATTTCAATTTTTAATTATATATGTTTTTAAAATTCCAGTTTCCAATTGTTCGTTGTCCCGTTATCTCTTATCGAACGCTGGGAGCTTTTAAAGCATGGCTCGTTGGATTATAAAGGATTGTTGTTTTGTTAACATTTGCTCAAACTAGTGCTATTTGCTAGAATTACCCAATAGTTTCTTTAAACTTTCTTTACTTACTTTACTTACACTTTACTTACTTTCTTTACTTTCTGTGCCAGAAATTGCCTACACACCCTAAATTATGGGAATAGCTCAGGTGGCCTTTCTAGCAGGAAGGAAGATGCATTTTAACAGTTTTTCCCCCCCAGTGGTAACTATATACTATAATTTATTCGAATTAGTTAAAAATAGCAAAAAATACATTACTATAGAATGTCTAGAGAATTAGTTCATATTTATTCAACTATGCTATCATTTGAAAAACTATTTTCACTTCATTTTAAAAGGCTGTTCCTTTGTAAAACATGAGTGTATCCAATCTTAATGGAAGTCTGACATCATGGGAAAAATTGTTTAAAATGAGAATTCAAAAGATCCTTATTGATTATTTGGTCTCACCTCCTCATTGACAAAGAGCAGATTTGTTCTTTTAAGGAGGAACTTTTATTTCCCCCATTTAAATCTTTTGAATCAGTCACAGTCATTAATAACTTTGGTAGCCCTACCTATGTAAAAATTATGAAATTTTAAATATGTGAAGTCCAAACTAACAGAGTTTATATTTTAACTTGGAATATTTGTGTGCTTATGTGTGCATGCGTGTGTGTGTGTTGTGGTGTGTGTGTGTTTTGTGTTTACAGAGGGATGTAGGAGTTAATACAACAATAAAATGTCAATATGCCAAAATATATTTTTTCTTTTAGAAAATTTTTACTAAAATTTCAGATTAAAAACATGAAGGGTTATCGTTGCCAGCCTTTTGAAAAATTTTATTTATTTTAATTTTTAAAATTATTTATCTATTTAAATTTTTATTGGAGTATAGTTGATTTATAATATTGTGTTAATTTCAGGTATACAGCAAAGTGAATTAGTTATACATATACATATATCCATTCTTTTTCAGATTCTTTTCTCATGTTGGTTATTACAGATTATTGAGTAGATTTCCCCGTGCTATACAGTAGGTCCTTGTTGGTTATCTATTTTATTTTATTATTATTTTTAACATCTTTATTGGAGCATAATTGCTTTACAATGGTGTGTTAGTTTCTGCTGTATAACAAAGTGAAACAGCTATACATATACATATATCCCCATATCCCCTCCCTCCCACCCTCCCTATCCCACCCCTCTAGGTGGTCACAAAGCACCGAGCTGATCTCCCTGTGCTATGCAGCTGCTTCCCACTAGCTATCTGTTTTACATTTGGTAGTGTATATATGTCCATGCCACTCTCTCACTTCGTCCCAGCTTACCCTTCCCCCTCCCTGTGTCCTCAAGTCCATTCTCTACATCTGTGTCTTTATTCCTGTCCTGCCCCTAGGTTCTTCAGAACCATTTTTAAAATTTAGATTCCATATACATGTGTTAGCATACGGTATTTGTTTTTCTCTTTCTGACTTACTTCCCTCTGTATGATAGACTCTAGGTCCATCTACCTCACTACAAATAACTCAATTTCATTTCTTTTTATGGCTGGGTAATATTCCATTGTATATATGTACCACATCTTCTTTATCCATTCATCTGTCAGTGGACACCTAGGTTGTTTCCTTGTCCTGGCTATTGTAAATAGTGCTGCAATGAACACTGTGGTACGTGACTCTTTTTGAATTATGGTTTTCTCAGGGTATATGCCCAGTAGTGGGATTGCTGGGTCATATGGTAGTTCTATTTTATATTTTTAAGGAGCCTCCGTACTGTTCTCTATAGTGGCTGTATCAATTTACATTCCAACCAACAGTACAAGAGGATTCCCTTTTCTCCACACCCTCTCCAGCATTTATTGTTTGTAGATTTTTTGATGATGGCCATTCTGACCTGTGTGAGGTACTACCTCATTGTAGTTTTGATTTGCATTTCTTTAACTATTAGTGATGTTGAGCATCCTTTCATGTGTTTGTGAGCAATCTGTATATCATCACCAGCCTTGTTTTTGTTCCATCCACTCGTTCAGTCATTTATCAATCAATTAAATTTTTTTTTGTCTCATATGTGGCAGGTTTGGGGTGAAAACCATAAAGAAGGCATAGCTTTTGCATTTGAGAATCTTTTTGGTTTAATAGAGTGAAAGTATGTATAAATTAATAATTTCAAATAGTGTGACAGAGAATATATGGAGACTTGTATGGAGGGAGTGGCCATCTTTTTGGGAGTGGAGCACTGAAATACATGCTTAATATGGGAAAAAGCTTTATAGGCAGAGGGACAGGTAGAGCTGCAGAATGGAAGTATGAAGGACTTAGCAGGAGAATGGAAAATCACATCTTCATTTTTAGAAATATGACTCTCGCTGCTTTTTGCTTTCATATGGAAAAACACCTCAAGTAGAGCTAAGTAGCAGTTCTTTGTTTTTATTCAAAAGTGAAGTGTTGAACCTCCTTCTTCATATTTTCTTTATTTTTAAAATATTTCTCATGTCAAAAAATTCAAAATTAAAAAAAAAATTCATTCACAATATAGATAAACATTGAATAACCTCTGGACATACTGTTATTTTCTTGACCTTTTCATTTCTCTTTAAGTTTACTTTTTTTTTATCCATCATGTATTATACCCCTTAAATACTGTATTTATTCCTCTCAAAATTCTCCAAATTCCTTTTAATATTTCAGTCTCGAATTCATCAGGTTTCATTTGAAGTGTTAATTAGTGATAAATTTAACTTGGAATTAGCTCATATCAATGGCCTTTTTTTTTTTTTTTTTTTCCCGGTACGCGGGCCTCTCACCACTGCGGCCCCTCCCGCTGCGGAGCACAGGCTCCGGACGCGCAGGCTCAGCGGCCATGGCTCACGGGCCCAGCCGCTCCGCGGCATGTGGGATCTTCCTGGACCGGGGCACGAACCTGTGTCGCCTGCATCGGCAGGTGGACTCTCAACCACTGCACCACCAGGGCAGCCCTCAATGGCCTTTTGAAACAATAAATTTAACCATAGTAATTGGTTAATTTCTAAGAATAAATTCAGTTGTCATGCTTGTACAAATATGTATGTATGTGTATATATACACATGTACATATATATTACACATACACTACACACACCTACCGCACATACACACACATATATATAACTTACATATGATTTCTCTGTATACGTATATATAAATATATACATATACTCATAAATTCATTCCTGGAACTAAATGATAGGCCATTCCTTCAACATTTTCCTACACTTAAATAGCCTTTGTTGGTTTGATGTTTTATTTGTTGTTTGGCAAACATGAACCTTAAAAGTAGAACTTAGTTTAGATTTGCTTTTCACTTTATATTATGAAGCTCTGATGTATTTTCTAATTTAGTTGAATATGTGCACATCTATTTAAAGTAAATAAGCATTCAAATTAAATAGAGAATTTTAGTAAAATATTAGTCAGTTTTGAACTCAGGCAGGAATTTTGATTTAGGAGAAAAAAACCCTGCAGCACATTAAAAAGAAATTTTCTCAACTGTTACTGAAAATACCTTTTTCTTTCCTAAGCCTTTTCCAGGACACACAGGTTATAGGATGTAATAAGACTCTCTTTCTTACTGTGACTACATGAGAGCAGTGGAGTTTCTCTTGCCTGTGCTAATTAGAGGCACTGACCCTATAGAGGCACTATTTATTTCTATGCTGCTTCAGTTTCCAGACCCCTGGACTCCTCAAACATCTCTTTGACCTCCTTTCTGAGAAGTACTGCCTAGAAGATGAGCTGTTCACAAATCAAGTAGAGATTCAGGTTAACCTTTAGTACTATATGGTCTGCTTTTCAAAAGTCAAGCACGGATGGCTTCTTTTCTTTAGCTGTTTCCAGTTTATTCACTGCTTCTGAGGATGAAAAAAGTCAAGTTCTACCAGCTGAAGGTGAGTTTTTGAGAAACCCTATTTGTTTATAATTGTGCCCTGCTTTTCTGTAGCACTACACTCAAAGAGCCCAGTAAAGTATAGAAATTTTTTATCCCGTTTTAAAGATGAGGAAATATCTTTATTCCTTTAAAACTGGTGTATGTGTTTGTAGAAACAATTTATTCCCACTTTATAGTCCTAATGAAAGAAATTAAATTCCAGACAATATGTGATTTACCCTTGGCCATATAGATAATGAAAATGATAATTAGAACCAGTTTTAATCTATTCCTATGGTAGTATTCTTTCTGCTGTGCAATGCTGCATACACCCTTATGCCTCTTTCATTAATTTTAAATAAAACAATAGATTCTTCCAAAAATTCCATGTCTATGACCTGATTGCATTTTAAGAATACTACATCCTTGTAAAACATACTGTTTTAGAAATTCCTGAGAAAGAATTATTTTAAATTTTAAAAATGTGATGAAAAACAAAATTTCTGTGCTAATCTGTATTTTTGAGCTCCATATAATTTTAGTAACTAAAAAGTCAGTTAAAGGTATTATTGTGAAAAATTTAACATGTCAAAATCATTTTCATTATGAGTTAACAGAAATATAAATGTTCACAAATTAACATTTTAAAATGGATGAAGTTGAGTTGAAAATAGCACTTTTAAAATTTATTTCTTTTTACTTATTTTCAGACTTCCATCATGTTTCTATTTTTAAAAATATATATGTATATATTATGTTTCTATATGTGTATATATGTATATGCATATACACACAATATATATGTTTATGTATGTGTGTATATATATATGTGTGTGTGTACTTGAGTTTCAGTCTTGAAAATAAACCTTCTTTAAAGTCAGGTCTATCTTTGCCTCATTTCAGGATATTTTGGTATTTCATTTACTACAGGTATTAAAAAAATAATCGTGTCTTCTTAAATGTGCAGCTATTGGAGGAATCATTCTCCGGCCTTGTGATAGAAACCTTTCTGTTGAATTAGATGGTCAGATGTAAAGTTGAGTAGCTGAGATTGTTATTTGAATTGATAGCAAAGAGGACTACTAACTAACAACACATGAAATATACCTATTAAAAATTGCGACTCTTTTAATCCTTTAAAATTTTTACAAGTGTAAATTTTATAATATAAAAAATGCTTTATCAAAATTACTAATATCAGTTGAATTGAATTCACTATAATAGTTGTAAATTGTTTTTAATTTTTATTATGAAAAGTTTCAGACATGTGCAGAGTTCACGGTAGTGTAATGAACCCTCATGTATCTCTCACCCACCTTCAGCAATTTCCATGCATGGCCATTCTGTTCATCCGTACGTTTTTCCTTACCCCTCTTCCTAGTATTATTTTGATGCAAATTCCAACATTCTCTAATTTCACCCATGAGTACTTCTGTTTGAATCTCTAAAAGATAAAACCATTTTAAATGTAATTGCTATGCCATTATGACATGAAAATAATAATTCTTTAATAGCATCAATAGCTAGCCATGTTTAAATTCCCAGTTGTCTGATAAACATCATAGTGTTTTCAATTTGCTTGTTTTAAATATAACCTATAATCCTTAACAAGTCCATAATTTACAATTTTTCATGTGTCTTTTCAGTATCATTTAAGCAGTAATTTTCTCTCCTTAATCTTTCTTTCTTTTTCCCCCCATGTAACAAATAAATGTTGAAGAAGCCTGGTCCTTTGTGCTGTAGGGTTTCTCACCATCTGAATTTTAATGATGGCATCCCTGTGGAGTAGTTTAACGTGTTCCTCAGTTCTCTGAATTTTCTGTAAAATGTTAATGATACAGATTTTGATCAGAATCAGGTTTGATTTTCTTTTGGCAAATCTGTCTCATAGTGGTGTAGTGTTCTTTCATCAGGAGTTATATAACTTTTCTTGTTTGACATTAAGTAGCCACTGATGCTCAATGGGTCCACTAATTTATTAGGGATTGAAAATGAATGTTCCAATTCTATCATTACTTTTACAGTTACTAGCAGGATACTTCTAAAGAAAAAACTGCCCTTCATCTACTATTGTGTTAACTAATGAAATAGTTTACATAGGAAAGTCAAGATAAATGATTGGTTCTTTCCCTTTATTTGCTGGCTCTCAAAATAATGAATTTGTTTTCTAGCATTTTTTCAATGTTGAGAGATGAATTATCCTTTCTTATTCTTATTAGCTCATGAATTTAGACATATTTGACATGTTTCAATCAATTTCAGTTATTATTCTAATTGATGATGAATTTTCCATTGGGGCCTTTTCAACCTTATACTTATTAGACTATGTACAATTCCTGTCCCAGACATTGAATCAGCCATTTGTCCAAGGAACTTTGGTTCTTCAGTGGGAAGTACTATTTTTCAAGACCAAAACTTGGGTGCCAGAGTGCTGCCCATTGATACTGGCGTTGGTTGTTTCTAACCTTTCAATATTCCTTTTTTTTTAAAGATAAAAATAGGTCTTGAGTTTACACTGATTGTTCCAGTTTGAAATCAGGACTGTAGAGCTTTTACTTAACTATTTCTGTTTCACATATGCATCTTCTTTCACCTGCATTAAGAATCCCAGTTCTCAATACCAATGAAGACAAAAGAATATAACGTTATTCATTGTTATCCCACTTTATAGACAAAAGAGACTCAGAGTCACAATTCCAATACTATCTCACTTATATGATTACCGAGTTTAAATTTTGTTTGCACTTCCTTTTGTCCTTATGATATATCCCCTTAGAGGTATTAGGTCAGATTATTATTATTTTAGAGTCACATGAAATAGCTCTTGTCTATATAGTTATACTACCAACTGGATACATATTTAGGATCATATTTTTCATTTTATTTTCTATTTTCAGAAATTGCCCTTTTTAAATTTAATTTTGCTTTATAATTTAGTAAAAATTTACCTGTTTTCAAAGTTCAATCTATTAAGCAATGTATACTTAAAGAAGACAGGCCTCAATCTTTGTCCTCCATTTGTTGAAATTTTACTGCATTAAACATATATCATTTCTTTTCTCTCTCTCTTTCTCCTTTCTCCTCTATATGTATATATTATATGCATACATATATATATACATACACATGCATATACATACATTTATACATCCACTATACAGTACATAATAATACACACATAAATATAATTTTTTTTCTGAACTGTTTGAGATGAAATAGCAGACATGCTGTCCCATTAACCCTAATTAGTTCAGCAACTTTCTCCTAAAAACAAGGACATTTTCCTTTATAACCACAGTATAGCCATCAAAATCACAAAATTAATATTGAATTCCATCATCTCACTCACAAACGCTATTCATGTTTTGCTGCGAGTCCCAATAGTATCCTTCAAGATCCAATTTAAGGATTGCATATTACATTTAGCTGTCTCTTTAATCTCTCAGCTTGGAAAGTTCCCGTCTTCCCGTTCCTTTCATGACCTTGACATTTTTTAAGAATACTGGCTACTTTGCAGAGTATCTCTCAGTTTGGGTTTGTCTCATGTTTTCTCATGATTAGATTCGGGTTATACTCTTTTGTGGTTTGAACAGCACAGAAGCGTTGCTGTGTTCTCGGTGTATCAGGAGCCACGTGGTGTCTGTATGTCCCAATACCGGTGATCGTTTTCTCACCTTTTTAAATATGGTATCTGCCGTATTTCTCTTCTGTAAAGTTTGGCAATCAGTAGTTTTATGCAAATGAGTAATTAATATTTGGGAGAGATATTTTAAAGCCTTGTGAATAACTTGATCTACATCAAATTTCACCTATTAGTTTTAGCACTGACTACCCTTATCTTAATTAGTTATTGCTGTGATGGTTGCCAAATGATGGCTTTTTAATTCTGTCATTCCTTCTATATTGGCATTCTACTATAAAGTACAATTTTCCTTTTCCGTAATGTATGTATTCGGTTGGCCAAAAAGTTCGTTCAGGTTTTTTCCATAAGATGTTATGAAAAACCCAAATGAACTTTTTGGCCAACCCAATAATTATTTATAGCATTATTGACTCATGACTCCTATTTTATTCAATGGTTTATAATCCATTACTATCATTATTTATGTTCTTTAAATTGTCTCAATGGTAACCCTTTAGGCTCTTGTGTCACTTTGACATACCTCCATCATTCTTTGAGCACTTTTTTGCTTTTTGAGCAGAAGAGGTTCGGGTTCATCTTGTACTTTCTCTGCCTCAGCCCTGGCATCAGTCATTTCTCCAAGGCCTGCCAACACTGCCCTTGACAAAGAACACACAGGAAGTGGCTGGCTGGTCCCAGGTCAGCTTGGTCAACATGTCAGTTTTGTCCTGAGTAAGCCCCTGGGCTAGATTGAGTCCTGGCTCTATGAACCGTTCATTTTATTTTATGTTTTGTTTTAATCTCTTGTTTTCCTATGACGTGCAATATCTGATCTCTTCTTCACTCCCTTCTCGTTAACTCCAGCATCTGACTCAAAGTAACAGTCTTTATTTTGCTGTTTATGTATAAAATACAATTAGCAAGCTCATTCTACTTTTCACATAATTTCCATGGTTACATCCATTTTTGATACCGTCCTTTATCAGTATTGCACATTATTTGTTCTACCCTGTACTCATCATTTCTTCTTGGTTTTACATATGAATATATATATCTTTTTAAATTTGACTTATTTTTTGAGACGAAATTCACAACATGAAAATAACTATTTTAAAGTCTGCAGTTCAGTGGTATTTAGTCCATTCACAGTGTTCTTTAAAACACTGTCTCTATCTAGTTACAAAACATTTTCATTGCCATAAAAGAAAACCCCATACCTAGTAAGCAGTCATTCCTCATTCCTACCTCCTCCCAGCACCTGGCCACCACCAAGTTGCTTTCTGATTTACTCATTCTAGATATTTCAAAGAAATGGGATTATATAATATCTGGCTTTTAGTGCCTCTTTCTCTCACTTTAGTATAATGTTTTTGAAGATTCATCCACATTGTAGCATATACTAATACTTCAGTCCTTTTAATGGCTAAATAATATTCCATTGTGTATATATACCACATTTTTGTTTAACCATTCATCCATTAATGAACATTTAGGTTGTTTCCACCTTTTGATTATTGTAAATAGTGCTGCTATGAGCATTTGTGACAAGTATTTGAGTACTTTTTTCAATTCTTTTGGGTCAATTCCTGGATCATGGGGTAATGCTATGTTTAACTTTTGAGGAACAGCCAAACTGTTTCATAGTGGTTGCATCATTTTACATTCTCTCCAGCAGTGTCTCCACACTCACGAACACTTGTTATTATCTGTTTTTTAAAAATTATTATTATAGTGATTCTAGTGAGTGTGAAATGGTATCTCATGGTTTCAATTTGCATTTCCCTAATGCTTAATGATGTTGAGCATCTTTTCATGTTCTTGTTGGCCATTGGTATATCTTTGGAGAAATGTCATTTCAAGTCCTTTGACCATTTTTAATTGGGTCGTTTGCCTTTTTGTTGTTTGAGTTGTAAATGTTCTTTATATAGTGAAGATATATTTAGTGTTCACCACTAGCCTTATGTAATTGTTTCTCTTGTTAGTTTGGCTGCCTGAAGGTGATACTTCAGGAAGAGCTGATAGGAATGCTTCCTTAGTTCTCACATGCTGACAACAGTTAGTCTACACCTTAATATTTCAAAGGCGTTTGCTTGATCTAAAATCATTAGTTCTCATTTTCCTTTCTTCAGTTGTCTTCTGCCATTAGCATTGTTGTTAGAACTTTGATTTCAATCTGACTTTTTTCTTCTTTATAAGTGCCTTGGAGTTTTTGCCTACATTCTCAAAGTTGTTTTTTTTCTTTTTTTCTTTCACTTTAAATTTTACTGAAATTTGACTAGAATATGTCTTGTTGGTCATTTTGGTGACTTTGCCCAAGTATACAATGTAATATTCATATGCACATATTTTTTAATCTTTTTTTCCTTTTTAGTAAAGTTTTTTTTTTTAATTTTTAATTTTAGTATTCATTCTATCCCATTGTTTTGGCTGTCTCCTTTGAGGACTCATTATATGTTGGATTATTTTTTCTGCATTCTATATTTAGAGACTTCCTCTCAAACCCTTTGTATCTCTTTCTTCATTTCTTTTTTTTAAACTTAAAAAATTCTTCCTATTTTTCTCTTTTAGTTCTTTATAGCACTATAAAGACTGTGTTTTCATTCTTCTGGTTTAGTTTTTCCTTCTGAAATTATTTCATTTATTTCTAAATTTTCTGAGTTTTGTCACCTAATTTTTGAGTTTTCCTAATTTTTATTCTGTTGTTTTTCAGGTCTTCTGTTATTTTCTTAATTTATTTTGGCTTATTTTGAAAAATTAGCCTAGAGTTTTAATTTGATTTGTTGGCAAGTCTTTTGGCATACTTTCGTTGCTTATAATGACATTATTCTCTTCTCATTTTCTTTTATATTTTTATTACAATTTTATGAGATTCTAATACAATTTTTTTTTCATTTAAATATTTTTGGCATGAGATTAGGTTTGCTGAAAGTTTAAACAAAAGTAGTGGCTTACAATGTCTTTTCTAGCTTCATAACACTAAAATTCTCTCTTCTGTGGATAGCTTCATACTTTCCGATTCTGGCCTTGTCTTCTCCCCTAAGTTTTTCTGGACTTTTTCTTTAGTCACCATTATTTCAGTTTATCTCAGTTTGTTTCTCTTCCCAAAAGTTATCTTTATGGGAGGCTTTAATGGGTAGCTTTTGGAAATTCATAGCACCCAGCTTGCTCTGACCATTTTGGACCTTAACCCAAATCTCTTGCCCACCCCAGTGAGTTGGAATGGAAAATTCCCTCTCAATTACTACAGGTCTCACTGAGAACCTGTTGGCTATTTTGCTGTGTTAAATCACCTTTTGATTTCCTTTATTTTCTCCTTCACAGATGCTGATGCCATGAGTGTCTCTGGCTGTCCATTGTTTATCCTCACTCAGTTGCATTACGATATTCTCAGAGACAGCTCATGTATTCATTTTCTATGTCTTGTAACAAATGTTGTACTGTATAAAACACTTCACTGCTTGAAGCTATAGTCATTTGTTTCCGCACACTTTTTGTGTGTCAGAAGTCCCATAGACTTCCTTGGCTGGGTCCTCTGCTTAGGGTATCACAAGGCTGAAATTAAGATGTTCGCTGGATTGCATTCTCATCAGTAGACTCGACCAGAGAAGAATCTGCTTCCAAGGCTCCTTGGGTTTTTGTCAGAATTCATTTTCTTGTAGCTGTACAATTCACGGCTAAGCCAGTTAAGGAGAGTCAAAGTCTGTTCTTAGAGTATCCAGTTTGGGGGGAAGGCTGTGCTCTCTTCATGAGCAGTTCACAGCATGGCTCTTTGCTTCTTCAAGGCCAAAAGGAGAGAGTCTCAGAAAGAGCTCAGTCCCTCTTTTAAGGGCTCACACTTGATTAAGCCAGGTCTACCCAGAATAATTTCTTTTTTAATTAACTTAAAAAAATCAACTGTTTGGGGACCTTAATTGTATCTGCAAAATCCCTCCACCTTTATTACCTAATGTAATCCTGAGAGTGATACCCATTATACTCACAGGTCCTACCCATATTCAGTGGGAAAGATTTAAAGGGTGTGTATTAGCAGGCAAGAATCTTGGGGACATCTTAAAATTCTGCCCATCACATTTTGTCACATAATATTGTTGTAGATTTTGTTCCTAGATTTTTCATTTTGCTCTATTGATTGTACTTTTTTTTTTTATGAAGGAATTCACAAACTATCCACCATTATCACGTTTTCCAAAAATCCTATAAGTAAATTTTTATGCTAACAAAATTAAATACGAGATAATATAATAACAAAAGACACTATGACATCATAGGTATGATCTTCCTGTTTTACCAAAGTGTAGGTACTTAAGGCCTCATCATTTTATTTTGGGATTACCTTCCTCATGAATTTAGATTCTCCTCCCAAGCACCCATCATAAAAACATTTTCAAGCCTTTCCTTTTTTGTAGTAGTTGGTATATTTTACTGTCTTTTTTCTTTGACCAGTGGTTTCCAAAGTGGGACACATGAATTACTATAGGGAATTTAAGGAGAAAAAAAAAATTAAAATTTTTAATCAAAATCAATTTTTATCTCATACTTTTTGATTTCTGTTTTTAGATATATTTCATAACATCTTAATATTGAGAAAGTAGTATATACATTTAATTTTTAAATTAAATATATATGTATATATTAATTTGTACATGTGTTGGGGCACATGCTCAAGCATTTTCTACATATAGTCTTCATAAAGAAAACATTTTGAAACTACTTTTTTGATCATGAAGTACTTCAAGAGGGGCTATATACTTCTATTTCTAGCTGTATGTCCTTAGCTCTTGGCATATAGGTAAGAACACAATAAAATTTAGCCAGTCTGCAGTAAAAATAATAAGTCTTACTACTTACCTGGACCACAGCATTATTCATCATAGACTTAACCTTCTTTTATCAGATTTACCATACCAGTTCTGCTAGGATGACTCTTCTAAGATATCCTTGTTTTTAATATGTGAAAACCACCCTTAAGTTACATTTTTCATATTATGCATTAATATCTACTAGCTGATAGGACAAGTATTAAGAGGCAATGTCTCTGAATCTTTTATAGAAATGTAGAAATTATGCTTTCCAGGTTACATTTTGTTCCCCAAGAAAGAAGAGCATTAAGAGCTAAATTTACTGATTCTTTTTGAAACTGTTCTAAAGGCCTTTTTAAAATTCAGAGCCCACATGATCTAATTGGCAGTTGCACATATCAAGTTAGAATTGATTATACATTGGTATCATCTGTTTGTTCTATTTAGAGGTGAAATAGCATTTCTTTTTCCACTTTGGCTTCCATATTTGCTTGGCACTCAAAGTGCTTGGAGTTGTAAGTTACACAGCACAAAAGACAAAGGAGAATTTAAAAAAATTAACTCTTCCAAAGAATGTTTAGCAGTTCTGAGATCAAAGGTCATCTACTAGTATCTTGTATCTTATTATCCAAAAGCAGGTATTAATTCCCCAGATGCACACAGCATGGTGCCTGTATATCACCTGTGAAACAAACGTACTTTCTGGCTATCAAGAAATGTTTTGTTGTTGTGTTTTTGCCCCCTTGAGTGAAGGATTTAAAATTAAACATCAATTTATATGGGTATTTTTGATGATTTGTTAAATTTTATAACCATTACATTTAATCCACTTTAAATAAAAATATTTTATTATTTCAACAAAATAAAATTATTTTAACTAAAAGCAAAAGGTTTGCAAATTGATGCCGGAAGCTAAGACTTATGTATTAATTTGTTCTGTCAGTTGATAAATGTAAAAAAAATAACGTAAAGTAGGAAACAAAATCTCAACAGTTTAAACATTGGCGAATGTAGAAGGATCTTTTAGGCAGTCTATAAATTAGAGCTTATTAACACAAATGTAGCTGAATCTGCCAGACAATCTAATGAATTGTGTAATCTTTGTAACTTTAACACTGACATGAATATTTTTAAATATTATGATGACTGTATTCCATAGTACTTCATAGACCAAGTCAGGAAGGGATCAAACCGACATGAAAAGTAAGCATCATGCATATTTAAGATGTCACGCTCTCTGGTTTTTGTGGTTAAAGAAAAGAAAAGTGGGACATGAGCTGCACTGCCACCCAGCCTCTTCCTTTGTTCTAATTGGAACTAGCCTCAGGCATGAAGAAAGAAACAGAAACAGGGGATTTTGCTTTAAGATTATTTTTTTATAAATGTTCTTCCAAATCAGTAGTGATATTAGTACAGAACTGTAAAAAATAATTGCTTAGAAAGTATCCAAAAGAGAAACCTTGACTCACAATATACCCCCAAATTTGCTCCTCCCTCATTTTTTTCCTTGAAGATCCTACAGATTGCTGATAACTCACCTTCTCTCAAATCTGCTCTACCCCACAGTCGATCTGTTAGTAAGAACTTATGGCTCCATCCTCAAAATATATGCACAGTTTGACCAATTTTTACTTCTGTGTAGCTAACTCAGAACAAACTACCTTTCTTTGTCATTTCCACCAGGCCCCCTACTTGGCCTCCCTGCTTCCATGCTTATACCATGTACCCTCCCCTCAGTGGTCTATTTTTCATTTACTCTCAGAGTGATACTTCTGAATAAAAAGTCAAGTTGTATCACCTTTTTTGCTAAATCTTTCCAGTGTCTTCCTATTGTACTTAGAACAGAATCTATACTCCTTGCCATGTTTACAAAGCCCTACAGCATCTGGCCCTGCTGACCTCCACTCCTACCACTTTCCTTCTTACCTGCAGTCTCTGCATACTGGCTTCCTTGCTATTCTTCAAAATGCCAGGCTTGTTTTTCCCTGTTGCTCTTGTCAGGAATCTCCTCTGCTTACTGCTTCACTTCACCCAGGTCTCTACTTAGAAGTCATCTTACCTTCCCTTTCTAAACCTCTGATCTAAAATTGTGCTCCGTCATATCAGTTTCTAACTCTTTACCCTGCCTTAGTTTTTATAGTACTTTTCACTGCCTAAAATTGTTATATATTTATTTTATTACTGCCTCCTCCCCCTCTTTCCCGCACCCCCCACCCCCCCAAAAATGTCACGAGAGAAAGGAGTTTGTCTTCTTCAGTTACATCTTCCTAGCATTCAGATCCATGCCTGGAAACAGAGATGGTGCTCAATAAATATTTGTGAAAAGGAAGAAGGAAGGAAGGAAGGAACGGAGGGAAGGGAGGGGAAGAGGGAAGAAAGAGGGGTGATTTCTTCAAGGCCTATTTGATTGTCTTTCTAAAAGGAAAAAAAAAACTATTTCCTTCTCTTCACAACACATCTGACAACTGATGTGTGAGCTTTTCCACACCAAACAATTCTCCAGTTCTTGGTGGACACCAACTGGCTGTCCTCCAATTTAACTATATTCTGATAACATCTACATATAGTTAGCACAGATCGCACAGGTTAACGGCTCAGTCCCACAAGACTACCCCCACTTCAGAAGCCAATCACAAGTTCCAGATTGTCACCTGTACTTCTGACCAATTGGCTATAAATTGGGGGTTCCCACTGACCCCTCTTTGGGTTCAATAATTTGCTCATAGAACCCAGGGAATCAGTCTACTTACTATTACCAATTTATTACAAATGGTATTTTAAAGGATACAAATGAGTAGTCAGATGAAGAAATACATGTGGTGATGTCCACAGGAGCTTCTGTCTCTGGAGTTTGGGATGCGCCGCCCTCCAGGCACATGGATGCATCTTGTCCACCAACCCAGAAGCTCTCCAAACCCCTTTGTTTAGGGTTATGAGGTTCCATTATGTAGTCATGATTGATTAGATCATTGGTCACTGGCATTGAGCTTAATCTCTAGCCCCTCTCCCTTCCCCAGAGGTGGGAGGTAGGGCTGAAAGTTCCAGCCCTGTAATCTAATCCTCTGGCAAGGAGCCCCATCCTCCAAGTCACCTCATTAGCATAAACTCAGGTTTGGTAGAAAGGGACTTACTATGAATAACAAAAGACACTCCTCTCATCCCTATCACTCAGGAAATATCAAAGGTTTTAGGAGCTCTGTGCCCGGAACCAGGACGAAGACCAAATATACATCTCTCATTATATCAAAATATCATACCCTCTAAGCTGGAATGATCTTCTCTCATATTACTTTATGTACTTGTCTCTCTTGTTACTTTTACTCTCTATTATTTATTATTTATATGTATGCACATATTAAATCTTTCCTGGTGGACTGTCATCTCCTTAAAGCTAAGTTCTGCTCTTTTTGATTTGAGTACAGAGTATCACAGGATCTTAATAAGTAATTGTTTAATGAACAGGTGACACTACTCAACCATACCTAGGTGGGTTTTTGGTCAGGTGCCTTCCAAAAGTGAGAATGAACTGTGATTATATTATTATTCTTCCTTTCTGCTCAGTTTCTTCCAATGAGTTTTATTTACTTATGTTTAAATAAGCTAATCAGGCACAGGTTATTTGAGTGACTTTGGGTGAATTTCAAGCTAATCTAATGTGGATTGACCCCCCCCCCGATTTCATATACTTAGAAATGTTTGGTAGATATCCAAAAATTGTTTGAGTGCACAGCCAAATTCTGAAGAAAGAAAGGGAAGAGTCATGATGGAAGATACGGCCTTGGGCTTGCTTAAAACAAGGTAGCTGACATCTAGCTGCATACATAAAACTTGAGTGTTACTCCCACTATGAAAGTGAGGTTAAAAAACAGAAAAAAAAAAAACAAAAATGAAAAACCTGTCCACTGATCCAGGTAAGCAGTTTGGACACTTTTGTCTGTACAGGGTCTTGGATGGGAGAAGAATCATCATCAGGTAATTCAAATTCCAGGCTTAAAAATGCAGTGAGAAAAGTTCTAATATATACTACCAGTGTGGTTTAAGAAATCCAGTCTAGAATTAATATAAAATCTTATCCAGGACAAAGCAGAGTTCAAAAGCAACTGTGCAAGTACATTTCATTTCAGGTCCCTGCTTACATTTCATCTTCAAACATTTCATTGGCTAATGTGAGTCACATGCCCAAGCCCAAAGCCAGCTACTGTGAGGTTATGTCAAGGGGGTGTATATAATGCTGTAACAAGGGAGTGAAGAATTGAGAACAGTAATTCATTCAACCACAGTTATAATCCTGTAAGAACTAGGAAGGGACAGGAAGAGGAATCAAAAAGTGTAGAGTGAAGTATAGAAATAGCACAAAATAAAGTTGCATGAACAAATCCAAATACATCAATAGTTTCAATAAATGGAAATAGATAAAACTGGTTGAAAAACGTTATCAGATGGAAATAAACATGAGTTCAGCCATACTAAGCTTGCACAGTGCTTAAAATCATATATTATTGCTATGTGTTTCTATGTCATTATAAGTCCTGTTGCATAATATAAAAAATGAATCTAGCACAACATCCCTCCATTTACACATATAGTAGATATTCCACAAATGTTCAAAAATCAAACTACTTAAAAGTTTTAAGGAGAGAGACTTTTTTTTTTAAGGAAACACTAAATTATTTCCTTAAATTAGGGCTATAATTAAATTATCAGCTTTAAATTATACTCTTCTCTAAAAACCATGTCCCACTCCTTTTCATATCCCAAGGGGAACAGATTTCCCATCAACTATTGGTGTTCAATAGATGTTTGGAAATGATGGTGAGCTAATAATCTCAACATTCCAGAGAATAAGTAACTTCAAAAAAAGTAAAATTTGAGGTTGGGAAGGGATAGATTTCATGAAGATTAGAGTCTAAAACTCACAATTTTTACTAATGGAGAAATCCTTAGCTTAAAGCACATTTATCATTTTATATGGCATTCTGCTCAGTTTGATTCTCCAAGTTCCTGTCAGGTAACAAATTAGAACCATTAAATTAAAGTTAGAGGGGAAAAAAATCTGTCCTAGAAAATTCTTAAGCAGACAAAGGCATACATACAAGAATGTCTTTATAACATTCTTTCTGTATCCCTAAACCAAAAAATATTTATTAAATGGAGTTTGGTTAAACAAATTATATTGTATTTATACGGTAGAATGGTAGTTGACCTTTTCCTCCCCATCTTTATTGGGGTATAATTGACAAATAAAAATTGCATACGTTTAATGTGAACAACTTGATTTAATATATGAATATGTTGTGAAGTGATTACCACAGTCGATCTAGTTAACACATTCATCACCTCACATAATAACCACTTTCTTTTAATGGTGAGAACAAATAAGATTTATTCTCTTAGCAAATTTCAAATTTGCAGAACAGTATTATTAATTGTAGTTACCATGCTGTACATTAGATTCTCAGAACTTATTCATCTTATAACTGAAAGTTTGTACCCTTGACCAGCATCTCCCCATTTCCCCGACTCCCCAGCTCCTGGCAACCACCAGTCTTCTCTGTGTTTCTATGAGTTTTACGTATTTTTAGATTCCACATTAAGTAAGATCATGCAGTATTTATTTTTCTGTGTCAGGCTTATTTCTCCCAGCATAATGTTCCCCAGGTTCATCCATATTGCTACAAATGGTAAGGTTTCCTTCTTTTTTATGGCTGAATAATACTACATTGTATATATATATACCACGTTTTCCTTATTCATTCATCTGGACACTTAGGTTGTTTCTGTGTCTTAGCCATTGGGAATAATGTTGCAATGAACGCAAGATATAAGGGTATATCTGATATAAGGGTAGCCAGCACTAATCTCTTTTGGTTACTATTTCCATGGAATATCTTTTTCTATCCTTTCACTTTCATCCTATATGTGTCCTTAAAGCTAAGTAAGTCTCTTATAGGTAGCATTTTATTATATTTTTTTAATCCTTTCAACCATTTTGTATAGTTTGATTGGAGAATTTAATCCACATATATCAAAGTGATTAGTTCATTTGTTCCTTTTTCCCTCTCTTTCTGTCTTTGTGATTTGTTGATAGGGATTAGAAACAAGTCACAGGGCTGCTTCAGGGACATGCCTCCTGCCACGTTCCTGGGTGGGTGGGAGTGCCTCTAGATTGAGGCAGAGTGGGGCTGAAGCTTGGTCACAGGGCTGCTTCAAGATCCTAAGCTGCACCAAGATCATTGGGCCTTCCTCCTGGAGCATGGATGGGCTAATTTCCCTGTGCAGTCATTCTCTGCACAGGCAGAAAAACTCCAGGAAAGCAGCTGGAAGGAGCTGGACCCAGGTTAAAGGGCTGATTCAAGATCCACAGACAAAAAGCCTACCTCTGGGGATACAGATGGGTGTGTCTCCTGGGGGGGGCGTTCCTGGGTAGCCAGGACTGCTTTTGGCCTGTGACTGAGAGGGACTGAATGCAATTTACAGAGACATTTCATGCTCTGCAGTAGAACTGAGGTCAGTGGGCTTGCCTCGGGGCAGAGACAAGTGTGTCTCCTAACCTGTCACTGGGTGTCAAAACCACTCCTGGGCTACAGTTGAAAGGAGCAAGAGTAAAAAACACAAACACATGGAGGCTAAACAATATGTTACTAAATAACCAAGAGATCACTGAAGAAATCAAAGAAGAAATCAAAAATACCTAGAGACAAATGACAATGAAAACACGACGATCCAAAACCTATGGGATGCAGCAAAAGCAGTCCTAAGAGGGAAGTTTATTGCTATACAAGCCTACCTCAAGAAACAAGAAAAATCTCAAATAAAAAATCTAACCTTACACCTAAAGGAACTAGAGAAAGAAGAACAAACAAAACCCAAAGTTAGTAGAAGGAAAGAAATCATAAAGACCAGAGCAGAAATAAATGAAATAGAAACAAAGAAAACAATAGCAAAGGTCAATAAAACTAAAAGCTGGTTCTTTGAGAAGATAAACAAAATTGGTAAACCTTTAGTCAGACTCATCAAGAAAAAGTTGGAGAGGACTCACATCAATAAAATTAGAAATGAAAAAGGGAAAGTTACAACAGATATCTCAGAAATACAATGCATCCGAAGAGACTACAACAAACAACTCTATGCCAATAAAATGGATAACCTGGAAGAAATGGACAAATTCTTAGAAAGATACAAACTTCCAAGACTAAACAAGGAAGAAACAGAAAATATGAACAGACTGATCGCAAGTAATGAAATTGAAACTGTGATTAAAAATCTTCCAGCATACAAAAGTCCAGGACCAGATGGCTTCACAGGTGAATTCTATCAAACATTTAGAGAAGAGCTAACACCGATCCTTCTCAAACTCTTCCAAAAAATTGCAGAGGAAGGAACACTCCCAAACTCATTCTACGAGGCCATCATCACCCTAATACCAAAACCAGACAAAGATACTACAAAAAAAAAAAATACAGACCAATATCACTGATGAATATAGGTACAAAAATCCTCAACAAAATACTAACAAACAATCCAACAACACATTAAAAGGATCATATACCATGATGAAGTGGGATTTATCCCAGGGTTGCAAGGATTCTTCAATATATGCAAATCAATCAATGTGACACATCATGTGAACAAACTGAAGAATAAAAACCATATGATCATCTCAATAGATGCAGGAAAAGCTTTAGACAAAGTTCAACACCCATTTATGATAAAAACTCTCCAGAAAGTGGGCACAGAGGGAACCTACCTCAACCTAATAAAGGCCATAAACGACAAACCCACAATAAACATCATTCTCAATGGTGAAAAACTGAAAGCATTTCCTCTAAGATCAGGAGCAAGACAAGGATGTCCACCATCATTACTATTATTCAACATAGTTTTGGAAGTCCTCACCACAGCAATCAGAGAAGAAAAAGAAATAAAAGGAATACAAATTGGAAAAGAAGAAGTAAAACTGTCACTGTTTGCAGATGACATGATACTATACATAGAAAATCCTAAAGATGCCCCCAGAAAACTACTAGAGTTAATCAATAAATTTGGTAAAGTTGCAGGATACAAAATTAATGCACAGAAATCTCTTTCATTCCTATATACTAACAATGAAAGATCAGAAGGAGAAATTAAGGAAACAATCCCATTCACCATTACAACAACAAAAAAATAAAATATCTAGGTATAAACCTACCTAAGGAGGTAAAAGACCTGTACTCAGAAAACACTGTTGAAGACACTGTTGAAAGAAACCAAAAATGACACAAACAGATAGATATACCATGTTCTTGGATTAGAAGAATCAATTTTGTGAAAATGACTATACTACTCAAAGCAATCTACAGATACACTGCAATCCCTATCAAATTACCAATGGCATTTTTTACAGAACTAGAACAAAAAACCTTAAAATTTGTATGGAGACAAAAAAGACCCCTAATAGCCAAAGCAATCTTGAGGGAAAAAAAACAGAGCTGGAGGAATCAGACTTCCTGACTTCAGGCTATACTACAAAGCTCCAGTAATCAAGACAATATGGTACTGGCACAAAAACAGAAATATAGATCAATGGGACAGGATAGAAAGCCCAGAGATTAACCCATGCACATATGGTCACCTTATCTCTGATAAAGGAGGCAAGAATATACAGTGGAGAAAAGACAGCCTCTTCAATAAGTGGTGCTGGGAAAACTGGACAGCTACATGTAAAAGAATGAAATTAGAACACTCCCTAACAACATACACAAAAATAAACTCAAAATGGATTAAAGACCTAAATGTAAGACCAGACACTATAAAACTCTTAGAGGAAATCATAGGCAGAACACTCTTTGACATAAATCACAGCAAGATCCTTTTTGACCCACCTCCTAGAGTAATAGAAATAAAAACAAAAATAAACAAATGGGACCTAATGAAGCCTAAAAGCTTTTGCACAGCAAAGGAAACTATAAACAAGACAAAAAGACAACCCTCAGAAGGGGAGAAAATATTTGCATACGAATCAATGGACAAAGGATTAATCTCCAAAATATATAAACAGCTCATGCAGCTCAATTTAAAAAAAACAAACAACCGAATCCAAAAATGGGCAGAAGACCTAAATAGACATCTCTCCAAAGAAGACATACAGATTGCCAACAAACACATGAAAAGCTGCTCAACATCACTAATCATTAGAGAAATGCAAATCAAAACCACAATGAGGTATCACCTCACACTGGTTAGCATGGGCATGATTAGAAAATCTCTACAAACAACAAATGCTGGAGAGGATGTGGAGAAAAGGGAACCCTCTTGCACTGTTGGTGGGAATGTAAATTGGTACAGCCACTATGGAGAACAGTATGGAGGTTCCTTAAAAAACTAAAAATAGAACTACCATATGACCCAGCAATCCCACTACTGGGCATATACCCAGAGAAAGCCATAATTCAAAAAGACACATGCACCCCAATGTTCATTGCAGCACTATTTACAATAGCCAGGTCATGGAAGCAACCTAAATGCCCATTGACAGATGAATGAATAAAGATGTGGTACATATATACAATGGAATATTACTCAGCCATAAAAGGATACAATATTGGGTCATTTGTAGAGATGTGGATGGACCTAGAGACTGTCACACAGAGTAAAGTAAATCAGAAAGAGAAAAATAAATATCACATATTAACGCATATATGTGGAATCTAGAAAAATGGTACAGATGAACCGGTTTGCAAGGCAGAAATGGAGACACAGATGTAGAGAACAAATATATGGATGCCAAGGTGGGGAAAGCGGGGGTGGGGGGGTGGTGGTGGTGGGATGAATTGGGAGATTGGGATTGACATGTATACACTGATGTGTATAAAATAGATAACTAATAAGAACCTGTTGTATAAAAAATTAAATTAAAAATTTTTAAAAAGAGCAAGAATCAGGTTCAAGGCCTTTACAGGATCTGTGCAGGACCGAGACTGGTAAGCCAGCCTCCAGGGACTCAGACAGATGTGGCTTCTGCCAGCACTTTTGTCATTGATGGCTGCCAAATTATTTTTGTTGAAGGGGAATATGAGTGGGTGATCTCCTGTTCCACCATCTCACTGATATCACTCAGGCAATAATTGACCTTTAGAGATGTGACAAGTGAAAAAAAGGCTACAAATGCACATCCACAAACTTGTGTGCACACACAGACTCTGTGTATGTTTGTGTGTTCTGTAACATTCTACACCAAACAGTTTTCAGTGGTCAGCGTGATCTTCAAGGCATGGCTCGGGGGGGAAGAGACACGGGAGGACGGGGAGAAGGGGCCAGTAGTTAAACTGGGGAGATGGGTCTTTATCTTTCCCTTTCGGCATCTCTGTGTTTTTTGAAATTTTGCAACAGATATGCTATGCAAATTTTGTCATAAAAAAATCAGTAAAGAAAAAGTAGTATATAAAATACTAGACAGATTATACTGAGCACTGCTTATCAGTAAGGTGATGCAGGAAAACCGTAATGAAATGAGATTGCCTTGCATCAAGTAGCATTAGATGATAGGAAAAGGAAGTCATTTATATCCTTATTCATTTATGCATAGCCTATATGTATATTTTTTAAAGAGTGCAACCATAACATCTAAGAGAATTCAAAAGTGAGGAAATAACACAGAGGGTATAAGCAAAATAAGTGAAACTGAGTTGAACTGGTTTATGAATGTATTTCCTGGAGGTCTAGCATATTTGCTAGAATTGGGCCACAGATAGGATTCTAAGATGTATATAAAGCAGAGTAGATAAAGAAACATAATTCACAGTGTTCATTACATAAAAACATGTCTATTTTGGGGAAGCTGTAGTAGTCATTTTGCATTGAGCTGAGGGCAGACTGGATAACTGCTGAAGCTTCATTCAAGTCCCTCTCAGTTACCAAACTTAACTGTAGCAAGGTTCCATTTGGAAATTAAGACACTAGCCAGGTTGTTTAAAGACATAAATTACTTGAGAAGTTACTCATGTGGAATACCTCAATCCTCAAGGATAAATGGGGCATTAATGTATTTTGTGCAGAATCACACATATAGGAATGTATTTTGATATTGTAGTATTTCAACTTTGTAATGACTCCTGTCTTCAATTTACCACCTGTGTTGTAGGTTATGTCTACAAATTTTGATTAATGGTAGTGTTTACAAGCTATTTTGTATTATTTTTGCAAGAGTAAGAAGGTATTCAAGACATTTAGACATAATTGTTATCAACTTGAAAGCAGAACCGTTAATAATCATGTACTTCATTACTGAATACTATAAGGACTATTTCTGGTAGAATAAAAGATTAAATTCTGCTTATACCCTCATTGGGAATTTCCATTCCTATTGATGACAAGGTGATCAGTGAATCATGATCTATTAATCAGTTCTGAGATGTATGTTGGGCCTTTACTCTGTGCTTAGCGTGGTGTTAGGAACTGTAGGAGGAGGGATGGGGAGAGGGAGATGTAAGAAGTGGCCTCTACCCTGGGTTGCTTACACAGAGAGCAGATACATTCGAATAGCATTGAAAGCCCTGTTGGGACAGGTGGAGGATGGGGTTGGCACACTACACATCAAAGTGTGGAGATGATTATAGTATAACTGAAATCTACATGGCTCTTTAATGTTTACAAAATACTTGCCCATATGTTTGATCCTTCCAGAATCCATGTATTTAGAAGAAACCACAAGATTTCTCTTATAGTCTCTTGCATATGTGATAAATGATAGCTATATATCAGATCCTCTACAAGCTCTTTTACAATGTTTTAGGCATACAGCAGAGTGATTCAGTTATACATATATATACATATATATATATATTTTTTTCTTTTTCAGACGTATTACCTTAATTAAAGTTAACCCAAATGATGATCAGAGAGGCTGATATTGTCTGGTCCATCTTGAGCCCAGTGCTGTACAACCCTGTGCTTTCCATCTTCTGTGGTTTGGTTAAATGACTCAATAAAGACCCTCCTTTTCTTGCTTAAGCTAAAATTGATTTTTCTTTATTTGGAACTGAAAGAGCTCTGATCGATAGAGCTTTGTAAGTTTAAAATAATGCAACAGATATAAAATGGCTTCTTCTGTTTCCTGAACAAGCAAACATTTTGAATTAGACTTTACAATGATGGGTTGATGGGTTAAGATCATTGGTTTTCAAAACGTGAAAAATAGCCTCTTAAAAAACTAGGTGAGGCTTTCCTGGTGGCGCAATGGTTAAGAATCCGCCTGCCAATGCAGGGGACACGGGTTTGAGCCCTGATCTGGGAAGATCCCCCATGCCGCAGGGCAGCTAAGCCCGTGAGCCACAACTACTGAGCCCGCGTGCTGCAACTACTGAAGCCCGTGCGCTTAGAGCCCATGCTCTGCAACAAGAGAAGCCACCACAATGAGAAGCCCATGCATCACAACGAAGAGTAGCCCCTGCTCGCCACAACTAGAGAAAGCCCACACGCAGCAACGAAGACCCAGCACAGCCAAAAATAAATAAATAAAATAAATTAATTAAAAAAAAAACCTAGGTTAAAAATATCAAATGTCAGCTAATAATATTCTTTTATTTTTAGAACGTCAGTAAAATTATTCTAATAATAATTACAGAGGTTATATTCTTTGTGAAAAATAAAATAATGAACATATTTGGAATTAAAACTGGTGGCATTTTAAATTTATATATAAATGTCAAAATTAATTTTCTTCCTTTTGATGTTTTTGAATAAAATATAGAGACCTCATAAATAAATACAATTTTCTGTTTATAAAGTAATGTAGCTTCTTTTTGTTGTTATCTTGATCTTTGTTTATGATGTTTAGTCACCTCTGGTAAATGGAGTTAAAGCACTTGAGTCCTTAGGTCATACATAAAATCATTAACATTAATTATTAGCCACATTCTGGGCTTTTATAAAATGAAGAGTGAAGGAATTAATAAAATTGTGATTGTATATGACCACTGTGCTTTCTAAATAAAAAGATACTTGGATGTTATATTTGTAAAAATAATACAAAAGATGCTTTCCAAGAAACTTTTGTTTTCAGAGAAAGTATGTAAAGTACCTGGGAACCTTTTTTTGTATTACTTTGGAAACTAGGTAAATGCCGAGGTTCTTTGCAGAAAATAGGATAGACCGGACAGCTTGGGTCTGAATATCCCAAGAGATTCCTCAAGAAACCCACTGCCCCTATTGTGTTGCAGCTGGCCTGATTTTCCTGTTTATTTTATCTCCTGATTCTTGAAGGCTTCTGAATGTTCATCATCTGATCTAAAGCTACATACATCACATTGCAGACATTAAATGGTAACTCTCTAAGGCATTTTAATCAACGTTAAACACAATGGCTGCCATTTCACCATAAGAAAAACAAATGTAATAGTTGCAACTCTAGAACATAAGGAGTGAAGCAAATATGAAGTTAAAATGAAGTATTTCTCACTTAGAACAGTATTTTATCAGTTTATATTCTTAGAAGTTTAGGTTACAAACTGGGATACAGTTCTTTGAAAGACTCTTTTGTTAAAAAACAATTTTATAAAAGATCTTAAACTAAAAAATATGTGAACTTCTAATTTTAATTGTATCTGAGAATGAAATTCAAAATATATCAGAGTAATAGTTCTAATCACATGTATACTTTCTCCCAGTAAGTCAGTTGAACATGTTTTCTTCTCCAAAAGATAGCTCTAGAAAGATTTTTAAAAATCCGCTGTGGCATTCCATTTTTTCTCCTAGCGCCACACCAGTTTCTGGCATCCTTACCCCCCTTTCTAGTTCTACTTAGGCCTTACCTCTGGCACAGACCATTGCAGTACACCTTTAGCTGATTTCCCTACCTTGTAAACTCTCCTTATTCAAATTATCCTCTTCTCTGCTGCCAGATTAATACTGGTAAAACACATTTTCCTTGATCAATATCCAATATCGGTATCTGTCAAACTATTTTTTCTACCCTAAATTTAATTGGAAAAGCTGGCTCCTCCGTTAAACCAGCCATGATTGATTTCTGCCGTCATTGAACTTCTAGCTCATAGATACATGGCCGTTTTCCATGACCACATTGTGTCATAGTGATTTTTGTGTATGCCATATTCTTTTCAGTTGTAAGCACATCAGCACATAACTGAGCTGCTGTGCTGGAAAATGCCCAGCTCAGTGCTTGTTCCATCAAAAGCAGTCAATACATTTTTATTGAAATTCTAAGGTTGTGTATTCTAGATCAGCAGGATATAGACAGGTTCTACAAAAATAATCTGTATCTTTCTACCTAAAACTGAGTTTATCTTACAAAAAAATTTTTTTTATTAAAGAATCTTTTCAAACAGTCAATTTTGAATAAATAGAATTGTAAGAATACGAAGGAATTCCCAAAACAGATTCCAACTGATTGTCACCTGCTGTTTTTTTAATGTTAATATCCTCATCATTTTGTCAAATTTGTAATGAATAACTTTCTAATGATCAAAGAGGAACAGGTTTCTACTTCATGCAGAGACAGAACGTCGAGTCTCTTAATATTATTATTTATGGATCCCACGCCCTGTATTGTTTCTCACTTTGGTTGGTGCCTAATCCTTGAAGTCGATTCCACTCCACCTTATCTCAGTTCTAAGGTTCCCTCCTCAGGTTGCTAACTCTGTCTTGCCATCCATCCAGGTCCCTCGATGAATGAAAATCAAAAACAAAAATAACTTAAAAAACAAATTAAGAATTGTTAAAAAGACATTAAAAGCAGACAAGGAAGACATAGGATGTGTTTCATAGTGAATAATTGGGAGACTAATTCAAAGACAATAAATACGAGGGGACTCGAGAGGCCCATTTACAAGTAGCTAAAGCAAGGGCTGTGTTTATCCACTCTACTAGAAGACTGTATACCAAATGTTTTAGCAGTCATTAACTTTGATTAAAAAATAAATATAGTAATTTTGAGAGACAGAAGATTAGCAGTGCAAGAAGTGTGTTTCAGGCCTCTGCATAATTCTTTTAACTTCCTACCATAGACTCCTCTCCAGGTCTGTCATGATCCCGGATTAGTGCACATTAGTGCCCACTACCATTTTTTAACAGAAGTCTCATTTTTAAGACGTTTAAGTTGGTATGGTTTGGCACGACCAAGCATATTTTCATTTTATTCATGTCTATTCTTCTACTATTTTTTCCATTTTAAATTTATTACTAATCCTACAAATTGAAACAAGTTTCTTAACCTCCTGATGGGGAAAGGCAGTAAAACAAAACTTAACATGTCATGTAATTTTAAGATTTAATTCAGCATCTGTTGCAAGGAATGGTCGTTTAAGATCTTTATGATTGTTTATGATTATAGATTTACATGGAGTAGACATTATTGGCTGCATATCCTCAAACAGCCTCCCATCCTTTCTTATGGATGAACCAACCTAGAAGCTAAAATTTCTGATATTTACTTTCCTGTGCTTGGTTACAAGTGTGTTCTAGTCGTGAGAACCAATTCTCTTTAGAAGCTTCTAGAAAGTTTGTGGGGATTTTTTCCTAGGAGAAAATGAAATACTCTTCTAGCTACATTTGTGTGTTTTTAGGTAAATAGGGGCAGTCATTTTGTGACTGTGAAGGAATAACCTAAGACAAAAGCCAACATGCTGAGGATGAGAGAGCAGAAGAATTGAAAGCACTAGGGTCTTTGATGACATCTATGTGTTTGTATTTACCAACCTGGGAAACATTGCCTTCAGATTTCTTGTTAATGTGAGATGATAAGCCCCTATTATGCAAGCCACTTTTAGTCAGTCTGTTACTTGCATTCGCAAAGCATCCTAAGTAAGACAAACTGAGTCCAAGTTTGGCAACTCTAAGATGGCAGCATACAAACGTGCGTAGGAAACAGTATTTCTAACTTCCTAGATTCTGAGTTCAGCCTTGTTTCCTGGGTTTTTTTGTTTGGATTCTGCTGTTCTGACTGGGTGTAGGTGACTTGTCTGTCCTTCTCTGCCACAAGTGACTTGTGTGGTCTAAATCTTTTCAGTATTTGTGCTTGTTATTTCCTCTAGGATCCTCTCATCCCACTACATGATAACTAGACAAGATTTTAAAGCATTAAATTTCAATTTATATGCAAAGAAAGTTTTTTTGAACTTGTGTAAGTAAAGCATGATTTTACTTAATGATGTATTGGTATTTCTTGCTAGATGTCTAACAGCTTTGGGAATAAGAGTTGCTCTGGCACTGTCATTGTACACAGTGGTAATTTAGAAGGAATCTGCTTTATAATAATAAATCCAAGGTGAGAATCAGCCCTATATAGTAGGAAGTTTAAACATGTCCGTAAGAGTCACATCAACTTACCATAGAATTCTGACTCTGCCACTTTGATTGACATATAGATTTGGGTAAATTATTTTGCTACATTAGTCCAGATGTGGACATGTTGAATTGCTACCACTCTGAGAATGTTATTTTGGGAAGTAAATGAGATGCTATATTTAAAGCACTAGTCATTGCCAGGCACACACTAGATGCCAAATATATGGTATATAAACTCTTCAGAGCTCCCTGAAAATGAGACTGAGGTGAGAATTTTAGTTACTCTGTTAACCCATTGATTCTGTTTATTCCATACCCATAGACTGTATGACCCTCTACACGTGTCTTGCTGTCTTACCATTGATCATAAGACATCCTTGGGAGACAGAATTTAAATCCATTTCTTTCAGTGTAAGACATAACATAAAGTATCAGTAATTGACTTTACTATAGGAATACAGAGTTCATGCAGGTTAAAGCAAAAATCAGATACCCAGATTGAACACATAATTGGAAACATCAGAGCATGTAGTCTGTGTCAAGTCAAGAAATAAGAGGTTAAGTCAGAGAGATATGGTTTGGATTCTGAGATAGTGGAATTTCTCAGATATTTTGATCTCATAGTGGTGAAAGAGAAAATTATGAGCACCCTAGAAGATCTGTGATAAAAAGTTTAGATAGATGTTTGATAGCGTGTGTGAAGTAGCACTGCTAATTATAACTTATCTAGTTTTAAGAAATATCTGTATAACTCTTCGACCTACATTATTACAATCACTCAGGACCTATATTCTTTTCTTCCTTTGCAACCCCAATTTTAGTTCCACTATACCATAAAAAAAACCTGTTTCTCACATCAGTAAAAAATGAATAAATTAAAAACAGAAATATTTTATGTAATAAATATATCTCCTGTCTACCTTCCAGACAAAGATATGTTCATTCATATGGTATTTGTAATAGAGTGTAAAAGTCTCCTGAACTTGCCATTATAAGACCCAGGGTTAGATATTTAATGTGTCTCTTACCAGCTGTTTGATCTGGGGAATTTTTTTTTTTTTTTTGCGGTACGTGGGCCTCTTACTCTTGTGGCCTCTCCCGCTGCGGAGCACAGGCTCCGGACACGCAGGCTCAGCGGCCATGGCTCACGGGCCCAGCCGCTCCACGGCATGTGGGATCTTCCCAGACCGGGGCACGAACCCGTGTCCTCTGCATCGGCAGGCGGACTCTCAACCACTGCGCCACCAGGGAAGCCCTGATCTGGGGAATATTTAAAACCTACATGGATCTCCGCATATTCATGTATAAATAGTATTACCTGCTTCAGACAATGGCTGTATTAAACAAGAACATATGTGAAAGCACCTAGTTATACAGAGCCTGACACAAAATAGGCGCACAGTAGATGTTTAGTGAATCACACATTATTCTTAAATTTAGTGTTTATCATGTCTCACCTTTGTTTTCCCCAGCCTTGCAGAGAAACAGAATATTTATCCTGTAAAAATATGTTAGCCCTTATAGTAACTCTGCTTTCATTTATCTCATCATATAGTAAAGTTAACCTCAGGGGTAGGAAATTTGTTTTACTATTTTCTCTTCTTCCTTCGTCCATAAGTTTTCTCTGTATTCCTGTCCACCCCCCATTGAATCTCTGTCTGTGAGCTTCAGCTTTGGCCTGCCTCCCCATATGTCTATGTATTTTTCTTGCTAAAGAAATTGTGTGGAATGAATACTAATTGGGTAGTAAATATACTTCTAGTAACAGCATTATGGAACTCAACATATAACAGTATGAGAATACAGATGGCTTGAGCATTGTGAGATATCATCGCTTCCGTGGGTTCGTGTGTGTAGTGCAGGGTATGCAGCACAACGATAAAGCTGGAAAATTAAAATGGATATTTCTGCTATAGGTCTACCAAATGAGAATGCATTTCTGCTAATGCAAAGGATTGCAAAGCAATTGCCATCGCTACTCTAGGATTCAGAGTCTTGGAATCATGCCTGGAAATAATGCATTGGAAGGGTTATATGAGACTATGACCAAAATGAATTATCGCCACATTATTGGCAAATTCAGTGAGAAATTGGTTTTGTTTGAACTTTAAAGGAAGTATAGCAGTAGTTCAGATGGCCTCTATAGAGTGTCTTTTTTTCATTCATTCAGGTATTTAGAAAGTTGTTCTGTCTCTGATTCACTTTCCTTCCCTTCTTCTTTCCTAATAGTATACATTTAGATTTCAGCTAATTCAATTTCTCTAAATCTAACCAATGTTGCAATATGTACGGTTTACATATGCAAATTGATGATTACCTAAAATAATATTAATAATGTATATAATATGAAAAAAACACTGAAAATATGTATTACATTATCATTAATACCATTAAGAAAGATATTTTAGTGTTCTTGCACTATATTTCTGGCATCATACCAGGTGATTTAGAATTTCCAGAATATGACAAAAATAATTCTGTTTTCAATAGATAAAGTAGAAACTTTCAGATTCAGATTTATTTGTTATCAAATTACTGTTTTTAATCTTAATATTTAAAATATGTAATTGTTTATTGGTTTATGATGAATAATATTCAAGCATTAAGTACATACATATAGTATGTACATAATACAGTTAAATTACACATAGTTATACTATATTTTTGATCAATTTCTAGTTAGTATTTTGAATTAGAAGAATAATTGTGATATGGAATAACTAGATAGAAGAAACTAGTTGACCATGCAAATTTTGTAGTGACTCTCTAATATTAAAAAAGCAGTGTTTGTTTAATCACTATATAAATATATACATTATCTAAATTATCTAAATATCTAAATATATACATTATCTACATATATGCAATTATATATTTTTTCTCAATTGCAAAAATCAGTGCATCTGTGGACTAAGATGTATCACTATCATTTTCTTTAACTCTCTTCAATTTAGAATGTTTTACTTAATATAAAAGAAATAGAAGGTATGAGAACATGAGATTTCTTTTCTAATGGAAAGATATTTTCTGTTTAGTAGGTATATTTGGACTTATTAAACTTTCAGAAGGAATTGTTCTTCCATAATCCAAACCCAGCAGAAGCAAGGGTAGAATTCCTCCATGTTTCGGGAGCTCCAACTTCACTATTCAAAAAGATTTCCAATTCAGTCTGAAGCTCCATCTGTCTCACAGCTGAAGATCATTAAGCTTCAGCAACATTCCCCTCTCTCAGTTCCTGATTTCTCCCAAGCAAGGACGAGGTTTTACCTTTCCTTGTAGCAAATCACTCAGTTAGTAAATGAGTATATGCACTCATTTAAACTGCGAAATGCAGTGACTCTTTTTAGCTTAAAACAAAAGCAGCACTAGTGTCTTAACTACTGACCTTATATTTTGGTTAATGATTTCTGAATTTAAATTTTTTTAAGAACTAGTTTTCTACTGATTTTTTTCTAACAGTTTATGATCTAAAAAACATACATTGCAAAGGAAAGACACATTGTTGTTTTACTTTACCTGGCCATCATTGGCATAGAAGTGATCAAAGACATTCACAACAATTCAGTCACTTTGTTGGACTGCTGAGTGAGCACATTTGTGTAATGTTAAGGGAATGAGTTGGGCTGCATATTGTCACATACGGTTTGCATTATGAGAACAGAATGTTAATATATAAAAAAAAAAAAAGCACTGGGGAACATGAGAAAACTCCAGATTTGTTTCTCTGTGAAAGGACGTTTTGATTTCACCTCCACCAAGACAGGACTTCTTTGTAA
This sequence comes from Globicephala melas, assembly GCF_963455315.2. Classification (NCBI taxonomy): domain Eukaryota; kingdom Metazoa; phylum Chordata; class Mammalia; order Artiodactyla; family Delphinidae; genus Globicephala; species Globicephala melas. The sequence continues at coordinate 45,548,589 of NC_083320.1, read as the reverse complement.
TGGTGTATATACTGCATTTTTATCATTAAGTAATGATTATCTGCTTATGATTCTGTTAGATGAGTTAAGTGGATAAATTCCAGCACTTAAAATGTGCTTATACTTTGCCAATATTTCCATAATTAAAAAAATGCTTATTTTAATTTAGGCTTCTTATTCTCCATATTAATATTATTCTCAATATTAATACCATAACTGAGAGCACAATGTTTGTAAAGTGTTCTTTGCTCTACACTTTGTAAAGAAGTTCACTGGGAAATGTACATCTTACCTCTCTTCTCAGTTATTTTTTTATCTTTGATATTCCTTCTAGGGTGTACTAGGAGAAAGGAATAAAATTTAAATTGCATCAAGGCATTTCAAATGCACTGAAGCACTTGGTTTCTATGCAAGATAGAAATGTATGTCATAACATACAGTAAGTTAAAGTTTTAATCTAAAAGCAAAGATGGATGGACCTCAATTTATGCTTTTAAATATTATGTTTAGAATACAATATTTCTCTAATGAGTAGAGTAAATTTAAAAAAAATAAAGATGTGTAGAATTAAGATGAATGTTTTTGTAATTATTTGAGTATTTTTATAATTTTGGACCATTAAAAGTAAGTATACACACTACAATATTTAATATATTCTAATACTCACATTTAGCTTTCTAAATAAAAGAAGGCTATGGACCAACCATTCTTGTTATTCCCAGACAAACTTGTTCTCTGTCTGGTTGTCACTAAATCTGAAGCTTAGGCTTTCGTGACTCCTCTTTTTATATGTTAAGAATAACAAAAGGAAAGCAAGCACCAAATGCAGAAGCAAGTGTGTGTTTCTGCAGAGAAATCGCAAAATCAGGAGGCTTTTCACCTCCAGGTCACTGGACTGAAAGCAGAGCTAGCTGACCAGGTTGTGCCTGACAGCAGTTTTATGATACAAGAATGCAAAATAAGGAGATGAACTCACATCACATGGTTCAAGTCTCCTTGTTAGATATTAAAAATGCCAAGGACTAGAAAGAGACTGTTTTTCCCTAACATATTTATAAACTTTTCAAACCCACCTTGCTTAAAAGTATTTTCTCATTTTATCTTCTGCAGTTCTCACCAACTAAGATTTTTATAGTCCAACTCCGAACTCTTCTACGCTTAAGTAGATCAAGAGGCTGAAACAAACACACAAAAACTCACATGCTGATTAGTCTGACTTTATGTTTAGACTGAAGTCCTCATCAGGTCATTACAAAAGCCCAGAAATTCAACTGCTTTGTCTCTTCAATTTGCTCTTTTCTTCGAGATGACTATTTTCTGACCCCTCTTCTCCTCTTCTTTTCCCTTCTTTAATCCTTACATCCCTTCATCTTCCTCACTCAGAGGTAAGAACCTGCTTTTTATTTAACTGATAAAATACATGCAATTAGATGAGAAATTCCATATTTTTCTCACCACTAAATCTACTGAACTACCAAGGATTTTTATATGTTCCAATGACTCAGCCTTCCTTTCTGTTATGAGTGAACTACCTCTCCTTTTATCTAAGGACAGTCACTTCATTTGTGGATTCAACCATATTCCTTTATGAATGCCTGTTCAAGGAATTTGTTCCTGCATTTATCCCTTCTCTTTTCTGTATCATCAATTTTCTCCCGTTAAAGATACGTTCCCATCAGCCTAAATACACATGCAGTAGTACCCAATTAATATCTATTCCTTGAGTTCGTCACCCTTAAGTCCTGCCTTATTTCTTGCTTCCCTTTATAGAAGAATTCCATGAGTTTCTCCACTTGCTTTCTCTGCTCCCTCACTTCTTCTCTCATGAACCAACACCAATCAAGCTGTCTTAGCCCCTTCACCCCTGAAACTACAATGCAAAAGTCACTGATAGTCTCCATGTTGTGAAACTGATAGCCATTTCTCAGATTTCCCCTTTGTAGACATGTCAGTATTATTTAATCTTCTCTTAATGAAAATTTCTTCATTTGGATGCCAGAAATGCACAATTTCTTGGTTTTCATTTGACTTCAGGGGCTGTTTCTTAACCATCTCCCAGCTTAATCTTATTCTGCCTAATTTATAAAATCTGGCATGCCTGTGGGCTCAATTATCATTTCTCCATTTGTACACACTTCCTAGCTGACCTCATCATCTATAAACTGGTTACTTCACAAATTATATTTCTACTCCTACCCTGCCTGCCAGTCCCAGACTCCTATATCTAACCATTCACTCAGCTTCTTAGATGTCTAATAGATATCTCAGAACTAACATATCTGAAACAAGTCTTGAATTCCATTTTCCAACCTTTGTTTCCGCAAGTGTCCCTTTCTCAATAAATGTACTATGATTTACTCATCTAAAAAGAGAAAAGAAAGTTGTCCTTGAATTCCCTTTCTCTTACTTTCCATATCCATCCATCAATTAGACTGGCTAGCTCTCTCTTTGAAATATAAATAAAAAAATATTGCAAAGGGTCTGAAGACATGACACAGTGGAAAAAGTAACCAGAATTTCAAGAACTTTGTGGCAAAAGTTAAAAGAGAAATCTATAACTAATGATTTCCATCTCTTGGTGGAATGAGGATGTTAATGATGCTCAAGAATTAGAAAGAACTAGGATTAAAGTAGAACAAAGAACACAAGTGTAGGGAGTGGGAAGATGTTCCTGTTCCTCTGAGATAAGAGAGAAGATGAAGAGAATAGGCAGAGATTGATATCTGGGTATTTGGATCTCAACCTTAAAGTGGGTAATCACCATTGCCCAATTGACTAATGGAGATAGAAAAAATTGAGGGGGTATGAACGGGCTGACATCAATCATCTCAGCCCAGTCTAGATGCCTCCGTTGTATGGAAGATAATTTTTTCCAATCTTAAATGAGCTTCGGCATTTTCCTGTACTGAAGGGCAGGGGTGCTGACGTCACCCCATAAATGTACCACAAGACTCCATGTACCCTGGGTGACTGAATAAAGAAAAATGGCATGGTAATGCCAGCCTTATACCAAGATTTATATATTGATAGCAGGTGCAAGGTATTGAAATAATCATACTCCTTAGGGCTGTTCAAAGTCACTGTCTTTCCTCTGATTTGTTACCTTTTATGCACATTTTTTATCCCTTTCCCCCTCTTCAGCATACTCAGCTGTTTCATGTACATATTTTTTTGTTTGTATTTATTCTTTTAAAATTGGAATTGTTTTGTATATAAGCATTGTTTAATTTGGGGATTATCTGGTTCACCGTCTTGTTTGTTGTAATCAGCATTGTTTCTAAGATCCACTCATTTTGTTATGCACACATTTAATCATCATTTTCAATTGACCATTCTACAGAGTACTCCTTGATGTACCCCTGCCACATTTTGCCTGTCTCTTCTACTGGTGATAGACAATCAGAATGCCTCCAGCCCCTTACCACCTCAAACATTAATGAGATTTCTCACAGAAGTCCTTTGTGGACCTGTGAGAATTTCTTTGGGATGAATACTCAGGAACAGAGTTTCTGAGTTATAGGGTATGTGAACATTAAATTTGTTTAAGCACTATAGATTGTTCTTCAAATGAGCCACGCTATTTATAAATTGTCCCTATTAGTGCCTGAAGGTTACTATATCCTAGTTTTCTTCAACTCTCCTTGCATGTTAGAATTACCAGGAGGGTTCTTTAAAAATATTCAAGTCAGGAGCCTATATTCTGATTGATATAGACAGAGTGAATTTTTGACATGTAATAGTTTTTAATCTTCCCAGGTGATTCTAATGAGCATGTAAATATGAGAACCATTGTTATAACCTCTCAAAATCACCAATACTTGGCATTATACAATTTTCTAACTTTGCCAATCAAATTAATATAAAGTAATATGGTTTAAATTTGAATTTTGGTGATTACTAATAAGTTTGAGCATCCGTTTATATGCTTCTTAGCCTTTTGGGTTGTTCAACAAATTGATAGTTCTTATTGTTTGTCCATTTTTGTGGGGAGCAGTCACTGACTTTTTAAAATTGATTTTTAGGAAAGCCTTTTTATATTTTAGATATTAGTTATTATCAGATTTAGAGAGAGAACATATCTTTTCTCAGAATTGTCATTTGTTGATTACCTCTTTCATGGTTACCTTTTCTGAAATTAAATCTTTAATTATGATGTAATCAAATTTATTTCTATTTTTGCATTTTTTTTTCAAGAAATTCTTTTCTTGCTCTAGGTCAAAATGATATTCTTTTTGTATTTTCTTATATTTTATAGGCTTTTTTTCTTACTCATAAAGTTATTAATGCATTTGGATCCCAACTTTGTGTAGTGTTAGGGATAAAATGTTTTTTTCCCCCCCTCCATATGAGCCAAATTTCTGAATACCATCTGTTAAAGAGCATATCCTTGGATTTATGATGTCCTCTTAATCATATATTAAGATTCTACCCTTAATCAGAATTAAGATCCCATCTTTCAGGGATATTTATGAACTCTTTATTCCAATCCACTTCTTGGATTTCCTGCCAATGTTATTACTGTTTTTATTACAATAATTTTACAATATATATGTTTTTATATCACTTAGGATTTCTTTTTAAACTTTTTTAAAGGGTAATTTAATTATTTCTAAACATTTATTATATCATATAAATATTAGAATAAGTTTAGACAGATGCTAAAACATATGGAGGAAATTTTATGTGGACATTTATATGGAAGAATAAATAATTTTAGAATAAGTTTACAGTAAATTACTCTCTTTTATATGCAATGCATTTTCACAAGTTACTAAATCCAGTTGGAAATTTTGATTATATGTTTTGGATATATAAATTATTTGGGAAATAATTGATATTTTTATAACATTAAGTTATGTTGCTCAGAGCAAGAAATATATCCATTTGTGTAAATTATCTTTGTTTATATACAAGTTTAAACTGTTTTCTCCATAGAAATTGTAAGAATTTTTTATATTAATTTCCAAGATACTTTATAGTTTTATTCCTATAGTGAATAATATTTCATTTTTGATCATGCTAGCTATTATAGGTATAGAGTAATACTATTCATTTTTATAAGTTGATTTTGTATATGGTAATTTTGCTGAACTCTCAGTATTAATTCTAATAGGTATTCTGCAGACTTTAAAAGATGGGTAGTCATATCATCTGTAATTAATATTAGTTTTATCTCATCCCTTCCATTCATCACACTCATATCTTTTTCTTTCCTGCTATGGCAGGAGCAAGTACCTTTGGTACCATGGTACAAGGTTTATTTTGCTCCCAGGCTTAAAAGTATCTTAATATTCTCCATTAAGTGTGATAAATGGTGAAGATTACCAAGTGAAGAAGATTGTCATCCTTTCTAGTTTGTTAAGGGATACTTTTTTTCTTTTTAATTCTGTAAAAGTTTTTTCAAACTGAAAAAAGTTTATTGTGCATTTATTGAGTTAATTACATCTTTTCTCAATCAGCCTGTTAATGTGCTTAATTATATTGGCAAATTTTCTTATATTGAACAATCCTTGCATCCTTGGCATAAACCTCATATTATCATGATTATTATATTTCTTTATTTTTTTTAATTTTATTTATTTATTTTTTTGATGTGAGTGGACCATTTTTAAAGTCTTTATTGAACTTGTTACAATATTGCTTCCGTTTTATGTTTCGGTTTTTTGACCATGAGGCATGTGTGATCTTAGCTCCCGGACCAGGGATCAAACCTGCTCCCCTTGCATTGGAAGGCAAAGTCTTCACCACTGGACTGCCAGGGAAGTCCCACATGCTTATTTTAAATACACTATCTCACAGTAGCTGTGAAGAGTTGAATTGTGTCCTATCAAAATTCATATGTTGAAATCCTAACCCCCCATTACCTCAGAATACTAAAAAAGTATGTTTTCAGTGGTAATAACTCTGAGGCATTGTTTGTCTTCAATGTAGTTATTACTCCCTCACATTATATTATATTATAGTTACTCCATATAACATTCATAGTTCAAAGTTCTTTTCTTTCAGTATACCTTGAAAATATTGCTTACTTGTCTTTTTTGCGTCCTTTGTTACTGTTATGAAGTTTATTATTAATTTGGCTGCCTGCATGTATTGTATATTTTGTCTTGCATTTACTATTCTAAATTTTAGAATAGTCTAAATATGTAAATAGTATAATATGCTTAAGTAAATAGTATAATATGCTTAAGTCTGAAACTTTCAATTTGACATTTTTCATAATCAATTTTAATTCTGTGAAAATCCACTTCATAATTTTTTTTAACTATCTTTTTTCTCTCTTTTTATTTTTCTTTCTGGTATTCCCAGGATCTAGATTTTGGCACTTTTATTTCTATCCTCTAACTCTCTCAGTATTTCTTTGATATATCTCTTCAGTCTTTTCATAGTCCCCTAGGAGGGTTTCTCCATTTAATCTTTGTGCTCAGTAATTCATCTATAAATTTTACCTATTTTGCAACTTAGTCCATTTTTATGGCTTTTTACAATTTCAGGCATTATGCTTTCATACTGATATTTTCCATTTGGTTCACTTATTAATGACTTCTTACTCTTTTCTCACTTACAAATATTTCCTCCTTTGTCCTTAGGTAGATACTATCTCCATTTCCTTCTATTCTTAGAATTTTGTTTCTATGAAAAGTTTAACCTAGATAAAGAATATTTGCCTTATTAGAGTAAATTTTTTCTTCATGTTTTTGATATTGGAACAATCACAGTGTTTGCTGGACTCCAGTCTGAAAATATATGTGGCTTTATCAAATTATTCATTAATTTATATTGTTTCAGCAAATATATTATTTCAATAGATTTCTTCCTGTTTAACAAAGGAAATAGTTCTTTTGTCAGAGAGTCATCATGGCTATTATCATTATAAGCTTGTTTATAATGTTTTCTTTGATGAAAAAGTAAGTGCATTGTCTTTATTTGCATAATTTATCACAGTCCTGTACTATGTATGTAATAAGGTAAGATTGTAGCTTTGTTAATTGGATTACTAAACAATCTTAGAAATTTTCCTAACAAAATATCTTCAAATTAGTTGTACATTTTCAACAGATTTTGGGAGCTAAGATATATGTTTGTATTACGATAAAATGTATATTGTTTTAGAAAACAACTTGTTAATTCACTTTGTAATTAAACAGATATTTACTCTGGGTATGAACTAGATGCTGCTAGGGATGCAAAAATAACAAAATTTAAAAAACTAAGATACATTTACTTTTCTAGGATTGCAAAATGATTTTGCAATTCATTTGATGCTGAAATGAAAGCACCCATGAGTGCAAGAGAATGAGAGGGCTAGCTCCATTTGAGTGGATATATTCAAACGAAAGTTTGCAAATTAATTCAATGAGGTAGATTGATGTTAGTTGCCAGAACTCCTTGTGAGTATGGTTAAATGGAGTGTCAAATAAAAAATAAATCCAGATTTAGATAAGGAGAGACCTTATTTGAAAATATTAGTGCAATAAGGGGAGTGGATGATTGTGGTAGGGAGAATATGCCAAGCATAGGATCATCTCAGGCATCTCAAAGGCTAGGCAGAAAAGGGCTTTTCTCTTATAAGGAGGAGTAACCAAGGCTGGAAAGAATGGGATGTGGGTGGGAAGGTAGGATGAGTGAGGATGGTACAACTGGGGACAATAGACCAGAGAATGTTTTACTGTGAGGTCAGCCTCTTCTTAGAGGAGACTATGAAGGAAGGGTTGAGGCTGCTAGGCTGAGAGTGGGTCAGAGGAGCCTGGGGGAAGGAGAGAAGCTTAGCTAAAGTTTGGTCAAATCAAGGTAGCAGGTCTTTTGTCCAGATTGGTCAGTGGCACAAACAGTTCAGCTAATCATTAATGAAGCAAAGAATGGGAATTTGGAGGGTCAAAGTCTGGCCTTGTCCTGGATAAACAGGGGAGTGCCCTAAATCTTATCTAAGTCTTGTAGGGAAGGGTGGTTCTTTGTAGCAAGCCATTTCCAGAACACAGAGGGATGGGGGATTTCCTTAACCTTTGTTATTTTCCAGGGTCGCAGGGCTAGGGTAAAGTTCAACATGGTCAAGATGGTGATGAAGGTAAAGAGATTTCTGAGGAGAAATGTTTTGGCAGCTAGATGGGAAAGGCTGGTTGAAAGCCCACAGGAAGGAAACCAGCAGATTTAAGATTGCCATAGTCCCACTAAAGTTAAAAATAGGAAGTTTTGATTGTAGTCACAGAGGCAGAATGCATTATTAACTGTGGTCAAAGCAGTATAGGAAGTTTTGATTGTAGTCACAGAGGCAGAATGCATTATTAACTGTGGTCAAAGCAGTATTGCGTGTAGGCAAGTGTAGTGCCTCTAAGAGTAACAGTAATGCCTCTAACAGTAAGGAAAGCGTAATTTTCGAGTGGAGATATTTGGAGGCTCTGTTTTGGAGGATTAGATTTCCTGCCCATCAATTCCCTCCTAACTAAGCCACTAACATTGTGAGGTGCTCTAGATATCAGGTGAAAAGATGTGAGAAGTTTCTTCCAGGGCTGATTTAAGAACTGGTAAAAGGAATAATTTCCCTCTGTCTGTCTGTCTTAAAACAAAACTGTATAAAGTGATTAAAATGGCAAATCTATGCACATTTATAAATTCCTGATTGTTAGAACTTAATGTAAAGATAAAAACTGCTTACCATACAAAATGTCAAAAAAAAGATCATATTAAAGCAAGACATTTAAATGAAAAAAATCCTTTCAAGTGAAATACCCTAATAAAAGGAAGAAAATTTGAAACTGAAGTAAAAATTTTTATATTGTTGCTTTGTCTGTAGAGATCAACTGAATCTTAAAACAATATATATTTCACAAATTCTAGTCTTAAAATCCATTGTCTTGAGTCCTAGACTATAATAGCATTAAATGAGCAGTCAAGCTGTTTTATTCTAGTCTTTCAAAGGAATTCAGACAGTTTTGCCAAAGATAATGTTACCTCAGTAATGGGATCCCACAAGTTCTCACTCACAGTTAGGATATGGATATCAAAGTGTTTGGTGAAATGACGAAAACAGCAGGTCTAAAAAGATAATTCTTTTGTGTACAATCAAAATAAAAAGGAGAGACAGTGTATTGTGAGTTTTAAAAAAAGAGGAGAATGTTCAGTAGAATTTGTACAAAGAACTTCAAAGTCTAACCTTTAAAATGAAGCTAAACCTAGGTTACCTTTAGGTCCACATATAGGAGAGCCATGTGTATTCTTTTGTAAATAATGTTTGTTTCAATATTTTGTCTTTAAAAATATTTCTCTTAGCATAATTTATTTATTGTGATTATTTCATTTTAGAGAAAGGTAACTGACCTCCCATTAAGAACATAAGATAACCCAGGGAGAGAAATAGTTCATCGATCGTTGGTTGAAGTTCTCATGAAAAATCTCGATCTAGTTATTGAAATATACTGCTATAAGCCTGCCAAAGTATAGCTCAGAATTTTATAGACACTTGTGGAAGTATATTGGGATACTCATCATACCCCTGGGATTGCTCAGGTGGTTTGAGATTTCCGCTACATCTCCTTCCCTGGAGCTTTCTCTCTTTTGGTTGAAAGGGCACAACCTTATTCTGGAGGGGGTGAGTGGTGGCGGCACCACCAGGCTGATACTCAGTCCCTGCACGGAGTTCTGTGGTATCCCAGCTTTGCCATAATTATTGTCCGGATACTACTGCACAATGCTTAGCTCTGGAAATGACTTTTGAATATACTTCATTCAAATCCTCTTACAATAGAAAATGTTATTGTTAGAATAAAGTGGTTCAAATTTCATAGCTTTCAGTGTCAGTAAGAATAGGCTGTATGTGCCCATTTTTCTTTTTGATTCATTGTAGCCTTTATTTTGACTTCGCTTTTGGCATTGGAAGAAATTCAGGCCCTTTTTATTTTGTTGCATAGACCTGGTATTTCTGGACCTTATATGTCAAGGTTTTCTCATATATAAGCCATTCTGAAGAGTTGGCCACATTATCAAGAGCTAAAGCTGTCCTTAGACCTTCCTCCCCTCCTAGTCAAGGGTGTTGCACAAGAGTCTAGGTGGGAGCCTCAGGGAGGGCCAGTGGATGGCTCCCAGAAGGCGATTAGCAGTGTGGCTAGGAGCCCTCTGCTCTAATCAGCATGTGCCACACGTGCTCTGCCCTACAACCTGAAACCCTTCCCCCCGCCTCACCTTTAGCCTTTGCCCATTTGGGAAGTGACTGTTCACATACACTCTGAAGCTGCCCCTCTGTACGAAACAGCCATTCCATGCCTCCTCCTCTCTCTTTCAGGGGTATCTACCTCTTTTATAGGGCTCCTCCCTATCCATGGAGCCCCATACCCAGTCTTGCCTACCTGTCAAAGATGATAAGTTCATTGAAGGCAGGGACCATGTGCTACTTATTTTTACTTTTCCACTCCTATAATGCTTGTCGAATAATGTGGTCTTGAAATGTATCTTTTGGAAGGGCGAAGGATTTTTTTATGAGTGTTAAGAGATACGGGTCAGTATTATGAAAATAACGATAAGCATTTATATCCCAAGTTAAGGAATTTCAGAAAATACTAATGCTGCTATTTCTTAGTAAATTATAAATGTATAGCCTCTTAAACACGTATCATGTGACTTCTCCTTCTGTGAAATGTCTCAGTTTGTGCACTGGTTAGTTTTCTTGGCTGCACTCAGTAATGATCTACAAAAGCAAAGAGCCCTTTGTAAATTACAGTCCTACAGTACAATGAAGAAGAATATTATAAGATGTCTTACAATTGGGAGTTTTAAGCAGAGAACCTTTACAATAGACACTAATTAGATCCTTAAGAGTGTCAAAAATGAACTGAGTTCTCCCAGGAGGATTTTGGAAGTTGCCTTTACCATGGCAAGCAATGAAGTTGCAATTGTTAGCAACTGCTTTAGAGTATTTAGCAACGTGGAGGAGTTAATGCAGGATCTAAAATTGTCTGACATCATGTCAGGATTACCTTCCTGGATTATATATTCAAAAAGCACACAAAAGTTTTGAGAGTAAGAAAATGCATCTTATATGCATTCACACGAGAAAGAACTTTTTTTTTAACTTCACCTAATTTACCATCCTGCAAAGAACTAAACCTAATGATTAGTCTTCATTATTTTAACATCATCTCTGATCTCTTAGTGAACAGGATTTTAAGGTGATGTATGACATATTAATGTGAACCATGTTTTAATCAATACTGAGGGTTTTTTTCTTTTAACCTTGAAAGAATTCAAGGAAAATTTGATATTAAATGTACTTATAAGGATAAAAATGAAATTCAAAGCCAGATGCTTTACAGCTTTTAATATTCATACCATATAGAGTTCCTTTAGTCATAACAGTGTGACAGTTTTTTAAAACAAGAGCTTGGACAGCAGGTTGCAAAGCAGGAAACTGCCATTCATTAAAAAGTCACCCTAGGGGCTTCCCTGGTGGCGCAGTGGTTGAGAGTCCGCCTGCCGATGCAGGGGACACGGGTTCGTGCCCCGGTCCGGGAGGATCCCGCATGCCGCGGAGCGGCTGGGCCCGTGAGCCACGGCTGCTGAGCCTGCGCGTCTGGAGCCTGTGCTCCGCAACGGGAGAGGCCATAATAGTGAGAGGCCCGCGTACCGCAAAAAAAAAAAAAAAAAAAAAAAAAAAGTCACCCTAAACTTCTTCTAAACTAAATTATAAATATCTGTGGATTTCCTTTGGTAAATAGTTTTCAAACTTGGATATGCTGGATTTATTTTAGAAAAATGATTGTTGGCTTCAAACTTGTTTTAAAATGAGGCCTAAAAAGGTTAAATTTATAGAGTAAATGAATACCAAGTGGCCTCATGGTGTTTTGTCAATGGGATTACTGATTTTTACTTAAAATATGGGATTAAAAGAATTCATCTAATGGCATCTGCTATTAATATTTATAATGTATTTAAAAATTTTTATTTGGAGATTTAAAACTCCCAATTGGCTTTAAACTTGGAGTGGTAATATTTCAATACATTATGAATAATTTATGAATTATGAGTTTTTTCCTTGATCACGTTTAAATATTCCATTTGTATTTTGAATATAGCCAGACTTACTTGCCTCTGGATCCTTAAGAAAGATAAAAGCAAAAATGTATATAGTTTTTTATAAAGAAATTCAAAATGGGCCTTAGGAAAAAAAAATCACTCTTACCGTTCCCCGTATATAATTAGATTATCTGTTTCTTCTTGATCAAGCTTTGATCTTTTGCATACTTTAAAGATGTTGCTCCTCTGTCTTCTAGTTTGCAGGGTTTCAGATGTGAAAACTGCTGCCATCCTAATCTTTGTTCCTCCGTACTTGTCTTTTTCTCTGGCTGCTTTTAAGATTTTCTCTTTGTTCTTAAAATTGAGCAATGATTGTGATGTGTCATGGTGTTGTTTTCTTTTTGTTTCTCATATTTGGGCTTTAAGCTTGTTGAATCTCTGGGTTTATATTTTTCATCATTTGAAAAATTCTCAGCCTTTATTTCTTGAAATATTTTTCTCTCTCCTCTCCTTCAGGGACTATTGAACCACTTGAGGCTTTTCCATAATTCAGTGATCCTCTGTCTCTCCCTCCCTCCCTCCCTCCCTCCTTCCTTCCTTCCTTCCTCCTTTCCTCCTTCTCTTCCTTTCTCCCTTCCTCCCTTTCTCCCTCCCTCCCTTCCTTCCTTCCTCCTTTCCTCCTTCCCTTCCTTTCTCCCTCCCTCCCTCCCTCCGTTTCTTCCTTCCTGCCTGCCAGCTAGACTTTCCTATGTTGCATTATAATTTCTATGTCTGTGTCTTCAATTTCACTACTCTTTTATTCTGCAATGTCTTACCTGCCGTTAATCTCATATAGTATATTTTTTACTTTATACATTGTGGTTTTCATTTCTAGAAGTTCTATTTGGGTGTTTTTTTGTATCTATTTAATCTATCTCCTAGCTTCTTGAGCATATGGAACATATCTAAATGTCCTTGCCTACCACTACCATCATCCAGGTCATTTGTAGATCAGTCTTGATTAATTTTTCTTCCCATTGTGGATTGTATTTTTCTGCTTCTTTGCATGTGATATATATATATATATATATATATATGGCCACCCCCACACACACACACACACATTTTATTGCATACCAAGTATTGTGAATTTTACCATGTTGGGTGCTAATTAACCTTAAAATCCTTTTGAGCATAGTTTGGGATATAGAGAAGTTACTTGGAAATAGTTTGATTCTTTTGGGTCTTGTTTTTAACGATTTGTCAGGTGAGGCCAAAGCAGCATTTATTCTAGCCTTAATTTTTCCCCACTGATAAGATGAGACTCTTCTTAGTAATCAAACTGAAGTTCTGTGAATTCAAAATTTTCCTTCCTTGCTGTTTGTTCTTGTGTGAGCTACAGGCACTGTTCTCTCTAAATTTTGTGGGTGGCTCTATCCTCAGTCTTGGATCATTATCATTACTCAGTTCGATTGTAAGAAGGATTTTTTACAGGTATCTTTAGTGCTTTCGGTAGAGTTCTTTCCTCTCCAGTGCTCTTGACTGCAAAATAGGCATCTTCATTTCACCACATTCTCAGCAATATCTCCAAAACTCAGGGAGATTGCTGGGGTTCAACTGAGTTGCACCTCCCTGGACCATAGTCTGGAAACCTTCTCCATGCATTAAGCCAGGGAAGTCATAGGGCTTACCTTATTTGTTTTTCGTCTCTCATGGATCACTGTCCTTTGTTGCCTGATGTCTAATGTCTTAACAGTCATTGTTTCATACCTCTTGTTTCATTTTTTAGGTGTTTCAGATGGTAAGAGAAATATAGCCTCTGTTACTCTGTCTTGGCCAGAAGCAAAAGTGTCTAAATAAATCTACATAGCTGAATTTAATATATGGAAAGGTGTCAACATAAATTTCTGAGGAAGGTTTGGATTATTTATTGAATGATAGTGGTTCTTTTTCATTGGGATATCAGTGTATGTTTTCATACCATATAGCACTGTTAATCTTAAAGAGTTTTATATTTTAAAAACAGGATTATAAAAAGTATAGCACATGCAAATACACACAGAGACACACAATATTCAATAGTCAATCCCGGGGAATGTGAAGTTGAATGAGTGTTGTCATATAACTGATGGCCATGTAAATTGTTACAACCCCTTTATGTTTAGTTAAAAAAAAAAAAAAGAAAACCTAAATAGTAATACTTTATATCTAGTGATTTTTACTCTGGGGTGCTATTTTATGGGAAAAATGAATAAAAGCTAATTTTTATGTAAATTATTCCCTTTGTATATATTTAGCTAAAATTTAGAAATAATAGTTGTTTAATGATAGGGCAATGATGCATCCATGTGTATATAGTCACCAAAACAATCTTTACGAAAAGTTTATCCAAACAGAAAGATTTATATTATATTGTAAATGGAAGTAAAATCCGTTTATATAGAACTTATATTTCTTAGCTTATTAATGTGTTAAGTTGATAATGACATATATCTTATTATGTCAACTGTAGAGTGCATTAAAACATGTATTTTTGTTGTTTTTAAATTTATTTATTTATTTAATTTATTTTTGGCTGCGTTGGGTCTTTCCTTTCTGCGTTCGTGCTTTCTCTAGTTGCGGAGAGCGGGGGTTACTCTTCATTGTGGTGGGTGGGCTTCTCATTGCGTTGGCTTCTCTTGTTGTGGAGCACGGGCTCTAGGCACGCAGGCATCCATAGTTGTGGCTCGCGGGCTCTAGAGTGCAGGCTCAGGAGTTGTGGCGCACAGGCTTCATTGCTCCCCGGCATGTGGGAACTTTCCGGACCAGGGCTTGAACCCTTGTCCCCTGCATTGGCAGGCGGATTCTTAACCACTGCACCACCAGGGAAGCCCAAAACATGTATTGTTATACATTAAATAGGTGTAAGTATATTGAATGCCGACTTAGTGCCATGCACTGTACTATATATGTGGGCATAGAGAGGGGAAGTAAGATCTCTTTTACAAAGAAGTGTAGAGTGCCATAGGATCAAATAAATAGGCTAAAGAATGGTGTTTGGAAAGTGAAATTATTGGTTTTTAGTTACATTACAAGAATGGCTTATCTGATATTCATTGACATTTATATCTACATGTTTTGTGAGCAGGCAACAATCCTTCTGGTGTTTTAGAGTCATAGAATTGTACTGTTATTTTATATTCTTCTTATTTGGCCTACTGAACTTTATACAATTATTCTAAGGTTTATTACTTTCTGTCTATATGTCCCCAAAGAGTTTATATTATATTGTTCTTAATTTAAAAAGCACAATATTATTTAATTTCATGGATTTTAAAATTATATAGTATTAAATGCCATTATATTTTATGGTCTGCTATTGTTGAAAATGTCTACCTAAAAGTGATGAGATTTGGGTAGTGAAGAGGCATACTGAATTTGATCTTTTGATTAATAGACATCATGGTATTGGTCTCTTTATTCTTCCAGAGAAATTGAATCTTAACATTTGGATACATTATATTCCTTTTCTGCTAGTTTTTGATCTTCACTTATTCCTTGAGGATATGATCAATTAATAATCATGTCTGTTATGTTCTAGGTGAAGAGTAACTCTTGGGAGAATACAGAATATATTTTGTCCTTATTGTATTTCTTTGCATCTTGCAGAGTGCCTGGAACTGGAGATCAATAAATTATTTCTGAGTGAATGAATAAATTAATTGTAGAAAATGAAGTCATTTTAATTGTTATATATATATATAATAGTAATATCTTTCATACTATAGAAAATAAACCATGTTATATTGTTAATATACATGGAATAATTATCTTGGCATTCTAATTCTTAAAATGTATTCTCTACCTATCTTGTATTAATAGCATATATCATGAGAAGATGAGTAAAGTATGGGGTGAATAACAGATTGATATTATTGTGTCATTATCTAAGTCTACTAAACAGTACCTAGTAATATTTTATAATTCAGTTAACTATTTTAATTTTTCTTGGGAGTAGAAGTGCAAGGACAGAGATAGCAGTAATGTCACTGCAATAACAACTTTATGATAAAGATTAATTTCTCTGCTGTGCTTCAATTGCTATGTAGATTTATGGAGAGTGTACGGACTGAATGTTTGTGTCCCTTGCAAATTCATATGTTGAAGCCCTCTCCCCCAGAGTGCTGGTATTTGGAGATAGAGCCTTTAGGAGCTAATTAGGTTTAGATGAGGTCACAAAGGTGGGGCCCCAGTGATGGGATTAGTGTCCTCATGAGAACAAGAAGAGATAAGAGTGCCCTCTCTCTTTTCTGCCATGTGAGGAGACAGCCAGAAGGTGGCTGTTTACAAGCCAGGATGAAGGTCCTCATTAGAACCCTACCATGCTGGCACCCTAAAGTATGACTCTCAAACTTCCAGCCTCTAGAACTGTGAGGAATAAATTTCTGTTGTTTAAGCCACCCAGTTGATGGCAGTCTGAGCAAACCAAAATAAAAATTGTACTGAGAAGCAGGGTGCTGCTGTAACAAACACCTAAAAATGTAGAAACAGGTTTGGAATTGGGTAATGGGGGGAAGCTAGAAGAGTTTTAAAGTGCATGCTAGAAGAAACCAAGAGTATTTTGAAGGGATTACTAAAGATGATTCTGGTGAGAGGAGAGCTGGAGAGGAAGTTTCCATCTTCTTAGAGAATACATAGATAATCATGAACAGAATGTTGTAGAAATCTGAATGGTAAAGGCCATTCTGATAAGGTCTCGGAAAAGTGGAACATGTTTTTTGAAACATGAAAAGGTGATCATTGTAATAAAGTGGCAAAAAACTTGGCCAACTTGTATTTGTGTTCTAGTGTTTTGTGGAGGGTAAAACTTGCAATCTATAAAATTGGATGTTAGCTGAGGGGATTTCTAAGCAAAATGTTGAAGGAGGGGCTTGGTTCCTTCTAATTGATTATAGTAAAATGTGAGAAGGAAATGAATTTGTTAAGCAGAAAGTAATCAGTACTTAAAAGATTTGGAAAATTCTCAGCCAATCCATATAGCAGAGAACACCAAAGGTATGGCCAAATAGCCCTTTGATGAGATTAGTATCTATGTGAATTGCAGACCTAATCAGCTACTCTAGCAAAACTTTGCCAGTTTCAACTGAAGAAGAGGGAGATGGGATGAAATGAAGAACAGCTTTTGGATTTCTTAGATCCCACAGGAAAGGACCATACAGCTATTTGGCTGTGAATGTGCACTATTCTTCAAGACTAAGAATGAATGATCCTGAATGTGACTCGGAGATCATCAAGGCTCCCTCCTTGGCTTCAGGGGTGGGGAATGGGAGGCATGCCATTGCCTTGGTTTCAACAGATAGGCAGCAGCTGTCTGGAGCATCATGGGACACAGGGCTGCCAAGCATAGCCTGATTGGGGGTGGGGGGCATTACCCCCATTTATATCAGAAGACTTCTGTTTATGCACCACTGCTGTTAATGATAACCCAAAACATTACCACACTTCTTGCCAACAAGCTCAGGGAAAAGTTAACCTTCTTTATTCTTAAATTTGAAGGTAAATATAATTAGTGAAAGACGTATAATAGGATAAAAGACAAAAGTTAAGGAACTTTGGAGGAATTTCATTTGATATATTGTTCTTATCTGCTGTGCCACTCATAATATTGAGTGTTACGTTTATTCTTACCCATTGTCCTTCAGGATATTTTGAAATATTGCTTTTAAACATCTAGAAAATTTTAAAAGACTTTGTGATTAAAATAATTTACATAAAAGAGGTTAATCAACATTCCTTTATTTATGCTTTACTATTTTCTTAATTTTATAGGATATAAAGTGTGATTGAACTGAACATCTATTTGGTTGATCCTCATCATGAACCGTGCTTTTAGCAGGAAGAAAGGTAAGTGTGTCCACTAAAGACCTGGCAGTCATTTCAATATTACTGTTCAAATCCAGCAGAGATGTTAAGAAATCACTTTTTCTGATTATCAAACCATGTGACTCTAGAATGAAGTTAGAGTTGCAAAAAATAAAGTGATCTGACAGGAAGTTAGTCCTAACTTCACTTTTCATAGCCATGGTACTAAATTCCCTCAGCTTACATGGGCTATAGTGTTTTAAATTCACTCGTGTGTGTGTGTGTGTGTGTGTGCATGAACTTCACTTTTTATTGAATAATGAATAAGGATTCATGATGGGTGAATTGATAGCAAGAGGCCAAATAAATTTGTTATTAATTTTAAAGTAGGAATTTAAAATAAGTATAAATATATTGTAATTATCAGTACAGAAATTTTTTTAAGGGGCAGGAAAACATGGCATTTGGCAAAATATTTCTTGATACACTCATAGGAAAGATAGAAAAATTTGATAGTTTTATATAGTTCAGTAAAGTTAAAATAATGTATCCTTGCCATTCTAGAAGGAGTTCTCTAGTGGTGGGCACAGGGCTCTCTCCTGTTTAACATGCTGTCAATGACCTGGGAGAGAATACTTAAATGATGCCACTCAAGTTCTTAGGTGATTGAAAGTAGGAAGAGATAACTGATGTGGTAGGATTACAGGCATATGGGGGGAAATGACTAGTTAGGTCATATTCCACACTGTAAACTTAATAAGATATTGTAAATTGCCAAACATGGGTCCAGAAGCTCTAACACTTCTATACTTATTTATATATGGTTATTATTTGGAAGATGCACCTTAATTGCTGTGTGGGTAAAACATGGCTGAAGAATAAAGTCATCAGTGTGGTTATCAAAGGTTCCAGTTCATTTTCTAATGGATGAATAATGAACAGTCTTGAACCAGGAAACAGATTAATTGTTCTACTCCATGTCCTCAGTCACAGTGTGTTCTTGCTTTTAAGGATGAATTGACACACTGTAACATGCCTGGTTGAGAAAGGCTGAGATGACTTCAGGACTTTCAACCATGCAACAGGAAGCATGGCTGAGAACCCTTGGTGTGGTCTTGCAATTTTGGAAGACCTATGAATGTTTGAATGCTGTCATTTGTTCATGGAACTAACTTTAATAAAGGACAAATGGGTGTAAATTATAAGGTCATTGATTAAATGTAGGAAAAAAATTCCAACAAAGTTGTGCCAAAGTATAACGGAATTATTCAAAGTATTACCTTTATTTTTTACTGAAATGAGAGGTGTTCGAACATTTGGATGTGGTACAGAGGATTAATGTATTCAGTAGGGATTTAGGTAATGTGAAGAACTTTCAGGCACTTTTCAACCCTGGGAAACTAGGAATTTATTATTTTACTTATTTTTCAGAATAAGAGGAAGGCAAAATGACATTTATTGTGGTCTGTAGCTTGCTTCTGATTTAAAACATATACCAAAAATGAAATCATGCTTCTTTTTATTCCCTTTACTAGTAAAAAATCTAGAAATAATTCTCTGATATAGAAGTATTTTTACTAAGACAATAAAAACCTTACATCACAACTCATCACTTTAAACACACTATCTTGTTTTTTAAAGACACTTCAATATCTTCGCTTCTTTTTATTTGCTTAGAATTCCCTTTCCCATGGTTTTAAAATTGAAACTTCACATTTCTAATTTACTCTTTATTTGAAGGGGATTTGGAGTGGTTTTTCACTGAGAAATCCCAAGTGTTGGATAGTAAGATGAGTAACTGGCGATTGTATATTTGTCTCACTTGAAGACAGTGGGAGTACAACCATGAGGAAAATCAGAGTGATCTAGAGAATCAAGAAGCAGAAACTTGTTATTTCCTGCTTTGCTGCATTCTCTTTAAATTTCTTTTGACTTCTCTTATTTTTCAAGTCTAGTGATTACATATCAGAAAATTTTTGATCAGTATTTCACTCCAGTTCATTTAGAACCGGGAAGTTCTACCTTAAGTTCACCAGTCACTTCACACTCTCTCATTTATTACAGTTGTAAAAAGAAAACTTCTTGGAGCCTGTGCTCCTAGTTTCAATCAGTAGCACTATTTGTTGAATTTTAATTTGAGATGTAAAACTGGAATTTTATCAGAGAATTCATATACTTGACCATCAGGAACTGTAATTATAGCCCTAGAGAATATATAATTCAAGTCATCTTTCCAATAACTAGCATCAACATACACTGTACTGTACTCTAAACAAAACAAGATCGTCTTTTATCTTTAAAAACTTATCTCTTATTTCATAGATATCCAATTTACTTGGTTATTACATGCAACCTTACTGAATCAGAAACCCAAGGAAAAGAGATTATCTTAAACCTAAAAATAATTGTTTTTTTCTCTTTTTATTAAATCTCCCAATTAGTAATTTGGTATTCTTTGATTGAATTGTCCAGGCACTTCACTGATTTTCTTTGCAAATGCTTTAATGGTTATTAGAGTTGCTCATAGGGTCTGAAAAAAACTGAATGTACTAGAATTGCATCATTTTGGACTATTTTGAAAAGCTCTGTAAAAATTATCTAACCCCAGATTCATAGATTAAATTTTAATTAATGTTTTATAGCTTCTTTCTTTCCCTATGTTAGCTTTCTTTTTGAACTTTTAAATCTTATATTCTATTTATTATGTCAAAAATTAATCGTTTAGTTAAAAAAGCATAAACGTGATTATTCAACTAATTACACTTTATGTTCTTTAACTTCTCAGTTGATATAGTGATGAGTAGAAATAATCATAGTGCAAAGCACTTAAATTTCAATAGTTTTAAAATATTTTCCTTTTCATGAAAATTTTATTCAAATGCATCCATTCATCCATTAATATTTAGTTTTAAATTAATATGTTCAAAGTAGGTTTTTTCACTATTTTAAGCTCTGATGATACAAGAATAATGAAGTTTACTGCATCTTTCTAGATGAACTCTTAATCTAAATACATTTGAATACCTAGATTTATTGACCCAGTAGTCAGAGTGGTTTGACAGCTGTCAAATATTTTTGAAATGTTGGCCTTTCCTTTTATGTGAATGTTCACTATTAAGTCAGTGATTATAGTTTAATATCAAGAAAGGGAACACATTCTAGAGTGTCTGTTCCTGTTTCATCACCAATTCTATGGATCCAGTATCTTTTGTGGGTCCATATAGTGACCAAAGGCATCACCTGTACCCTTTCTTCAAGGTCAGACACATCTATATGAGTTAACATATAGTTTTGTCCTGTCAGTTTTTTCTTTTGCCAAAGTATAAATTAGAATGACATTAAAGACTCATTTTGGAAATGCTTCAGGTTTAATAGGTGTATTACCTATACTAGAGGTATGTAATGAACAACCGTTAAATCGTCAGCACTTGGTGTGTGGATGTAGATTTTTTGTAATTGTAGTAACTGCAGCTTATCCGCTGGTAATTTAGTATTGTGATTATTTTAGTCTTTCACCAGTAACAGCTAGATATACCTAACCTCTTTCTAGGTTACTGCAATACGAGACTATAACAAAGGCAGTGTCATGAGTTTTCAAATAATAGTGTTTTAGAGGAGAAAGCAGTTATCCCTCTGCTTCAGGATTGGAATGAACCATCGGATTCAAACTTTAGTTAGACTTTGCATCCTCCTGAGCTATGCTCTGTGTCTTGGAAAAGGAGACATGAGAAGAATTGAGTTAAGAGGTAAAAAAAAGGAACTAGATATTTTTCTGGGTTTTCTGAAGGCAGATCTTTGGTGTTTTTATTATCTTGGCATACAGTATTGTGATAAATTTATTTTAATATACAAGAGCAAGACTATATTCCAAATCTAAGTACAAATTATTCTTGAATTAATCATATCACTATCCAGTAGCAGTCATAAAGAGAAAACTGTAGTTAAAATGAAAATCCATACAAGAAATAAGAGTTATACATTATTGTCAATGTCAGTATGTCAATACCGCTTTTTGAAGCCTAGAATGTATTGCTTCTCAAAATATTTCACCCAAGTACGGCTGTCACATATCCACTTCAGTAATCAGAAATAGCCCTAAAATTCATCATGGGCACAGGATTTTATTTATCCCTCATGTTTCGTCTTAGAAATCCTTGTAAATATTGCATTGAACCCCATAAACATATTTAATATATAGTGCATTATCCTTTGAATGGTTTAAAATAATTAAAATTCCAGGAATATCTGCCATTTTCTCTATGTCTTCACATTCCTCCAGTTTGAGAACATATTAATTATACCGAACTAGTTTCTGTTAACATCATTTTTTTTTTTTTTTTTTTTTTTTTTTTGCGGTATGCGGGCCTCTCACTGTTGTGGCCTCTCCCATTGCGGAGCACAGGCTCCGGACGCGCAGGCCCAGCGGCCATGGCTCACGGGCCCAGCCGCTCCGCGGCATGTGGGATCTTCCCAGACCGGGGCACGAACCCGTGTCCCCTGCATCAGCAGGCGGACTCTCAACCACTGCACCACCAGGGAAGCCCTAACATCATTTTTTTTTTTTTCTAACATCATTTTTAAATGTTCTGAATTGAATGTTGAAAATGCTTTGTTAGTAATCTGATATTTTCTTTTAGTGTGTACTTATTTAATATTTTTCATGGTAAAATATATGTCTGATTTTATTCTATTTATAATATTGATTCTAAATTTTTAAATTCCCATTAGGAGTAAAATATTCACAAAACTCCACTTAAGACATAACATATTTGAAGATTGAGAAGTTTTACTACAGACAAATGCAGTTTGTAAAAAATCAGCAAATTAGATTTGTGTAAACATTAGCATGTTTTGCTTTTTTCCTGCTTATATGTTCCACAAAATATTTTTGGAAGATATGTGGAATATATAAATGAAATTCAAAAATTGAATGAAAATTTTATTTTCTATTTTATCAATAATATACAATACAAATTACTTTCGATATCTTTTATTTTTTTTAACATCTTTACTGGAGTATAATTGCTTTACAATCTTCTTTTAATTACTTTTATTTCTATTATTCTATTACACTAATTTAAATAGTGTAATAATTTCAAATTACTGCATTTAAGATCATTTATATCCAAAACTCCTGATAGTGGACCCTCAATCAATGTTTCTTTAAATTGAGGTTAAAAAATTATCCTAATATTATATTAATTTTTAAATGAATTTAGTAGATTGATTCATTTCAGCTTTATATAAATGCAGTTGTTAGTTTAATGTTAGAATTTCCTGTTACTAGTTAATTCTTGATACTAAGGAGTAGTAACAGTCATGAGAAAAGAGCAGATTACTATTTATTGAAAAGGGAATTAAGAAAAATAACCTGTTATTCATGAGAGTATCACATGAAATAAGAAAAATAAAACATAATTATTCACATAATTGATATAATTACTCATAGCCCAACTGATGTTCTTTTAATATTCTTTAAAAATTCAAAACTGTTTTATTATTAGAAAGCTTTTAAAAGGAAAAGACTTTTATATTAAAGAAAGAATCCTATAATTACTTTGTGGTTACATTGTTCATATATCTGACTAGTTATTATTTCTCATTTTAGCAAAACTATCTCCAAATTAGAAGTGCTCCCATCCATATCAGACTCCTTTCAAATGCATGAATATGACACCCTTAGAACCTGTGATTTAATTTAACACTGTGTATTCTTCATTGCAGACAAATCATGGATGCATACGCCAGAGGCTTTATCAAAACATTACATTCCCTATAATGCAAAGGTAAAATAGTTCATATGATATTACTGAATTTTATTTTGCTATAGTATTATTGCTATTATATTATTTTTTTATTTAACATCTTTATTGGAGTATAATTGCTTTAGAATGTTGTGTTAGTTTCTGCTATATAACAAAGTGAACCAGCTATATGTATACATATACCCCCATATCCCCTCCCTCTTGCGTCTCCCTCCCACCCTCCCTATCCCACCCCTCTAGGTGGTCACAAAGCACCGAGCTGATCTCCCTCTGCATTACAGCTGCTTCCCACTAGCTATCTATTTTACATTTGATAGTGTATATATGTCAATCCTACTCTCTCAATTCGTCCCATCTTACCCATCCCCTTCCCCATGTCCACAAGTCGATTCTCTGTGTCTGCATCTTTATTCCTGTCCTGCCCCTAGGTTCATGAGAACCTTTTTTTTTTTCAGATTCCATGTATATGTGTTAGCATATGGTGTTTGTTTTTCTGTTTTTGACTAACTTCATTCTGTATGACAGACTCTTAAGTCCATCCACCTCACTGCAAATAACTCAGTTTCATTTCATTTTATGGTTGAGTAATATTCCATTGTATAAACGTGCCACATCTTCTTTATCCATTCATCTGTTGATGGACACTTAGGTTGGTTCCATGTCCTGGCTGTTGTAGATACTGCTGCAATAAACACTGTGGTACATGGCCCTTTTTGAATTATGGTTTTCTCGGGTATATGCCCATTAGTGGGATTGCTGGGTCATATGGTAGTTTTATTTTTAGTTTCTCAAGGAACCTCCATACTGTCCTCCATGGTGGCTGTATCAATGTACAATCCCACCAACAGTGCAAGAGGGTTCTCTTTTCTCCACACGCTCTCCAGCATTTATTGTTTGTAGCGTTTTTGATGGAGGCGTGTGAGGTGTGAAGTGATACCTCATAGTTTTGATTTGCATTTCTCTAATGATTAGTGACGTTGAGCATTCTTTCATGTGTTTGTTGGCAATCTGTATATCTTCTTTGGAGAAATGTCTATTTAGGTCTTTTGCCCATTTTTGGATTGGGTCGTTTGTTTTTTTGATATTGAGCTGCTTGTATATTTTGGAGATTAATCCTTTGTCAGTTGCTTCGTTTGCAAATATTTTCTCCCATTCTGAAAGTTGTCTTTTGGTCTTGTTTATGGTTTCCTTTGCTGTGCAAAAGCTTTTAAGTTTCATTAGGTCCCATTTATTTCTTTTTGTTTTTATTTCCGTTTCTCTGGGAGGTGGGTCAAAAAGGACCTTGCTGTGATTTATGTCATAGAGTGTTCTTCCTATGTTTTCCTCTAAGAGTTTTATAGTGTCTGGCCTTACATTTAGGTTTTTAATCCATTTTGAGTTTATTTTTTTGTATGGTGTTAGGAAGTATGCTAATTTCATCCCTTACATGTAGCTGTCCAGTTTTTGCAGCACCACTTATTGAAGAGGCTGTCCTTTCTCCATTATATATTCTTACCGCCTTTATCAAAGATAACGTGACCATATGTACGTGGGTTTATCTCTGGGCTTTCTATCCTGTTTTATTGGTCTATATTTCTGTTTTTGTGCCAGTACCATACTGTCTTGATTACTGTAGCTTTGTAGTATAGTCTGAAGTCAGGGAGCCTGATTCTGCCAGCTCTGCCTTTCTTTATCAAGATTGCTTTGGCTATTCTGGGCCTTTTGTATTTCCATACAAATTGTGAAATTCTTTGTTGTTGTTCTGTGAAAAATGCCATTGGTAGTTTGATAGGGATTGCATTGAATCTGTAGATTGCTTTGGGTAGTAGAGTCATTTTCACAATGTTGATTCTTCCAATCTAAGAACATGGTACATGTCTCCATCTGTTTGTATCATCTTTAATTCTTTCATCTGTGTCTTATAGTTTTCTGAGTACAGGTCTTTTACCTCCTTAGGTAGGTTTATTCCTAGATATTTTATTATTTTTGTTGCACTGGTAAATGGGAGTGTTTTCTTAATTTCTCTTCCAGATTTTTCATCATTAGTGTATAGGAATGCAAGAGATTTCTGTGCATTAATTTTGTATCCTGCTACTTTGCCAAATTCATTGATTAGCTCTAATAGTTTTCTGGTAGCAGCTTTAGGATTCTCTATGTATAGTATCATGTCATGTGCAAACAGTGACAGTTTTACTTCTTCTTTTCAGATTTTTAAATTTCTTTTTCTTCTCTGATTGCTGTGTCTAAAACTTCCAAAACTATGTTGAATAATAGTGGTGAGAGTGGGCAATCTTGTCTTGTTCCTGATCTTAGAGGAAATGGTTTCAGTTTTTCACCATTGAGAACAATGTTGTCTGTGCGTTTGTCATATATGGCCTTTATTATATTGAGGTAGGTTCCCTCTATGCCTACTTTCTGGAGAGTTTTTATCATAAATGGGTGTTGAATTTTGTCGAAAGCTTTTTCTGCATCTATTGAGATTATCATATAGTTTTTGTCCTTCAATTTGTTAATATGGTGTGTCACATGAATTGATTTCCATATATTGAAGAATCCTTGCATTCCTGGGATAAACCTCACTTAATCATGGTGTATGATCCTTTTAATGTGCTGTTGGATTTTGTTTGCTAGTATTTTGTTGAGGACTTCTGCATCTATGTTCATCAGTGATATTGGCCTGTAGTTTTCTTTTCTTGTAACATCTTTGTCTGGTTTTGTCATCAGGGTGATGGTTGCCTCGTAGAATGAGTTTGGGAGTGTTCCTCCCTCTGCTACATTTTGGAAGAATTTGAGAAGGATAGGTGTTAGCTCTTCTCTAAATGTTTGATAGAATTTGCCTGTGCAGCCATCTGGTCCCAGGCTTTTTTGGTTGGGAGATTTTTTTTTTTTTTTTTTTTTTTGGCGGTACGCGGGCCTCTCACCGTTGTGGCCTCTCCCGTTGCGGAGCACAGGCTCCGGACGCGCAGGCTCAGCGGCCATGGCTCACGGGCCCAGCCACTCCGCGGCATGTGGGATCCTCCCGGACCGGGGCACGAACCCGTGTCCCCTGCATCGACAGGCGGACCCTCAACCACTGCGCCACCAGGGAAGCCCATAATCTGATAAATTTAACAGAGCTGTTTAAGAATTACAATTCTTCCTGGGGAAATATGTAATAACATTTACATTTAAATGTATTAAGTTTTAAAATGATAGTTTTCTGCTTTCATGTTCTAATTCATTTAGTTTCTTTATTAAGAACATATTTTAGTTCCACATCCTTTCATTTTATATAATATTCTATTTCAAAAATTCACATTTAATATTCATAGTTTTCTTATTTCAAATCATATATAGATATAAAATAGTAGTTGGTTTCAAAAGTATTTTTCTATGTAGGGTTCATTAGTTGTTTTGTTTTTGTTTTTTAATGAGCAGTGACAGCATTAATGCTAGTTCATTGGGAATTCTACATATATTCCTATGTACCCTATAGTGATGTTTTTCAAACTGCAGATTATGCTCCCTGAAAAAAATTGGGTTATAAAATCAATGCAGTGGATCATGGAAGACATGTATTTAAAGATGAAGTAGGACAGAAAAGAAAAAGAAAAGAAATTTTCAGAATGCGTATGGTAAACATCAATTTATTCCATAAAATCGTGGTTCATAGTCATAAGAGTTTGAAAGCCACTGCCTTTAAACGGTAACCTGCCTTTAAGTAGTACTAAAAACTTTACCAGCTTTAACTAATTTAAATTGTAAACTAATAATAGAGGGGAGTTTCTTAAAAGAGCAGTTAATTTTTAATAGAAGAGATGATCCACGTAAGTTTAACTACATGTCCTCATTGAATATAACATCTGAATATGATTTCTGAAATATGCATATAAACATGGTAGGAGTGATAGAAAAATACAGTAAAATGTAAATATAATGTTAATATAGATTCATTTGTGCACTCATTCATCCACACATGTACTTATTCATTTGAATTGAGCTCCTAATTTATGCCAGGCCTTGACTGAGAAAATAAGAATTGATTAGTGAACCAAATAGATAAACTCCCCCTCCTAGGACTTACATATAATAAGCTAAATAATAAGACTTTTTTGAGAGACATCCAATAAGAAAACAATGTGCGTATTTTTATTAATACAGTATTAGTGTTATTTATATAGTATATTATGTATCATATAGTATATTTTTATTAGTATATATGACGTAGTATTAACACAGTATTTTATTTATTAATACAGTATTCCAGGCTGTAATAATTGTATGTAGAAAAGGAAAGCAGAATGTCAGGGATCGGGAAAGGTGGGAAAGAGGATGCTATGTTACATGAAGTGGTCAGGGAAGGTCTGAGGCAGGCGGAGGCCTAAGGGAAGGGAGGGAGTGAGGCGTGTGAGTGCGTTGGGAGACAAATATTCCAGATCGGCTGTCATGGGCAAGGTGGGACCATGTTTGCCTAGCCAAGGACTAGCCAGGGGCCGGGATGGCTGGAATGCAGTGGATTTCAGGGAAGTAGGAGTAAGTACAATCCAAAAGGCACACGTGCAGTAGAGCAGGTGGGGCAGGGGATGTCCTGTAGTTCTTGTAGGGCCTTTTAGGTGCTGGGGCTCAGGGCGGGCCACCCCTAAATATGCCACAATGGCATATTGATTAATTTGAATTAAAGTTACTTAAGAAATCACCAACACAAGAGGGACACTCTAACACTTCTTTCTGTCTCCCTGAAAGCAGGAAATAAATCTCTCGTGTGAAAGGTGCACTCCCTGCATCTGGAGATAGAAGGACACCCTATTGCCAGAGATAGGGGTTTTAGATTAGGAGCCTACAGAAACAAACCTCGTTACTTCTTTAGTGTACTACCCCAAGCCCAAATTCTATTTAGATTCTTCACTAGTTGAGCATCCCAAACCCAAGTTTCTTTGTCCTGTCAGTTCCTCACAAATTTATTGTTTCTTTGTCTAAAAAGTATAAAAGCTGCCTGCCTTGAACACTTCTTAGGTCCTATTTTTACGAGACCTCTTGTGCATGAATTAAAATTTGTTGCTTTTTCTCCTGTTTATCTGTCTTGCATTAATTTGATTATTGTCCCAGAGGGGTAGAGGGAAAATTTCCCCCTCTCCAACATAGGCCACTGTAAAATTTGAGAAACCCTCAATTTAGAGAGTTTTGAGAGAAAGAGTAACAAGAAGTGAAACGAGTTTTTAACAGGAATCAGCTGTGAGAGGCAAAGGTGAACACACATCAAAAGTCCAGCGTGAGGGTCCAAGCAAGGAGAGCGACTGTGGCTTGAAGCTGAGTAGGAGCTGAAGGAGAAGGTAGTGGGCATCTGAGTATATTTTGAAGATGATGCTGATAGGCTCTATGGGTGGATTTTGTATTAGCTATCTATTGATGCTATAATTAGAGCATTAAAGCATAAAGATAATTTTTGATCACCCTTAAGGAAGACTGTAGTATTTTCATTCCTCCCAACTTTTTTTTTTTTTAATAAATGTATTTATTTTATTTATTTATTTTTGGCTGTGTTGGGTCTTTGTTGCTACACGTGTGCTTTCTCTAGTTGCGATGAGCCGGGGCTACTCTTCGTTGCAGTGTGCGGGCTTCTCATTGCAGTGGCTTCTCTTGTTGCAGAGCATGGGCTCTAGGCGCATGGGCTTCAGTAGTTGCAGCACGCAGGCTCAGTAGTTGTGACTCACGGGCTCTAGAGCACAGGCTCAGTAGTGGTTCAACGGCTTAGTTGCTTTGCGGCATGTGGGATCTTCTTGGACCAGGGCTTGAACCCGTGTCCCCTGCATTGGCAGACGGATTCTCAACCACTGCGCCACCAGGGAGGCCCTCCTCCCAACTTTTGATGAGACTGCTGAACTGTCTTTTCTATAAAGGTGAAATATTGAAAAACTTGTAATGAACTTATTATTTTGTTGGCATGAGATAGTCATTTCCCTGATGAAGAATTGTGATGTAATTAACAAAATAAAATAACATGTATTTATTGTTTTATTCTAAAATGTATAACTATCCCCCAAAAGGCTGATGTATTTATTTTTTGTGTTACAAGTTCTAAAAGTGAGTGAATCCAAAACAAATAGGAACGTGGACCTTGACCTTAAAAACGTATGACTTTCCTGGGGAGAGAGAGCAGGCACATGAAACAAAGAATTTTGGAAGAACACTAGGTAGATGATGAATATGAAGGTCAGAGGGAGGTTTAAAAAGAAAGATTGTCATATTTCAGTGATTTCTAGAGGTATCAGAGTTTCATATATGAAACACGCATTGTTTGCCACTGTGTGTGGTTGATAAGAGAGAAGCCTGGGGGGCTTCCCTGGTGGCGCAGTGGTTGAGAGTCTGCCTGCCAATGCAGGGGACACGGGTTCGTGCCCCGGTCCGGGAAAATCCCACATGCCGCGGAGCGGCTGGGCCCGTGAGCCATGGCCACTGAGCCAGCACATCCAGAGCCTGTGCTCTGCAACGGGAGAGGCCACAACAGTGAGAGGCCCGCGTACCGCAAAAAAAAAAAAAAAAAAAAAAGATAAGGCTGGGCTGAGCTGTGACCCTCAAGATCTTCCTCAGTGAGTTCTGTGGTTCCTAACGAGGCTTTCTCAATCTTCACAGCCTAATCTTCCTCAACATTGTAAAAAAAAAAAAAAAAACCTCTTATTTGGCTTAGTAAAAACAGCAAAGAACAAAAACAAACAAACAAAAAAGATGCAACCTCAAATATGTGGTTACAACCTGAGTATTGTAGCCCTGAGGTAGTTGAAATACACATATTAAGCCACTTAAGTTTGAAACTTCTAGCTAAACCTATGCAATAGTCATTGATATAGGGAAATTAGAATCTCAACATGCGGTACGCTCAGATGCAGCCCAACAACTCCACTGATGCTATCAGAATTTAAACTCTGATAGCAGTGATTGGAGCATCCACTTCTCAGTCAAATTACCTGGGTTCAAATGTCAGCTCTCCCAACTAATATCTGAATTATATAACTTTTCTGTCCCTTAGTATTCTCCTTTGTAAAATGAGATTAATAATTGTACCTACCTTACTGTATTATTATGAGGTTTAAATGAGTTAATATATTAAAAAAAACCTTAGATCAGTGTCTTATATATCAAAACTTATTAATATTAATATCTTTATTATAAAAATATGTTCTGTCAACTCTGGAGTTTGACTGGTTGTTATTATCTCTTGAGAATAATTTAGCCTTTGCACTATTATCTGAAAAACAGAGAGCCAAGTTCTTAGAATACATGTCAGATATCATGTCCCTTTTTTAAAAATTCACATCAGAAACAGCCAGGGTATCTATAGTGGCCAGCCTGAGAGTTTCAATTGAGGAAGGAATGACTTTTCCTGCAAGCATGGCAGGGCACCCAATGCTTTGACCTTGTTAAGTTAAGATACAAGAGAAGGCTGAGATTGCTAAAGAAAAATATCATTATAATCATACTTTCCTATTACTCTGAGTTTTCAACAACTGCATTCTGGAGCAAGATGTTAATGTAAAGATCATCTTGGTCTTAAAATCAAATACAGAAATATAATAAGGAAGTCCACGTAAACCTTTTAAAACTGTTATGCAGTTTTACAAGTAAGAAGTTAAAGAAGAGAGAAAGTTACATTATGTGGCCTAATGAATCATGGTAAAGGAAGGCTTTAATATAAGTAAATCATTTTACTAATGCTTCTGAATTACCCTTCAACAAAATGTTAATATTGGTTTATGACTTAGAAGAAAATTTGAATCCGAGAAATAAATATCTATAGACATGCCAAAAAAAAAAAAAAGGAAATCACGAAAGAAAACATGTTCAAATTGAACCCTGTGGAATCATTAAAAGTTGGGCAAAAGATGCATCTTTGTAATCAATGAGATGCATTGCTGAAACATCCAAAATAGCTTGGAATTCCAAATTCATGAGATTCTTTAGAGCAGCTTTGTAATAGCAAGAAACATAAGCATTTGCCAGTTTTGCTGGTTGTAGATACCAGGGAGAAAGTAGAAAACATGAAGTCAACTGCATTTCATGTAACTAATTTTATTTGTTCAAAAATAAGTGTTTAGTTAATCTCAAAGTGTAAAAACTACTTCAAGAATCAATTTTATGTAGAACCTTTAAAAAAGTTTTCTTAGATTTTAGAATTGGCTCTCAATAATTCTAATATGTGCAACTTATATTCATTCCAAACATCTTAAAATTTGTCAAATGAGCATATAAATTGAACATTAACTGTCATTTCCTTCAATTAAAAGTGGTATATACCATCATATTTATTGATAATAATTCGGCATCTGTAACCATTTGGAAGTGTCCCTTTATGTGCCGCAGCAACGTTGACATATACTTAAAAGGAAATTAGAAAGCTATAATATATTATTTTTCCATTGCCTTCTTTAGAGTGGGAAGTTATAAGTGTTTTTTATGCTAAACAATGTGAAAACAAATAAGGAGAATATAGTAACAACTGGAAGTTTGTTGAATTATGACTTTATGGTTGGTATGTGCTTATAAAATACAAGAATAAATGGAAAAAGAGAAATGACAATAAACACTGAACGTTACCTAACTTCTCAATTCTTGAGATGTTTATAAAATTAATTTAATTTTTAAAAATCATATACCTATTTTAAATAAGATGCTTAGTCCCCCACCCCTAAGTTTTCCCAGGTAACTGAAATAGTTATTTATTTTCAATTTTTATTTTTTTATTATTGTTATATTTTACAGAGGTATAATTGACATACAACATTATTTTAGTTTCAACTATACAACATAAAGATTCGATATTCATATATATTGTGAAATGATCACCACAATAAGTCTAGTAGACATTTAATAATTATTAAACGTAATATTGAAGGTCATCATCATTGTAAACTATTATTCTGCCTGAGAAAGCTCTAAAAAAAATGTAATATGGCTGTTAGAAGTTACTGAATAGAAACTAAAAACTCAATGTTAATTATTCCTTACATTTCACTATGGACTTCAGTGCCTTTAAAAAAAAAACATTACATGTGTTACAGGTTGAAAGACTTTTAGTGTTGAAAAGGACTTCAGGAATCATCTATTCCAGCTCTATCATTTTCTTGATAAAGTAAACTGAAGCCCAGAGAAGTTAAGTGATTTGCTAAAAGCTTACATAACAAGATAGCAAAATTAGGTCTAGAAACCAAGTCTGCTATTCAACATCCGTTTTTCTTTCCATTGTACTATACTATTCCCAATTTTAAAGAGATAAACTACTTAGCAGGCACATGAATGAACCCAGAGATAAAGTAGAATATGTATACATGTCTGCCTATTGTATATATTATATGTGAAATAGGTTCCTTTATGGGTCCTGTCTGTAATTGATCCCTTGGACATCATTTAAAACCAAACAGGAGTTTGGCAAATATGTAAGCTAAGCAGATCAAAGTCTCTATATATGCCTCCCTAACAGAGGGGCCACAAAGTCTAAGCTTTTGCGAAGCATTTTATTTCCCTTATTCTGCTTTGCTTAATGATATTTCTATTAATATAATCCCTGGATAAAATTGCCTCTGATGTTATCCATCTTTAAACGCTTCTTCAACTTGAGGTCACCTAGTTATAAATGGGAATCTTCTGAATATTGGATACATTTATTATTTATTTCATATTTCTACGTGGTTATGTTTGGCAATATAGGAAATAACAAGAAAGCTTGTTCATAGCCAAAGAATGTGTAAAAGGAAAAGTCTGATTTGGTCTCAAAAGGGTCAAGCAGTAGCATTTTGAAGCCTGGAATGTGAAACTCAGGGATCTGTGCAGAAAGGACAAGTAGGAGATATTGTAGTTTGGGGGGAAAAGTGTTGAAAAAGGTAAAAAAAAATTAATGTTTTCATCAAGATCATTCCAGTAGTGGTTTCAATGAATAACTAAAATAAGTGTATGTTAAATATATGAAAATTAGCAAAGAGATGAGCATTGTTTGAGCAAAGGATCCAAGAGAAATGAGAAATGGGGAGGAAGGGAAAGGGATTATTGTAGGATGTAAAATACAGCAGGAAACACCAAGGTTTTGAAAGCTATTTAGATTTAAACATTGAATCATCATTGTCAATGAATATATGGCTGCATTTCAGATATTGATTACAAAGCTGTTAGGTGGAAGAAAGTTGCCTCCAGAGTTTTCTCTTTGTCATCTGATTTGAGTGATGTGAGATAAGGAAAGTAGTCAGGTCATTTCAGAGACAGAATCTCTTCTGATTACAAACCAAGATGCCTGCTCATTGTATTCTTACATTTTAAAAGACATTTGGATGAAGTAATCTTTCATTCCTTAAGAAATATGTACATAAATACATGTATTTTAAATCAAACTAAAGTCATTTTTGTCTTTCTTCTAACTTTATGAACTATGGGAAACTTCATCCCCAGAGCAGTTCTGCATACTTTTACATTTAAGAATGGTCTCCTGTTGTGTGCCTATTTCTTCAGTTTCCAAGAAAGTGTGTATCATCTTTTCTTTTTCCTTCCTGCCAGAACTAAGCAGTTCCTTTTTCTGAACCTTTAAAAACCGTATTCAAAAAAGTAAGAGTCCAATGTCAGTCTTTATATCAGGTAGTATCAAGGCACCTCCTTTCTCTGTAACTTGCATAGTTGTGATAGCAAAGCAGTAAGAAGAAAGGCAATTGGAGAGCTAAAGATCTGATGTAATTTATGCAACCAGAGTCTGAGAAAAGATATATCTCAAAGTACAGAGAACACAGGATAAAGCATGGAAAAGGCAGTTGTTCATGTTATAGGTTTGCACTGTATTATTTTCTAAGAATAACTTTGTTATTTTGTAAACATATGCTAGTTATTAAAATTTAAGCTCTACAGAAAAGCACAGAAGTGTAGACACCAAAACGCATTGCTCCAAATCCTACCAGGCAGAAATAACCCAGTATTAACTTTTGGTTAACAGAAATCTAGGCATCTCTCTCTGAACAAATACAAATCTATGTATCTATAGATTTAACAAATTAAATTTAACAAATTTAAGTTGTTAAATTTAACAAATTAAATCTATAGATATATAGATTTTAAAAATGACATTCAACAGTATATAAACAACTCTATACCAATAACTTTTTAAACATTTTACATCTATTATCTCATTTAATCTTCACAAATGCCCAATCAGATTGGGACTATTAATATCCCCCATTAAACAGTAGAATTGTAACATTAAACCGCAAATAGTTAAATAATTAAGGAGATTAAGGCTAGGAATGAATAGATATGAAGAATTAAGTGTATGAGAAAGAAGTATTAACATGCACGCTATTTTACAATAAAAAGCATTGAACTTTACTTGAATTTAACAGAAGAAAAAACAAAATCGAAGCCAATCAAAGGAGTTGCTAAATTTCAGATACATATATCTTTGCCAAAAGGGATATTAGTTCCTAAAAGATTGCTCTAGGGTTAAAGGAAGACGATTATGAAAGTCATTAAGTGTTTGGCATCCTTATGTTTTTCCTTAACAGCGCATTTCAGTTTTTGACAGTGTGTACATATGAATGATGAGGTGGATAGCCTACTTCATTTCCTCCCTCTCACATGCTCCACTCCCCAGTTTCTGGTGCTTATTTCACTTTTACTTGCCAGGATTTGCAACATTTACATTTTGTAAATTATAATTTACAAACAATAATTCCCCTAGTAGTTTAATCTTACTTATTAAAATGGATTCAGATCACCTACACCCTATTTACCATTTCTTCTTTATTCCTCAGATCTGTATTTGATTTTGGTTTTCCTCTTCAAGTTTTTTCAAGAGGCTTCATAACTTCAGTATTTTGTGAGGTATTTCACATTTGAGGATGCCTGCCTATCACCTTAGATTTTTCTTTCCCCCAGAACATTAGTCCCTGCTGCACAATCTTCTGTCATTCTCTGTTGAGAAAAGTGTCTGAATCTACCTCACCTCCCCCCTGGAAGTTGTCTTACTTTTTCTCCATGGATGCTTGAGACTTCATTTTTTTATCATTAAACTTTAATAACATAGCTTATGGGCCTGACTTAAGTCCAAGCAAACATGCCTTGGAATCAGAAAATGAAGTCCTCAGCTCTATTGGGAAGGCTGCCCAGGAGGAGAAGTGAGAAGAAAATGTGGTTTATATTCTTCAAAATATAACAATAAATTCACTTATTCAAAGAAATGTATATGGTGATTAAGGGCTATTATGCTATTAGTACAGCAGAACCAACAGTTTTCCATCTGGAAGGCAGTACGCTGTAATCAAAAGAGCTCTGGGCTTTGGCGTCTCATAGAAATGAGTCGAAAGTGAAATCTACAATTTAAGAGCAAGCCTAGTATTTAACTCAGTTTTCTCTTCTATAAAATGCAAATGATACCTTCCTCATAAAGCTTTGGTGTCAATTAAACAGGATGACATCTGTACAGTGCCTGGCACATGGTTGGTGCTCACTACATATTAGATTTCCCTTTTTCTTTCTTTCAGGCATACCTAGATTCAACAAAGTTTTGATATAACATTGTTACTATGGAAAATAGCTTCTACAGTTTGGAGGTACTTACAGATTGGAGTTTTTAGAATACAGCACATTCATCAGGAGATTAGCCCTGATTCTTTGCATATTTGAATGACATGACTATTCCAAGATTCAATATTATGAAATAGTAGAACTAAGTTGAATAGACTTGCCCAATCTCCCTCACTTCCTGCCCTGTCTCTCAGGCAGATTTTATCTGTGATGGAATTACAAATGGTGAGAAGCAAGGCAGTGATGGTTAATTACTTCCAAGGAGGTTTAGAGTCAGAGAAGCATAAATCACCTCACCCCAGACTCTGCAGGTTCAGCTAAGAAATGGTACCCTGGGCAGGAAGCAAGCAGTGAAGGGGCTTGATCTACCTTTAGTTGATCCCCAGTTATAATCCTAAATAATTAAAGCTTGCTCTCTAGCTCCGTCAGGTTTTGCATTTATTTCTGAGGATTACCACACCACTTACTTGGTTACATGTCTGTTTTTATTGTTCATTAGAATGGTATTACTCCAGGCTTGCTCACACAAACATTTGCCAAGACAAGGGGATAAAAACAAATCAAGTCTTACAAGCAGGGAATCTATTTCCATTTACAAATATTCAGACCGAATAATATGCTACAGGAATTTCTGGGGGAAAATGAGTGAGATTGAATATGCTCAAGCATTGCCAGGAGAAACATGTCAATAAATTTACTTAAAAAAAAAGTGTGTAGAAAGAGTGAGGAAACAACTAAATAATTTAAGAAATGAATTTAGAATTCTACAGATGATTTTATATGTTTATGTGTGAGTGTGGCAATAGCAGGTTAAAGTAGTAAATCAGGTATTATAATTAATGAATTGTCTATCCTTTTTGGAAAAGTAAGACAGAGAAAAATTTTTATAGCAGAGGTGTGATAAACAGCATAACCTTATGAGCATTGTATGAATGATACTTGTGCAAATTTAGCTTCAACTGTTTTACTGGATTAATGAATAAATATTTTTTACCATCTATTGAGTAGATTTCATAAGTAATGTTCTTCCATATGTTTTCCAGTGTAATAAAAATTGCAAAGAATGCAAACTCACATGACATTATAGTAAATGATCTGAATAACAGAATATTAATTAAGTGGGTGCAATGACCCTTTCAATGGCCACCAGTATAAAATAGAAATCTTAGTAGTTAAAAAAATAGTTAATGGGATTATTACAAATTTAAATGGTTTTATTTTCGGTTTTGCCATGAATCACCTTATAGTAGATGATGTGTATAATTGGATCCATAGCAGGTTTGATTTTAGGGCATAAATTAACAATCTTTTAAACCAGTTCCAAGAGCCAAGTTTATAATTCCAGAATACCTGATTAACAAAAGACGTGAGTGTTTACAGTTGTTTACAGACTGATTCAGCCCTCTTTTTTAGCATGTACTAGGTGCCAGACTCCAGGTATATAAAATGCCTGGCCCACAGTCCCATGGAAGAGACTGTCTCCAAGGATTATGTGAGGTTAGATGATTGTCAGGACACACAGGACCCCTTGGGTTTCATGCATGTCCTGACCCATGTAGGACTCTAATAAAAGCAATGAAAATGTTACAGCAAGAGAAAGAATTCACACAAAAGCATCAGGAGTCCAAGAAGCTTCCAGACACCCTTCTCTAGGGTCCTTGGTTAGTCACACAAGACTCATCTCCAGATTATGAGCCAGCAACATATGTGGAAGGAATTTTGGTTTCAGAAGACCTCGTTCTTATCTGGCCAAGAGTTTAGTATCAGACTTCTACACTTCCCAAAGATATGCATATAACTGGCTCGCTATCTTATACACTGTGGCACCTTGAGTTGTACTGGAGAGTATCCATGGTCAGGGTGAAGAAAGATTTCCTAATGGAGATAAGAGCCAACATAAATGATCTTAGTGATTGAGGTGAGGTGGCTGTTACAGTCAGAGGGAACAGCACGCACAGCCTCCCAGGAACATTCCAGAAAAATGGTTAATTTTAGAAAGCCTAAGGGTTCCATATGGTTGTAGTGTAGACTATATATAGGTAAGCAGATAAATAATTATGAGGATAATCCCCCAGCTGTATTCCTGGGTGACAAGAGTGCAGAGATAGATGCAAACTTGAGATAGGGGATAATGAGGTACCAAATCAGAGATGTCTCTTGGTTCTAGACATTGAATTTTAGGTCCTATGGAACATCTAGGTTGGAGATATGCAAGAAAAGAATTTAAAGCCCAGAATATTGAGCGTACTATTTTGTGACTACTCAGTAAACACCAAACAACTAAAAGGCTAATGCTGTGATCTTGCATTTTAAAAGCTCTGATAATTTCTGTCAGAAACCTATCTGTTATAAATAGGAAAACAAACAAACAAAAAATTGTTTTTAAACCTGTCTCATGCTGTGAACTTATTTTAGAACAAACTACTGTTTTCAAGTTTCAACACTGTCAAAAGAGAGGATGTTTTTTCTCAGTTAACAAAGACACTTGCAGAAGATCAGGTGAAAGCCGGCTTCCTGTGGAGGAGTTTTGCCTTGAGAATTTCATTATGGCTTCTTTCTACCATATGGATTCAAAGAGACATTTCCTTCTTTCTGTTCCATTTTCCTTTTATCCAAGGATTTTACCTGACTTCTGAAATAATTAATTGAAGTTAAATTCATGTACACAAATATACATAAGGTACACACATGTATGTATATACTCATATAAATAAGGTACATATAAGGACTCTGAATTTACTATGTCTTACAGATCAAAGGACAGATGGTACCAATTTTTAAATCTATCTTTGTAGCATTTTTTTTTTTTTTTTGCGGTACGCGGGCCTCTCACCGTTGTGGCCTCTCCCGTTGCGGAGCACAGGCTCCGGACGCGCAGGCCCAGCGGCCATGGCTCACGAGACCAGCCGCTCCGCGGCATGTGGGATCCTCCCGTACGGGGTCACAAACCCGTGTCCCCTGCATCGGCAGGCGGACTCCCAACCACTGCGCCACCAGGGAAGCCCCTTTGTAGCATTTTTTTAAATAAGCAATTTCTTGAAACCTGATTTTTGTTTTGAGTGATGAGCTAGTTCCTTTCAAGTACTAAGTAAAGAGCAAGAATCATCAATATTATATTGCATATGCACCTCGTCCTCCATCATGAAGAAATGTCTAAAAAGTAAGCACAAACATCAAAAAGTCATTTCCTGTGAACTACAAAATTACCTATGCCATTTAGAGTAGTGGCCTCTACACCTTTGCTAACTGTCATGTCTCTTTGCCAAGTGTTATTACCTTACATTTGTTTATGCTTTTGCATTACAGTGAGGTAGTCAGAACTAATATTATTACATTTTACAAATAGGAATACAACCTCAGAGTACTTAAATTACTTATCTAAAGTCACACCATCTAAAAAATGAAACCTGGTCTTCTGTGCAGATAAAGTTCTTTTACGTTCTAACCTATTTGAAAGATAATGTTTTTCCTGTCCAAGCTGCCTTCTCTAGTTTCAGAAATGTAACAGTAGAGGAATATATTGTATAACTACTCTTAAATTTTTAAA
Organism: Globicephala melas; assembly: GCF_963455315.2. NCBI lineage: Eukaryota > Metazoa > Chordata > Mammalia > Artiodactyla > Delphinidae > Globicephala > Globicephala melas. The sequence continues at coordinate 45,508,968 of NC_083320.1, read as the reverse complement.
CAGATAAAGATAGTATTTTTATTATCATGTATACACCTTTTATTTTGAATTTTACATTAAAGCAACCTTCTGTATAGAAGTATACAAAAAAGAGAAAGTTGCTTTTGAGAGTTGTGGGCTTTAATCCATGAGAATGCTGCTACGTGCTACCCTATTGCCCCATTTTTTAAACTGTACACACCCCTTTCTGCACTATCCTAATACAAGTAGACATTTTAGTAAGTAGGGCATGCATATCCTTGACCAGATAAAGAGCTGTCACAATGCTTTGTGGTACAGAGAAACGTTATCATTGAATATGCAGAAGTAATCATATTTGGGTTTATTTAGAATCGATCAGTGTTTCTTAAACTGGTGTGCCTGTAAAAAATGAAGATTTCCTGTTCACTTATTTTGATTTAGTAGGTCCAGAGTGAGCCTAAAACCTTGCATTTTGACTGCAGTGTACTTGAGAAGCAGTGGGAAAGATCAGGGTATTTTCTTTGTATTGGAAGTTACAAGTAGAAAAAAAACAAATGAAATACACAGATAAAGCCTTTTTTAATCAATACGGTCCACCTTGCTCCCTATGAGTCTTTAGGGGAAGCTAATAATGAGCAGCAAAATTGAGTGTCTTTAGTTTCAGTTCTCTTTGCTGTTGCATACCAGCTGTGGCAGTGTTAATAAGCATTAAAACCATCCAAAGGTGACGATTTGGGAGAAGAAAAAGAAAATTTCAGGATACGAATAATCCATTGTACTGGTGACACCTGGATAAATAAAACTTTCTGGTATAAAAGTCTTGTAATAAAATTGTGCTAAAATAAGGAGTAAATTTCCAGTGCAATGGAAATACTTCTCTTAAGCTGTTCTTGGATGTGTTTGCATAGTATAGCCATCACTATCAAGATTTTCTGAATGTCCATCTATGATTAGCAAGACTTGATGGAGTCCAATTTTTTTTATTTGTATTTTTGCGGTACATGGGCCTCTCACTGCTGTGGCCTCTCCCATTGTGGAGCATAGGCTCCGGACGTGCAGGCTTAGCGGTCATGGCTCACGGGCCCAGCTGCTCCGCAGCATGTGGGATCTTCCCGGACCGGGGCACGAACCCGTGTCCCCTGCATCGGCAGGCGGACTCTCAACCACTGCGCCACCAGGGAAGCCCCGATGGAGTCCAATTTATATAGTCATTTGTTTTAGCAATCCCCTGCCTTCCTCCTTTTCCCCTTCCACACTCTCTCAATGGTGACTCTTGTCTTTCCCAACTTCCTTTTCCCTGAATTCACATCCTCTAACCTGCTACTTTCGATCAAATTGGGTAAAGGTTAGTGACTGGTCATTGGTATATGCTGACTGATCAACTCATAGTTTAGCTTAGTTCTACTATCCTTGTTGACTGCTTATACCTTGTTAGACACATATTCTGTCTGCATCGTCATGTCAATACTATGAGGTAGGTAATGTAGGTATAACAATTCTCTCTATATAGTTACCTACTTTAGTTACTATTATGGCCCTTATTTTACAAATAAGGAAATTGAAGTTTAGAATAATTAAATACCTTGCCCATGGTTACACAGTTATTAATCAGCAGAGTTCTCAAGTTCAGACAGCATGATTCTAGAGCATGAGCTTCTAATCACTATAGCATGCCACCAGGTCTTAGAACTTGAAGCCCTTTGTCTTTATGTAAGTAGAGAATGTCTCCTGTTAGACTTGCTGAATCTTATTCTGTTCTGTTAGAAAAAGGAGGCCCTATGTTTCATCGCTTGATAAGCTCTTGCTCTTCTGATGAATAGTTTCTAGCAATTTATTCCTGAGGAATTTCCAGAACTGAAGAGAACAATTATCCTAGTCTCACTGTGTTCTTCCAGAATGATCTGCCAATAGGCTGTCTTCTCCTCCTCTCTCAGGCTTCCTTTCCCCAACTTGAACACTCGTTATGTCCCTTCCTCCTATGCACCAGGTTTTCCAGAGCCGTATTTTTCTATCCCTCAACTTATATATTTCATTTTATTCAGAACATAAATTTGTTACTCATTTGCCCTGATTTCATAGACAGCCCACCCATGCTTTATTAGAATTCCAGTACTTGGGAAAGCCCTGGCAGTGTAAGAAGCAATCATGGGAGGCTTTGAATAGGGAGGGATGCTGGAGGGTGGAATAGATGGTTATCCACTGTGCCCGTATCAGTAAGAAGAGGGAAAGGGTGGGGAGAGACCTGGATCTAACGGCCGTGGTTGGAGGAGTTCCATTAGGCATTTAATTTGTCATGGATTGTCCCATGGCTGGCAAGGAAATTCTTAAGGAAAGAATATCTGTACATTTTAGAACACTTACTTTCTGATTTGTTAGAATTAGAACTTAGACTCAGTTTAATAAGGAGACTGTTGCATGTTTGTTATCAGTGCTATAAGACTATGCTAGAGTAAATTATTCACTCTGTCCATAAGGTAATATCTATAATTTTAATTTATGTAGAAACAGATACCTTACTAAAGGGATCTACATAAATACCTTTACCTTACTAAAGGTGGAAATTGTCTGCCTTCAGTCTACAAACTTATGGAACATTTCCTGATGTTTTCATTACCCTTAAATGAGGTATTATGTTTGAAGACAGTAAATAACACATAGTAGATTTTAGAAATCATCCTTTTCTCCATAATTTCTAGCCATCTGCAAGAATTTTATTTAATCCCGGAGTATTTCAAAATGCCAGCAGAGCATAGCTTCTTGAGGAGCTTTTAAAGGACACGCTAATGGAGTTTTCTTGGAAAGTCTCCTTTTCCTGTAAACATAAGTAGATATGAACACAACTGCCTTGGGCTTTGCATATAAACCACTTACTGAATTATTTCCACAAATGACTGAGAGCACAGACCCAGCTAATGCCTTATGAATCCCTGAATCAGTAATGCTGTCATTTGTGTTTATTTTGGAAATACTGTATAAGATAAAGTTTTAGTAATTGATGTACATTTAAATTAATTCTCAGAAATCTATACCTACCTACATCCTAACTCTCTGGATTTAACTTTATGTTAACATATACTTATTAAAGCCTTGACAAGCATTTTTAAAATGTTTATTATAACTGACCCAACACATTTTTTCCTTCATAATTACTACCCTTGATTTAGTACTACAGAATGTCTCAAAAATAATGCTAACAATGATACTTGGGAGAGCTAAGTAGGAGAAATAATTCAGCTGTCACTACCCGGTACTGTAGAAGGGAATGTCATGACTTCTTCCAACATTAACAATGTGGAGATAAGGAAAGCTTTAAGAAAAATGTATCGTCTGAAAAATAAAACTGACAAGATGTCATGATTCATATTTTTTCAATTTGGAAAACTTGACTCTAGAAACTCATTGAGACTTTTAAAAGCTTGGCAGATCTATTGGAAGTGGGAACTATACTCAGGAGAATCATTTTTAAGGTAGGGCTTTATTTGCCTGTATGTTATATCTACCCTACAATGCCTCGAAGTGCATTTCACAGCCAGGAAGTATTTCATGGTTGAGTAAATTAAATATTAATATAATAATTATAAAGAAAGTTATTTAGACAGGCAACTGTGTAGGACAGAATGCAAAGATGAAAGTAGTTAATGTTTTATCCCATTTTGATTGAAAGGGATAGGTATTTCTCCAATATACTTGAACATATTATAAAAGATGATAGGTTGAAATAAAGTCAATAATAACTGTGCAGTTGTTTTTTTTTGTTCATAGTTATTATAAAAGTAAAACAAATATCTAGTGTGCTGTTTAAATTTAATGAACTATCAAACACTCTGCCAGTGAAATCACATATTAATCCAGTTACATATCAAAGTCCCGTCATATATATGAAACACTTCTATTTTTATTTTTCCTTGTTAACAGTGAATCATATAGTTAACTGATGGTGTTTCTTTATGCTGCTGCTGAAGAAATTGAAGCCTAGTTTATGATCCACTTCTAGAAAATTTACAGGATTACATGGCTTTTGACTACAAACCTATTTCTACTCTACATTCTTGCTTTATTTTCCTTTTGCTTCATTTTTCTAATTTATTTTACCTTCCTCTATTTTATGACTCTTTATAAGACATTTTAAGTACATTTTCAGACATAGTACAATTATTTTTTAAATCAATGAAATAAAAAAAGTTTTTTTTCTTTGAAGAAGGAACTATGCCTGGGTCTCTGGGAACTCAAGATCAATCACCAGCAAAATCCCCTTTGTCCTCCACCTCTCCTCTGAACCCTGCTTCTTCTTGCTCCAAAGAAAACCAGCTCTCTCCTGAGGGCTCGAAATCCCCTGTTGCCTTTGCCGACCTTGAACACTTTCCACAAGAGGTGGATGTTTTCTCCACACAACTCCTCCCAGAACACCTGGCCTGGCAAGCGACTTGACTTTCCTTCCCCTTTCCTACTCTCTCTGAGTCTCATGTTATCAAACTGTGCCACTCTTCCTCTCCTAATTTAAGTCATCTGTAATCCCCAGGTGACTCCTTTGTTCCTTCAGTATTTTAGCTTCTGCTTCATTGTCATTCTCCCCAAAATAACGCCATCCTAGGAAGAATATTATACACAATGCTACTGTATAGTAGCAGATGCTCTTGTGAGGTAGTGATCTCCCTGTCAACAAATATTCTCAAGCAAACAGATATAGCATGCCAAATCTTTAGATATGGCCTATAACTGATTTACCCATTGGATGCAGATGTGCTATTCTAGCTAGCAGTACAATTATCCATGTACAAGTCTGTTTAGACAGAAAATCATAACCAATAGGTTAAATACTTTGGCCCCAAAGCAATACATCTATCTATCTATGTATTGAACTTGAGACATATAAATTAGAGGCATTGAGATCATTTAGATGATATACTTCCTGAATGCTGTACCTTGACCTTCACAAACTGGATCATTTAACAGCACAAGTTTCAGATTTTAACCAATTTATAGTCACCGAACCAGTGTGTTTCTGATTACTTCAGACTAACTTCTTTTGTACAATGACCAACTGCATGACCTCATTAATGAGATCACCACACACCTACATAGTACACTTATACCACTAAATTTAACAGCAGATATAATTTTAGTAACACCAAATTTTTACCTTATTAAATTTAGAAGTTTCTTGGAAAAAGTCATAAGCACTATACTTAGCACTTAGTAAAGTTTAAATGTAATGTTTCCTGTATATTTTTTATCTCTAACATTTGATTAAATAGTACCCTATTTATCCGTTCTTTTCCTTTCATTATTTTAAATACAGGCCCATGAGTATATTTGCTGGTATACACAAACACACACACACACACACACACACACACACACACACACACACACAGAGACACTTCATAGTCCCACTTAAATATCAGATTCCCATTTATTAAATCCCTGGAGTTATACTGGGACATTAAAATCATGGGTGGGGTACCTCCCTCGTGGCACAGTGGTTAAGACTCCGTGCTCCCAATGTAGGGAGCCCGAGTTTGATCCCTGGTCCAGGAACTAGATCCCACATGCATGCCGCAACTAAGAGTTCACATGCCACAACTAACAAGCCACAACTAAGGAGCCCTCCTGCCGTAACTAAGAAGCCGGCAAGCCACAACAAAGGAGCCCACCTGCCGCATCAACGCAACCAAGTAAATAAATAAATAAATATTAAAAAAAATTTTTTTAAATTAAAAAAATAAAACCATGGTGGGGGGGAACTAGCATGACAAACACCCTTGCCTTTTTACTCACATTTATATAATTTCAAAGTAGTAGATAAAAACCAGAAGCTAATTGATTACTTGTTTTCTGTAATATATCTGGATCATGTAGTATGGAACAGTTTAATTTCAAAGAGACTCTTTGGCTTTTATTATAAAATAGTTTTAGTTCTCCTACTTGATTAAGTGAGACAAGCCTATTAAATACTAAATACTATTAAATACTAAATAGTGTATTCTCATTATATTCAGCAATCCTCAGAATGACTCTATATAGAAGTATCACTACCACTTTTTATAAAGACTAACATTTGGAAATGTAAAGTAGATTGACCAAAAACTTAGTAACAGCAGAGCCAAGATTCAAATCTTAATTTGAGTCCAGAGATTCTTCCTAGCACTATATCCTTGGCAGAATAACGTTTGACTTGGTCATTCAGTAAACAGCCAATCTTTGAGGACAATAAGAATTAACAAAAATAAAGCCCCTTGACTTCAGTGTTTACGTGACGATTTGTATTTTACAAATAGTATATATGGTAACTTGGTAAATTTGCTATCCTAATAACAGTGGAAATTTCAATCCAAGTACAGAAGAACCAACCACAACCTGCATTTCTTCCTTCTCTCAGGAAGTGTTTTAGAGCAACAAGCCAAAAGTACTTTCTGTGGCGAGGCTCACAAGACTGTTGAGAATAAGGGAAAGTTACTTGCCCTTCTCGTGACATTTTCCCTACCAACCACGCACTTTGCATTCCTTCCTGCAGGCTGCTGGCAGGATTTCTACAGGCAAAGCTTGACAGATGGGGTTCTAGTGACTGAGGCCCTCCAACTCCAATGAGATGTTATCAAGGACTTAAAAAGACCCTTCCCCAAGGTGTCTGATGTGTGCAATGCCATCTACCTTCAGATAAAGACTTAATCATGTTTAAATGGCAGAAACTCTCAGAGTCTTTAGTAAAATTCCATTACTGGGGAGGAGCGGGGGTTATTGGGGCTTTATAGAGTGAGGCTTCCTGAGTTTGGATAGATCTTTTAACCTGAATATTCAGTAACAGAATGTAAATTTTTGGTGCAAAGAGAGAATGCCATATGTTTTCTAATTCTTACATGTAGCAGCATGCATAATTTCTATTGTGGCCATATATAATTTTGAAATTTATACTAGATTAGCCCCGAAATGAAATGCAAATAAATATGATTTTAATGCTATTAAATCTTTGCTAATACTTCACTTATTTGTGCATTTTAATAACATTTATTGCTTTTAAATGAAAATAAATTAATCTCAGGCCTGAGCCAGTATATATATAGTATATTAATTCTGATGCGCAAGGAATTGAAACAGCATGTCATAAAATGCTTAAATTAAAAATGTGTTAAAAATAAGTAACTTACTTTAAACTTTAGTCATATTAATAATGGAACTGCATATAAAGTAAAGGTTCTTCTCAAATACCAGTTTTGCAGTGTGAATATAGCAAATTTAAGTATTTGATATATTAATCAAATATATCATGGAAAATAGAAATGTATATATACTGCAATATAATTCTGTATATATAAAGGGAATTTTTAATATAGTTTGGAATTATAGTTACTAATCAGGTTATTAAATTTTTAGAAGTATTCCAATAAAAACATAAAGGTCTATGTTAATACCAGGATTAGAATTTTCAAAGGGCAACTGAAAAATACTCTCAAAAGCTGCTGAGGAATATGTGACAACTGATTCTTTTAAAGGTCAAGGATAATCAAATAAAATCAGCATATAGTAAGGTTAAAGAAAAACCAGTTAAATATTACAGTGAAGACTAATCGGTGCTAATTAGTGATAACTGACTTCAACTATTGAAAATAAATAAATAAAATTGTCTTTAAAAAGAAAAAAGTGTAGACTTAAAAAAATAAACTGAATTATCAAATTAAATTAGAAGTAGATGGGCTTAATGGTAACAAAAGTAGGAAGAATGAGTTGTGATAGTAGAAGCAGAATAGCTGCTCACTTTTACAAACAGGGAAGAGGGAATTCAGCTATTAGCTAATGAGATAAAACAGCAGCATCCTCATAGCAGCATCTGATTGCAAGGCAGAATCCTTCCATAAATGGACCCAACTGATTACACAAAATCAGAGTGACCCACTCATTCTCCTATTCCCCTGTAGAAATTGCCAGGACTCTGCCATTGTTGGATGCTTGATGCGTCTGTATTTCCCAATCTGCCACTTAATTAGCCAGAGTCATCAGCTTCCCAGAAGACTTATTTAAGCCCTATTAAGAGAATTATGTTGAGTCTATAAAATCAGAAGGAAAAAAAAACCCTGACCGTTGTTGAAAATAATCAGTCACAAACTCTGTTTTTCCAGCATTACTTTAGGATATAGAACCAAATAATCAGCACCTATGTATCATTTAGGAGCATGTATTTTTTTTCTATTTTATTTTTAAATTTTTATACAATTTTTAAAGGTTACTTTCCATTTACAGTTATTACAAAATATTGGCTATATTCCCCGTGTTGTACAATACATCCTTGAGCTTATCTCACACCCAACAGTTTGTACCTCCCACTCCCCTACCCTATATTACCCCTCCCCCCCCACCACTGGTAACCACTAGTTTGTTCTCTATATCTGTGAGTCTGCTTCTTTTATGTTATATTCGCTTGTTTGTTGTATTTTTTAGATTCCACATATAAACGATACCATACAGTATTTATCTTTCCCTGTAGGAGCATTTATTGAATGAAGCAAATATTTTTTGAATGCCTACTATGTGTCAGGCCCTTTACCCATACGATTTTTGCTTATAACCATTTATAAATACAGGGATATTTATCTACATTTTACAAAAGAAGATGCTGCTGCTCAGAGATGTTAAGATTCATAAACCTATCAAGTGGCAGAGCCAGAATTCAAACTTTGTGTCCATGTGGTTCTAAAACCCTTATGCATGTTTCCACCAAGCCACTTCCCTAGAGACTTTGACTCTTCTGTTCATCACTGTATCTAAGTACCTGGAACAGTGCCTGACACATAGTAGGTCCTCAGTAAACATTTCTTGATTAAAAGAAGGCCTGCTCAGTGCAGAGCCTGCTTTCACTTGTGCCTCTGAGGGCCCCTGCTGGGAGTAGAATAGTACATTAAGCTTGTCTCAATCTGTTCCAGCCCCTGCTGGGAGTAGAATAGTACGTTAAGCTTGTCTCAATCTGTTCCAGATCTCAGGTTTTTGTCTGTTTGTTTGTCTTGTTTTTTTGTTGTCTTTGCCTTTCCTTGTATGTGTTTGAATCTCTAAATCTAGCAGGTAAAACCCCAGGGGGCAGGATCCCGTCTTCTTTGCTTGTACCATCACAGCAGACTAATGAGCGCTGTGCATGCAGCAGTGCTTCACAAAGTGATCATTCATATTAATCATTGACAGAAGGTCTGTTGAAAGAAATAAATAAATCTGCATTTCAGGAGTATCATGAGCCCACACTCAGTTTTCACTCGAAAGAGCTATACACAGCCTATCAAGATCTAAAAAGTAGATTTTTCTCCCTTCCTAAAGAAACAAAGATAGCAGTTTGAGTAGTAAAATCCCTTAATGTGGTCACTCATTTCTGTGATATTTAAATGTGAAGGAGAAGTTCTGCTCACAGCTTGGGATGAGGTCTTCTCCAAGACGGCTTAAGATTTCAAAACTAATCACATACAGCCAGAGAGCTCCACTATGGCAATTAGTGTTGATTTGGAAGCTCTCTTGTTGCAGTTTATTTAGATTATACGTAATAGGGCTGTAGGTGGAGTGGAATGAAAAAACCTGTGAGAAAATATAGGCACCCCCTCTGAGCACTGAAGATAAGGGTGTAGCCTACAGCAGCATTAGTAGGTCAGGGATTTGGATCTGTTTTGTTCACTGCTGTATCCCTGGTATCTAGAACAGAAACTGACACAGAGATGGTACACAATAAATATTTTTTAAATGAATTAGGATATAGAAATAATAATGAGGAGGAGGAGGAAGAGGTTAGAGAAATGATGATGATAACATAGTGTTTCAGAGGGGAAGTACTGGAAATGTTATCCCCTGAATTAGGATGGATGCAGAGCTTTTAAAGAATGTTCTCTCCAAAAGGGAGAAGAAGAGATAAATTTAGCTCAGGAGAAATGTGGAGGTTCTTTGAAATATTAGGGCCTTCTCTGGATAAATATATTCTTTTTGGACAGAGTTCAGGAGCACAAGAATTTTGGGGGCAATTATGTTATTGAAGTTTAAAACAGAAGTAGAATAATAAGCAGTATATTGTATTGCCAAAAGCTTAATCTCATGAAAATTAAGAATAAGAAATGGATACTTGTTATAACTGTTATTTAACATTGTTTTGTAAGCAAGGAGGATGAAAGAATTTGTAACAATATTGAGAAAGATATTGATAATTACATTCCAGTAGATTCACATTTTTCAAAAGAAATAAAACTGCTAGGCTTAATAAGATAATTTGGTAAGCTGACTAAATGCAGGGTAAATGTTTCCCATAGTAGCAATAATTTGTTATAAATAGAATTTAAAAAAACTTGTTTACCCCAGACTATAAAGCAACTAGGAATATATTTAGCAAGAAAAGTACTTGGCCTTCCTGAAAAACAGTATAAACACTTACTGTTAAGGTATCCACATGTAGGTATTTCATAGATATCCTAAAAATCTCACATCTCATTTTGTATAATTAATTACATTGCAATGAAATTAAATTACAATGAGAATTTAGAAGAATAAGTGTTTAAAAATAACCAATAAAATTTTGAGGAAAGAATATACCTGTGTATGTGTTGGTAAGGATTCTAGCTGCCTCTACAGCCAAAATCTGACTACTAGTGGCCTAAAATAGGTTTTTTTTCTTGCTTATTTCATAGTCTGTTGGTAGATTGGCTTTTTGTAAATTCTTGTTGTGACTGTTATTTTATTATTGTATTTTAATTTCTAAGCATAAATTCAGTGAACATTCACTCTGTGCCAGTCACTGATTGCATTTTCTCATTTAATTCTCACAGAAACACTGTGTGTTATCCCCATTTTATGAATGAGGAAACTGAGGCTCTGAGAGCTTCAATAAAGAAATGGTAGAGGAAATTCAGGTTACCTAACCGTAAAGCCAACCAAATATTCTTTTGACTTCCTCAGATTTTTTTTTTTATATTTTTATTGGAGTATAGTTGATTTACAATGTTGTATTAGTTTCAGGTGTACAGCAAAGTGAATCAGTTATACATATACATACATCCACTCTTTTTAGATTCTTTTCTCATATAGGCCATTATAGAGTATTGAGTAGAGCTTCCTATGCTATACAACAGGTTCTTATCAGTTATCTATTTTATTAGTAGTGTGTATATGTCAGTCCCAGTCTCCCAATTTATCCCCCCCACCCTTATCCCCTGGTAACCATAAGTTTGTTTTCTACATACATGACTCTACTTCTGTTTTGTAAATAAGTTCATTTGTACCCTTTTTTTTTGATTCCATATATAAGCGATATCATATATTTGTCTTTCTGTGTCTGACTTACTTCACTCAGTATGACAATCTCTAGGTCCATCCGTGTTGCTGCAAATGGCATTATTTTGTTCTTTCTTATGGCTGAGTAATATTCCATCGTATATATGCACCACATCTTCTTTATCCATTCCTCTGTTGATGGACATTTAGGTTGCTGCCATGCCCTGCCTATTGTAAATGGTGCTGAAATGAGCATTGGGGTGCATGTATATTTTTTCCTTTTTTTTTGGCTGTGTTGGGTCTTCATTGCTGCATGTGGGCTTTTCTGTAGTTGAGGTGAGCAGGGGCTGCTCTTCGTTGCGGTGCGCAGGCTTCTCATTACGGTGGCTTCTCTTGTTGCAGAGCACGAGCTCTAGGCGCACAGGCTTCAGTAGTTGTGGCATGTGGGCTCAGTAGTTGTGGCTCATGGGCTCTAGAGCACAGGCTCAGTAGTTGTGGCACATGGGCTTAGTTGCTCTGTGACATGTGGGATCTTCCTGGACCAGGGCTCAAACCCATGTCCCCTGCATTGACAGGTGGATTCTTAACCACTGCACCACCAGGGAAGTCCCAGGGTGCATGTATCTTTTTGAATTATGGTTTTCTCCGGGTACATGGCTAGGAGTGGGATTGCTGGGTTGTATGGTAGTTCTATTTTTATTTTTTAAGGAACCTCCATACTGTTCTCCATAGCAGCTGTACCAATTTGCATTCCCATCAACAGTGTAGGAGGGTTCCCTTTTCTCCACATCTTCTCCAGCAATTATTGTTTGTAGACTTTTTTGATGTTGGCCATTCTGGCTGGTGTGAGGTGACTTCCTCACATCTTAAGCATATCTCACAGTAGGAAGAACCTATAACTTAAAACTTAATTAATCAAATGGATGTGGCCTAAATGGGTAATATATATCCAGTATACTATATTATCTTTCCTTCTGTTTCTGTTTTATTTAAGATAGCAAAAATAGAGTATATGTCTGAAAATTAGGAGAGCTGGAATCCTAGCCCTCGCTCTGCTACTGAAAAGCTTTGTGACCTTCAGAAGTCACTTCACCTTCTTTGTCCTCAGTTTATATTATCTATAAAATAATGGGAGTTGAATGATAATATCTCCACAGTCCACAATCAAGTGGTTCTCTAAGGAGAAAATGGATTGTAAAGCCTGTCTGGATTCAAAGCCCATGCTTTTGGTTTTCTGTGTTAGTTGGTGTTTATTTATTTTTGTAATAATTTTATTTATAACAACACAGGTGAATGCTCTGCCCTTCACTCCACCTGTCTCACTCCTCAGATGTAAAAGAAGTTTGACTGTGGAGGGGCCTCTGAGACAGAACAAAACCCTCAGTGCTTCTTACTGTGACTGTGTTATTCAAAACTCGATTTGGGAGACCCTTCCACAGTGGGCAATGAGCACAGTTTCTTGTTTATAGCAACTAGGTTTGTTTTGCCTTAAAATTAGGAATCTTGTTTTAATAGCAAGAGCCTGTTAAAATAATACACTCTGTATTCATGTAAAATAAGAAGATAGAGGATACAATTTAATATTAAGGACTTACCTAGTGGCGCAGTGGTTAAGAATCTGCCTGCCAATGCAGGGAACACAGGTTCAATCTCTGGTCCAGAAAGATCCCACATGCCATGGAGCAACTAAGCCTGTGCGCCACAACTACTGAGTCCATGTGCCACAACTAGTGTGCCCGTGTGCTTCACAACTACTGAAGCCTGCTCGCCCTAGAGTCTGCACGCTGCAACTACTGAGCCCACGCACTGCAATTACTGAAGCCCGCGCACTCTAGGGCCCGTGTGCTGCAACTACTGAAGCCCATGCACCTAGAGCCGTGCTCTGCAACAAGAGAAGCCACCGCAGTGAGAAGCCCGTGCACCACAATGAAGAGTAGCCCCCACTCCCCGCAACTAAAGAAAGCCCGCGTGCAGCAATGAAGACCCAACGCAGCCAAAAATAAAAAATAAAATATAACAATAATAAAAAAGATACAATTTAATAGAAAGTTACTACAATAAAGTGAGAATAACTATCAAATCAAATATAAAATGTAAACGTTTAAACACTGACCCCAGTATTTTTTATTCTCTTTTAAATCCTGCTCATCCTTTAAAGGATAACCTTTAGAGTATTTAGTTTAAATTATATCCTTTCTTTTTTGGTGGATCTATTTTATTTTATTTTTTAGGATTATGGTTTTGACAATTAAGTAATAGGTTTAAGTTCGATTGATTCTGACCTTTCTTTAGCAATTGATTATTATGATGTGCTTTTTATATTGTTTGGCACTGTGACATGGAGAGTCAGCCAAATAAAGACTATAACATTAAATTGGCTTACTCCTGTATGGGTTATCTACTGGGTGCAGTTGAGTAGCTGGAAGGTTTAAGTACTGGGGAGTTTTTTGTGGGTTTTTTTAATACACATATGCAGTCAAGTTAACGCCAAGAAAATTAGCCCCATCCTGTTTGAGTCTCTGAAACCTTGCTTACAAAGATAGAGACATACTCATTTAGTTTTCTTCTGTAGTTAAAATAACCATTGGTAGTTATGCTACCAAGAGTTATTTATTAGCCTTGATGTTAAAGAAAGCTTTTATGTTTTACAAAATGAAAATTATTTTCCTTTATTATTTTAAAATAATTGTATAGAGAACATGTTATCTACATACAATTGGCATATTTTGAATTTGATATAAACGTGTATTCAATATATTTATGTTAGCTCTTTCATATGTTAGTGTCAGATTTCCTAGCAGCTAGGCTTAGTAACTCTTTAGTTAATTATTTTAGTTGTTGTTTATCTGGCATTTATTTTTTAAAAACCCACATTTTCATATTTACAGAGTGATTCTAAAAACATTTGAGAAAGCAAGAAAAGCAGATATTATAATTAGGTCCATATGATGTCCAACACTGCTCTCTACTGGCAAAGAAGCAAGTCATAAAACAAACTATTCAGTCTTTTAAGTGGGGAAAAAAAAAGTCAATTTCAAGTAATATTTGAAAATGAAGGTGTAATTCTCAAACTTTCACACGTTTTTGCAAAATCCTTATTTTAGGCATAATGGAATACAATGAAATAACTGGAAGAAATGACTACAGACATCACTTGAGATTAGCTTAAAAGAAAAGCCTGTGTCATTTTAATTAATTGAAAAATAGTTGTGGGAGTTTTGGAAAATATTAAGCCAGATATGAAATATCTTAATAGCATTCTAATTTTAAAAGTCTATAAAGTAAATATTTTTGTATATAATAGTGCGTTTGATGACATTTTTCTGTTTTTAATTTCAACAACCTCCAGCCTCTAAAATATCTGCTGTGAGTGCATTTACTAAGTATCCAAATGCACTGACCAAAGAGATGCATAGGTTGGACTATTTGCACAGAATATATAATTAGCTTTAAAGTATCAAAAATTTGCTCTGTATTTGTCAAAGTCTTTATTGATGATTTTCCAAAGACATTTTATAGTTTGTAAAATCTGTGAAAAATATATGCTATGTTGTTATACCTTTCAATATATAGACTAAGAATACACAAAACATTTTTATATCACTGTCTTCTTACTTTTCATAGTCTAATATATTGTAAATGTCCTTTTATGTTTTATATCTTTCCTATCTGTCCTTATTATCTAGGATCAAAACATTATTCAGTATTCTAATCTTCAATCCTTTTAATAACTAGTAGCCAAAATTTAAACACACACACACACAATAATGCCCCAAATGGAATCAGTCATATATAGTAATTTAAGAGGTTTTGTTTGTTTATGTAAGTTTGCCTAATACTATCACTAGCTGATTACTTTAACAGTAACAAATTTAAAACATATTACATTTTCAATGATAATTACCTCTTGATTGTGAGAAAGAAGTTGATGCTTATTTTCATTGATACATTTTTCTGTAGTTTCTAAATTTCCTACAGTGAACATACATTACTATTAAAGTAGAAATGTTTATTCATAAGTCAACAGAAAAATTTTGTTGCAGATCTTCAAAGCACAGACACACAATTGTGCAAGACACACACTTGGACTTATGTAAGGTCTAATGCCTGATCTTTCAAAAAAAGTATGTGCTGAAAAGAATGTTGTCTATTGGAGACTCTGAAGAAATATAATTGATAAAATCTTGAATACTTGAAATAAGAAAAAGAGCACCCACCATTATCACTGGCCTCGGAACACATAACTCTTTCTTTTGCTCTTTTGCCACACTGAAAAATAGCACTTAGAATCTACATGTATAAAGCAAAAACAGTCTGATACATTATACTCTCTTCTCATCATTGTTATTTTTTTTCTGCCACATGGAGGAGCTAAGACATAAAGTTGCTAAAACATAAAAGCAATGACTTTTACCCAATTGAAAGTGTTCAACATACCAATGTCCCATTTTCTAAGAGACTGTAAAACAAATTTTCTATATTTTTTATTTAGGTAAATTTCATAACAGAAAGAATTTTTGAGATTAACTTCTTTTATTCAGCATAATTCCCTTAAGATCCATCAAGTTGTGTGTGTAACAATAGTCCACTTATTTTTATTGCTGAGTAGTGTTCCATGGTATGGATGTACCACAGTTTGTTTAACCATCCACCCACTGAAGTATATTTGGGTTGTTTCTGACATTTGACTAATACAAATAGATCCATTGTGAACATCAGTGCAAAAATATTTACAGGAATATAAGTGTTCATCTATCTGGGATAAACACCAAAAAGTACAGTTGCTGTACCTTAGGATAAGTGCATATTTAGTCTTCAGAGAAACTACCAAAACTATTTTCCAGTGTAGCTGTAACATTTTACATTCCCACCAACAGCAGCATCCTATAATTTTATTTGCTAATCTGATAACACTGATTACTAATATTAAGGATCTAACTTTCTTGATTCTCCTTGCCCTTTCACCGAATATTTAACTTATTTCTGTTGGCAGCATTCTTCTCTTTCATCTCCCTCTGCAGCATGGCAGCTACCTGGGGACCCGTGGTTCTGGCACTCCTCAGTCCTTCCACTGAGACCTCAGTGCCAGGGTCTCCCTAATCCACACCTTTTACCCAGAATTCTCCTTCCCCAAGCTCTACTTTGTATACCCAGCTGTTGAGTCTGCTACTCTAACTGACACATCAAAGGAATTTAGACTCAATATGTTTGAGTATCTTTCATTTCTTCCTTTCATTCAGGTCGCTATTAAAATGTCACCCTTTTAGAGAGGACTTTCCTGATCACTCGATCTTAAATATTACACTCTGCTCAATTTCTGTTATTATTTGTGTTATTTTTACTTATGCCATCTAAGATATATTAGAAATATGTTTGTGATCTAGACATGAACATAGAAATATATAGATACATACATACATGCGCACATACACAGGTATGCTCCCTGGGATATAAACTACACTAGAACAGGGACATTTTCCCCCTGCTATATACCCAGCACTTAGTAAATGCTTGACTCATAGTAAATACTCTCTTTTTTTTTAAAGGAATAAATGAGTATGTGCAACTTTAACTTGTTATCACTTGGGGACTTAATTCAATTTTTATTTAATCAAAGTTATCCATGTCCATTTTAAACAAATATTTCCCCAAGGCTTATAATGAAAAAGCAAAATGTTCCTCAGCTCTTTTCCCAAGTGTCACTCACTGAAGTAACCATTTTCAACTCTTGTTATTTTCTTCTTTATTTCTGGATAACCTGCTACACTGCTGTGCCTTGATTTGTCATATATGTTGTGGTTAACACCCTCTGTCACTGCCCCGCCCCCTTGATTCCTGGGTTCCATTTCTTCCTCTGCTTTGTTTTACACACTTCCCTCTTTTCCTATGAAGAGCTGGGGCATGGGAGTTTAAACTTTTAGTCCCTTTCGTATCTCAGTATGTATTTTTTCTCTCCTTGTAATCTGTAAACTTGGCTCTAAATCTTTTTTTTTCTTAGAATATGAAGTTATTTTTCTATTTTTCTACACCAGTCATTAGCTAAGGAATATTGTGATATGGGGCAAAGCAAAAAACTTCCAGGTGTCTCCAGCTGTCTGTACTGGCAAAGTGACCTCATTGCCCAAAGGAAATCCTTTGAAGGTCTTGTGTGTGAGCCATTACCAGCAAAGCATGGGGAAGCTGGAGGATGGATCCCAGCACTGATAAAGAAGATCCAAGGAGAGTTGAGCAGGCACCAACAACAAACACTGAATTCTAGTGTCTTCCCCAAACAATCATTAAATTAAGAAGTGACAATCCCTCATAATTATAAAGCATTTTGCGGTTTACAGGGTGTTTTTGTTTTTGTTTTTTTTCTTATCTCTTACTGCAGTTGATCTTCAGAGCAATTTTGTAAGGAGAGAAGAACAATATTATTATCCTTATTTTTCAAGACTCAAATAAGGCAGAGACTAAGTGACCTTTCAGTATCTTCAGATTCTAAGCCTAGAGTTTATTCCAGCATGCTGCATCATATTCAAGGGTCTTATAAATATTTTATATAGACATGGAATGCACACAAATATGAACTATTTAATCTAAGTATCATGACTTTTATAACTTAAAAATACAGGAACTCTTATAAGGAGTAATCTGCTTTTCGGTTTTAAAATTATTTCCATTCAGTTCATCCAACATTACATAGAAAAAAAGGGTTAAGCGGCAAGCTTCACATTGGAAATCTTTAAAGCTTAGTTCCCACAATCACTCAAGGCTTCTCCCTGTGTTTCATTACTCAGATGGTTTAATTAAAGCCAATGTGAAAGAAACATATTAAAATGTTCCTGGAGCACTGCAAGAGGTTGATTCATTTAGAATGTACTTGGAGTTCTTCCATAATTTTCCCATATGGGCCTATTTACGTATAACCACTATGACTCATGACATTACTGCCGAAGTATGAATATTTTCCATAAATATTTCTAGCAACTCTTACAGTCTGTTATCAACACATCAGACGCTTCCTTCTTATAGTTCAGTAATCCCTTAGCAGTATCGTCTGCTTTTACCTTCCTGTTTTGCTAACACTAGACCACCACTAATGGGGAATCTCTCAGTGATAATTTCAGAGATGTTGAGAAGAGTTTACCCCATGGATTTACTCAGAACTAAATAGCTTCTACTGTGTTCGCTCCCCTCCTGTCACTTGAACCCTTTACTCTTTCTGCACGGTCTAAAACAGTGCTTTTCAAATCTGGTGGCACGTTAAAATCACCTGGGGAGCTTTAAAATGCACAGATGCCCTGGCTCCGCCCCAGCTAATTAAATCAGAGTCCCAGGCACTGGTCTAAGTTTAAAGCTCCCAAGTTATTGTATCATGAAGCCAAAGTTGAATACACTGTCCTGAAACAGAAGAAATGTGATGGGTCCATTGGTGTCAGGAATCGATTTGGCTGTCTCACATATCTTAGTAGCAGGTTTTCAGTTCCTTTTTAGCTGAGAATTTCTCCATTAATTTTGGTCTTTTTTTGCAGATCTGGTCAACCAATTTGAGGTCACAGAGGGATAAACCTAGTGCCTAATGATATTACATCTAGACCAAGTTGCAGTTGTTTGGCATAGTTTGAATATATTAGAAAAAGAAACTGTTGTACCTTGTAGAATCTGAAAACTGAAATTTAATGCTTCTGAGCTTCACGTTCTCTCCATGAGCTCATTAGAAACAGGATCAGCAGTTATATCCTATATGTATATATATTTTTTCCAGTATGCAGGCCTCTCACTGTTGTGGCCTCTCCCGTTGCGGAGCACAGGCTCCAGACACGCAGGCTTAGCAGCCATGGCTCACGGGCCCAGCCGCCCCGCGGCATGTGGGATCTTCCCGGACCGGGGCACGAACCCGTGTCCCCTGCATCGGCAGGCGAACTCTCAACCACTGCGCCACCAGGGAAGCCCCTCTCCTATATTTTCAGCTCACCTTTTCTATCTACCTTCTACTGTTCTCCTCAGCTGTTACTATTTTCTAAGTCTGTTCCTTAGATTTTAGTACAAGAAATCACTTGTGATGGTTTTAGAAATAGAATTCCCTAGCCCTACTTATTAAATTGAGAAATCTTCATTGTTATGTTTTAACCTAGGTAAATGTTTTAGCCTAGGTAATGTTTTAACATTGTTATGTTTTAACCCAGGTAATTCTCATACAGGTAATACACAGAGCCCATTTTGAAAAACAAAACTCTCATTTCTTTAGTTGTTATTGTTAGTTTTTTCAAGAATGAAAGAGAGGGATAAATTGGGAGATTGGGATTGACATATATATATGTCAGTATAGATAATACTGCTGTATATAAAATAGATAACTAATAAGAACCTGCTGTATAGCACAGGGAACTCTACTCAATACTCTGTAATGGTCTATATGGGAAAAGAATCTAAAAAAAAAAAAAAGTGGATATATGTATGTGTATAACTGATTCAATTTGCTGTACATCTAAAACTAACACAGCTATAGTTGTGTTACTAGCTGACTGTAAATCAACTATACTCCAATAAAATTTTTTTTAAAAAGAATGAAAGAAGGAATTAAATGTGATTTTAAAAGATACCCTGACATTACTATTTTGCTCCCTTTTATTCTGTGAGTTAACACATGAAAAATGTTCTACTTAATTATTTGATGTAAAGTATACACACATACATACTCATGCATATGTCTATTTATATAAGAAGTGATGAATTCTTATCCCACCCTGGTGTTATGATGATTGATAGTATGAGACAAGAAAAAAAGTCTTTGGAAAATTATATATACCTAATGAATTTAATGATTATTTGCTATTTATATAGAAATAATCTGTAGAATAAAATATCCACATGTCAATTCTAATTGGTCTTGAACATTTCATGATATTGGACTTCTGTTTAAGAGGTATTATATCTTTCCAGGATAGAGATTTTATTACAATGTCGTAATTATTATGAAACTTTTTCTTTTTTGGGGGGATAGGTCAGGTTTTAACTAAAAACCTCCAGGGATATTTTAACCATTAGTAAAATTGTAGAGCTTTTTTTAAAAATTTTTTGAATGTACTTTAGCTTATGGCTTTGATGAATGTTGTATACTGGGTATTAAAAAAGTATGTATTTTAAAATTTTACATGCTGTACAAGTGTGCTAATTGGAAAACAAAGAAAGATGTTGATTTGACATTATAAACTGTATTAAACCACATTAATATCTCAAAATATACTATTGACAACATAAAAATCATATGCTTTAAATTTTCAGATAATTTTTAATTGTAATTGTATTTTAAATTTGAGTTCAACTTTATTTCTCTGGGCCCAATGAAATGTCTTTAATTTTCTTTCCAGTACAAATCTTCAAGTAAAGTATTTAGGAAAAGTATGTTTTAAAAAAACCTTGAATAATAGGAATTGTATATGATTAAGTAATGTATTTATATTTTCATATAAAATAATATAAATTAGTAACTTCTATTTAGGATTTGGACTTGAATTACTATCACATCGTTCTATTATTCCATGATATATTTCAACATGACTTACTGACATATGATAAAGTAAAGCCTGTCTCACAAGTGACCATTTTCAGTTTCTTGGCAGCACAGAAGTGGAGCAGCCCAAAGGAACAGAAGTTGTGAGAGATGCTGTAAGGAAGCTAAAGGTAGGGAAAGCCCTCCAGATAAGTGTCTAGTGTATTGAATTTATCTTCAGTCATCAGTAGACTGGTGAAAATTCAAAGCATGAATAGCTCTGTGGCAGATATGGCTTCACCCTGGTAAAAATGGTCTGTTGAATGAATATCACTAGATCAAGGAAACATATTTAGTAATAACTATGTACACACGATTATTTTTCTGTGTGTGGACCACTCTTTGTTATTTTTCTAAGGTATAATTTTTCATACTCAACAAAAAAAATGTAATGGCAATATTTTATGTGTTGACATTCCGTAGCTTGCCTTTACTTTGCAATGTGGACTTGTGCCCTAACGCAAAGACTAATAATGGCAGAACAACTGTCTCTAAAAGTTAGAATATCATATTCACCAGTTGAAAGTATAGAATTAGACTTAATTACAAAGCAGCATTTTGCTGTTGCACTATATGTTAAAGACGTCCTAAAGGACAAATCCACGAGGATCTGGCCATATCTATGAGCAGACCTGGGGAACTGGTGAGAGTAAGAGCAGAAAAGGACACTAAGCAACTCCACATACTAAGAATCAGCAAGTTTCCTGAGAAAATCTTATGTAAGCTGCCATGCATCCTTCGCATGTTTTTCTAATTGCATCCCATCCCAAAAGACATCCTTCCCTCTGAGATACTAAGATTTGAAAAACTCCTTCAACAGAATTCTCATGTTTGTCTCATTAAGAAAATTTAAGGGCTTCCCTGGTGGTGCAGTGGTTGAGAGTCCGCCTGCCAATGCAGGGGACACGGGTTCGTGCCCCGGTCTGGGAAGATCCCACATGCCGCGGAGTGGCTGGGCCTGTGAGCCATGGCCGCTGAGCCTGCACGTCCGGAGCCTGTGCTCTGCAGCAGGAGAGGCCACAACAGTGAGAGGTCCGCGTACCGCAAAAAAAAAAAAAAAAGAAAAAAAGAAAATTTAACATAGCACTATTTTGTTAACATACTTTATTGTTATTCTCTATGGTTGTTCTCAAAATTTTTTTTAGAAACAACCCTTCTCTGACTTTATTTAGAGTTCATCCAATTATTCCATAGGAGAGGCAAAATCATAGACATTAAAAAGTATTACTTTGCTTTGAGAATGTCATATCAGGTGGAATCTACTGAGTGTTTAAATTGAGAAAAAAATTGAAGTGAGTTGGCTTGGTTTCTGGGTAAAGAAATAAAAGGTAATATTTTAATCCATTTATTTTACCTGACTTTTCTTAATTTTTTTG
Organism: Globicephala melas; assembly: GCF_963455315.2. Classification (NCBI taxonomy): domain Eukaryota; kingdom Metazoa; phylum Chordata; class Mammalia; order Artiodactyla; family Delphinidae; genus Globicephala; species Globicephala melas. The sequence goes on along the minus strand of NC_083320.1, from coordinate 45,486,870 downwards.
TATTTTAAAATATTTTATGTATTTTATATTTTACTTATTTTTAAAGATATATGCTAAAAGGTCCTAAGATGATCTCACTCCCATTTGGAGAAAAAGGGGACCAGCCAACCATTTCTTTTAACTACTCATTAGGCAGTAATTTATACTTGTGCTTGTTTGGCAAATACTTTTAAGCACTAATAGAGAATTTTAAAAGTCTTACAATTTATGGACAACATTTAGAATAAGATTCTATTTAAATGTTCAGAACGTTGCACACTCTGGGTATGAATCCAACTTCACTGCAATCAGGATGTTTTATAAAAGAATGATGATATTTACACTTAATGTTTCTTTATACCTAGGAGGTTCTTTATTCAGTGAACCCAAATCCAAACCCAAAAAGATTCAATTACATAATGACTAGGTAACAAACAGATATTTGAGATGAAATGCTTTCTAAAAAATGGCTAGTTTTTAATGTATTTTTGTGAAACTTTATTTTCAGTTCTTATGTAGTTTCCTATTTGGAAATGTACTCTGTTAATAAAGGAATGTGGTTTACAATAAGATAAAAATCATGAAGTATAGTTTAAAAATTTATACTCAGTTGATAATAGCTTTTGTCTTTCAAGTATCTTCCCGAATACTTAATCTAATAAGCAATCTTTACTCTATTGATTGTAAAAATTTTGTAGATCAGGAAAGTATATCTAAGGGTAATGATTCATGAACTAATGAAAATAAATAAAACAATGTTTTTTATTTACTTCTAAATTTTTTTGTTTGTTTCTTTGTATCAAAGGGCAGATGCTACAACTCAAGAGTATACAAGAATATTTACATTTATTTTAAGAACTTAGACCCTGGCTCCTGTTTAATTCTGTTGTCATGTAGAGATGACCAGAAGATGGTGCTATAGCTCTACTAAAAAATAAAAATAAAAAAAAAAAGAAATTTGCTTATTAACCCTGTTTTGTGTACACATCCCCCATTTTAATTTCCTGCGTACTTTTCTTAAACATATGTATTCTGATTACTTTTTTATCCACTATAGTTCAGTATTATATTTGCCACATAAGGTAACATTTCATTTCTATTTAATAATTTTTCAAAAGTTTGCAATATTAATATATTGGCTTCTGACATTAAAGAATTCAAAATTTATGACTAATACAAGATGATAGAAAACTTACAAGATTTTCAATAATGTATTTTTTTATGCTTCTGTGTTTAATGATGCCTAATAATTTTTCAAGAAAAATTTTAAAACTTTGATTTATTTTATTGGGTACTATTTTTCTGTCATTTTGTGGAGAATTTATAGTTCATAAAGTTTTCTTAAATATTATAATTTTTATAAGTGTTTACTTTCAGAAATTCTATATCAAAACAGCATATTTTCTATTTCTCAATCATGTTCAACAATTTCTATCTCTTAATCATGTTTTAGTCTACAATTTAAGAAAATTCCAAATTTTTCAAAAAGTGATAATTAAAAAACCCTTTTGACTTCTAGATATTTAATATCATTGTTATTGTAAGGAATTTTATTTTTAATAAGGATTTATTTAGTTTTAATACAACTAGTACAAATGTCAGAGGGCTCAATATATTTCATCAACAATCTGCTTGTGATATTTACATGTGGATGAATATTGGTATGTAGACCCAAAACTTCTTGATTTCTCTGGGAGATAACCAGGGAGCAGCATTCCTGGACCCCAATTTTAGAGGACAGACCCCTCACCCCAGCAGAGCTAACAAAATTACATGAAGCTACCTCAAGCTATGTGGCCTTGGAAATTACTGAAAAGTTCTGTTAAATATAGGCCCAGCAGTTTCTCTACTTGACCTCACTCTCTCTGCGTAGCATAACACTCTGTTTTTGTCTTCATAACCAGTTATTTAATTAATGAAATACTTAAAGATTATTTTAATTATAAACGTACATACATAGCTGGTATCCCTGTAAGAGTTATCAGGAAAATGTTTAATTAAATCAACAATTTATAAGAATCACAAAAAGAATTTGAATTAATTCATTAATTTTTATTGCCTAATGTATATTCCATTAATAATATAGTTAGATTTCACTTTTTAAGTCCCTTGAGAAATGGATAGAAATTGTGTGATGATGATATTGAAACTCAGTTGTGCTCCCTTTAAAATTTCTTTAGCTGTTCTACTTACAAGTGGCATATATTTAACTAAGTACTTTATTTATTTCAAGTAATACTTTATCCTTCCCCATCATTTTGTGGTGATAAAGGCTTGTTTTTGTTTATTCATTTGTTGCATCCAGATATCCTCCAGAATTCCTAGGCTTTACCCCCTTTGAATATTCTTATTAGATTATTATATTCAAGTTTTACTGGTAGATCACTCTATCTAGATGACCAAGAAATAAATTTACTGAAGCAAAAATGGAAAAAAATTTGCAGAAAGGCTTTTCAAGCATTAACATTCAAGTAGTAAATAGGGAGAGAAAAGAATACAATGTGAGCATGAATGTGTCTCCAAAATGTAAATTAGATGTATTGTGGAACACAGTTGAGAGGTCTATGAGTAGGAAAAGAGACCTAGAGAAATCATGCAAACTGTAGATAGAATACAGTCATCTTAAACTAAAAAAAAACCAAAACAAAAAACAAGCAGGAATGAGAATATTAAACTTTGTTTAAAATATTATAGATTTAACAAATATAACCTTAGGCTTAAATGTTTTGCAACATTTGTGCAACAGTCAAGGCCAATAACCAGTATCAACCTTGATAAACATGAAAATAGAACTGGAAGGTTTTTTTTCTCTAATTCAGAAAATGTGCTGGGCAAAAGAAAACAGTTATTAGTAGATAGCAAAACTAGGTTCTAGGCCTGATTGCTACAGATCCATTTTATGACCAAGGTAACTGACTTCTCTGAGACTTACTTTTCTCATCTTTGAAATGGGAGGATGGGATTGGATGATCTCTGAACCTTCTTGGAGCACAATTATTTCATCTTGATATGAAGCAGAAGAAAAGGTTTCACAAGCCATAGATCAGACATTTTATGTTTATTTTTCTTTTTCTTTGTCTCGTTCTCTTGTTTCCCCTCTCTCCCTCTCTCCCTCCTTGCTCCTCTCTTTGTTTATTCTACTTGTAGCCACTACTTCCTCCCCTTTTTCATTTTTTCCTTTTTTTTTCTGGCAGAAAAGACATAACAGATAAGTTTAACATTAGTGGTTGTTTTGTGACGGACTTTTTGGAAACTAAAAGAGGTCACAGGAAAGGTTGTGTCCAGATGTGGAAAAGGCTTCAAGAGCTATTGCTCATTGTCTGTTTCTGGAAAAGAGCAGCACCCAGGAAGCCAGCTTAGACTGCTTCTGCGGCCAGCCATGGGATTGGCTTTGTTCAGACGTGTTCACATAGATGGAAAGCAGCTGATTTATTTTGTCAGCCTCCATATGTGAAAACCCCCAAATTGCTTTGATTATACCAATACAGGAAGAAGATTATGAAGGGAAGAGAAACAAATTAATCCACTTTCTTTGGGAGAGAGCTGGGATAGTTTTTAAAGGTCTGCGCTGAAGCAAAACAAGTTTCTTAAAGACAAAAAAGAAAATTCTCTGGCATGAATTAGTCACATTTATGTGCAGAATGTAAGACTGCTGAATACCGAGAAAAAAGCTGCCTGTATTTATAGAACAGGACAGATAGCAAACTAAAAAATTATACCACCCAAAATGAAATAAAGCAAATGGAACCCTTCCCCCGTAACCCCCTCCCTGGATATCAAGGCAGACATTTCAAGGCATTCTTATATGCATTAATTATGTTATTCTCCATGGCAGTGCAAAATCATGAAAAGAGAAAGAGGCCTTTAAACACTCTCTGCTCTGGGACTGAACTATACCATGTGTATTCACATTAGAAAGAAATACACAATGCATATAAATATGACACACAAAAGAGGACTGAAACCCCATCTTGCCTTACAGATACTCTGTTTTGAATCGAGTTAGGGTGATCCATATGCTAACAAAATGTTATACTAGGAAATAAGTTCTTGAACCCGTACAAGAGGGGTAATAAATACAATTTTTTTCAATAGTTCTCTTCTATTTCTTGTCAAGAAAGCGGGGGGGAGGGAGGAGAGAAGGAAAGTAGGGAGAGAATAGTATTGCCAGACAAAGCCAGGACATTTCAATACTTCTAGACTGAGTCTAGTTCTGAGTGTTTTTTTTTTTTTTTTTTTTTTTTTTTGCGGTACGCGGGCCTGTCACTGTTGTGGCCTATCCCCTTGGGGAGCACATGCTCCGGACGCGCAGGCTTAGCGGCCATGGCTCACGGGCCCAGCCGCTCCGCGGCATGTGGGATCTTCCCGGACCAGGGTCGTGTCCCCTGCATCGGCAGGCGGACTCTTAACCACTGCGCCACCAGGGAAGTCCGTTCTGAGTGTTTTATCTGGGATAATTACTTCAATCCTTAGCTTCAGTTTGATTTCTAAATATTTGGGGGCCGTGTGGAGTTTATAAAAATACTTTATAATGGGCAATAATTTATTTAATGAAATTTCAACACTGAATATGAGCTCCAAATATATGTGTTCATTTTCTATAGAAACAGAATTACAGTTTTGTGAATAAATTTTCATTTGTAGTTTGCAAGACATATCAAGAAATCTGAAGGCCAGAAAATTCCTAAAGTTGAGTTGCAAATATCAATTTATGGAGTAAAAATTCTAGAACCCAAAACAAAGGTAAGGCTCATTTTTAAACATCGGAAGCACTCTACTCTTGAATTAATTGCAATTATGCTCCTATTTTAATGAGTATTTTAAAATGTTTTACCATTTGAAACTGTTGAGTTCTCAGTTAACTACAATTTAAAACTCTATAGGATTTATAGGGGAAGAAACAACATTTGGAATTGCTTTCTGAATGGTTTGTTCTGCAGCCTATGTTTGGGATATAAAAATTTATATTAAAAGTGTATTCAACGGTATTTGGTCTTGTATTTAGGAATTTTTCTTCATAAGCTTGAATGAGATGCATGTAAGTGTGGTTCACTGAGTATGAAAGAAGACAAAAGCTGTATGCTGTTTATTAAAATGTCCTGGACCGACTGTTATTGCCTGTAGACATAATCAGTGTGTATTAGTTTACTAAGGCTGCCATAATAAAATACCACAGTCCTGGTGGCTCAAACAATAGAAATTTATTTCTCACAGTTCTGGAGGCTGGAAATCTGAGATTAAGCTGACAGCAGCAAGCTTGGTTTCCTCCGAGTCTTCTCTCCTTGGCTTGCAAATGGCTGCCCTCTTGCTGCCTCTTCACGTGGTTGTCTGTGCATGCATACTCCTGTCTCTTTGTATGTCTTATTTCCTCTTCTAAGGACACCAGTCAGATTGGATGAGGGTTGACTCTAATGACCTTATTTTAACTTAATCACCTCTTTCAAGCCTTATCTCCAAACCCAGTCACATTCTAAGGTACGGGGAGTTAAGGCTTCAACATATAAATTTGGGGGGACATAATTCAGCCCATAACACAGTGTAAACTTAAGGTTCTTGTATTTGAGAGCTTCCCCCCCTACAGATCCAATGGAAAAAAATTGGAAAATATAATCTATTCTAGATTCACATTTATTAATATGTACTTACTGTGGATGTAATTGTTTTCACCTAAATTGCATCAAAAATAACTGAGACATTTGCAAAAATAAGTCCCACATACTATCTTAGCCTACAGAATCAGAATTGCCATGGAAATTTTGCATTTATAATATGTTTTAGGACAACTGGACAATGGCATGGATGCACCCACAGTTATTGTTCAATTCCAAAATAAAGAACAATTGCATTCTTTCAAACCTCTCAAGCCAAGAATCTAAGACCTCCCTCAACTGTTCTAATTTCCTCCTATTCTCCACACTCAATATTAAATAAAAACAAAGAATTGGAGACCACTTTTGTTATGGTTATCCCAAAGTAACTATTGCTGAGGTGGCTGAAAGCAGACAAAAGAAGTGATGAAAGGATAGTGGGAGGTCTGGTCTATTCAAGCTCATGTATATATATATACACGGTTTGCTGGGAAACAAGGCAGTTGAAATTATGGCTGAGATTAACTCATTAGGCAGATGGTAGTTACAAAAGAACAGTAGGCTAAGGAAGCAGTAAGTTACAGAGTGACAATGTAGTCAAAAATGTAGCAACCAAAGTGTAGTCTTATATGCAATTAAAAAGAAAAACAATCCTAGTACTGTATTTCCTTTTTTAAACTAAGTGGATATATAGTGGCAAATGTCCAGGTAGAACAAGTCATTTGTAGGCCATGTTCCTGTTTATTTCTTCTAAACCATATAGATCCCTTTTGGAATGTATGTGTGTGTAATTAATTCAATCTTTTACATGAATTTTAGGACTTGTCAAAGCACACCTTGAAATATGTAAGGCTGATAATACACTTTACGTATCATCTACATGTGTTCTTGTTCGTTTTGATTCAAGTCTACCCATAATATACCCTAAGCTATAAAAATTTCACCAATACCATAATCTATAAATTATAATCTACTAAACCATTCTCCTATTATTGAACATTTAGAATGCTTCAAATTGTTCATTAATTAATAACAAAATTTAAGTATTTAGAAAATACCAATATGATTAAATGCAGTATATAAAGAGAACGTCATTAGTGTTTAGAATCAACAGTTTAATAATGGCATATCTTTACAAATCACAAAATATAGAGACTTAAGGATACTGCAAGATGACTAACACTGATTTAGTATGTGGGGTGTGTGTGTGCGTGTGTGTATTTAAAAAGACACAAAGAAGCAGATCATGGGAAATGCATATGTAGCAAATGTTAACCGTTTGTGATTCTGGCGCCCACATAATAAGACTCCCATAATAATGAGTTTTCTGTTTTCAACCTGTCAACTGTATCATTATGTTCCCTAAACTTTTACTGTCAAATCTCTATGCCTCTCCCAACCTAAACCCCACTTACAAAACATCAGTGAGTTGGGATTCAACTCTGTGATTAGCCAACTGACTTTTGTTCATGGTATTTCTTACCCAAATCAGTAACACCAATGCTTTTCTTCCCTGTCCCAAAGTCTCAATTTCCTATAACTAATAGCTAATTTTAAAGAGACCCAATTTAATTTTTTCCCAAAAAAGTAAGTTTTCCAAACTTTTAACCAGAAAGAAACATCTCTATTTTCATCCCTGCCAGACTTGAAGAGTGATCTTGGAGTTTTAAAATCTTTGAAATGTCTTATAAATTCTATTATATTACATATGGATAGACAGCAACTGACCCTTTACTCATATATCACATGTGAATATAGAGTGTCTGACTCTTTACCTATTATAGAATATACCATTTTTTGAATCCATAAAAACATATAGGTAATCTAAAAAAGTGATTACCAGCTCTTCTGGGCATTAGTGCCCCTAGGAGGCTCCTGAGAATGCCACTTGCTGGAGACCACCCAGGCCTTTCAGATTCAGAATCTATAGAACAAGACTTAGTATCTATAATATAAAAAACAAGAAAACCTCCCCAGGTGCCTCTGATACAGCCTGTTCACAGATATGCATTTAGGAACCACTATTTGAGGAGATGTGAGTGAATCAGAAATAATCTATCATATATTTTATTTTGGGTATAAGCTGTAATTTAGGAAAAAAAATAATTAAATATGATGGTCCTAAGATAAATTTATTTATAGTAAAACATACATGTTTGCTATACATTTATATAGTAAATATATTTATATATTTAAAAATTTATTCTTAACCAAATGGACTTGATAGAAAATAGACCATTTTTCTATACCATTTGGATGGATGAAAATGGAAGTGAAAAGCAATCTCAGTTGACTCCAATATCTTTCTTCCTGTGTCTTTTCACCTTTTGCTTTTCTCACTTTTCCTCCAAATGGAGATTTTGCATTACTGGAAAAAGGTGGTATAGGTGAATTGGGGATTTACTTATGTTTTGTTCCAACTCCAATAATATATCGTCAGTGTTAAAGGATAATTATGTTCTCACTGTGCTTAATTGTATTCCTGAGTCTCTTTATCCTGTCTCACCAGAAATCAGTACTATATCATAAAGATGTATCACAACAACAAAAATTCACAAAAGTAATAAAATTATAAGTTTCAGCACCCTGGTCTTCTTTTGTAGAAAGATACCTCTTGCCAGTCTAGACAAAACTTAAGATGATTCCCAACTGTCATAACCAAAGGCTTTCTGTGATCACATTGGTTGGTGAGTGAATGAGGAACTGCATAGGTTTCACCACCAGCTGTGTAAATGATGTGTTTTCATGTTAAATACTTGTAATTTCTCCTATAAATGGAAAAAAATGAATCATTTTTCTATATTGTATAGCAGTGATGTGTCCTTTTTATGTTTAACATGATTATACAGTTAGTAAACTGGCGCAGACTTGCTGTCAGTATTTGGGAGCTATAGTACAGCTGAAGGCCATCGTTTGACTGTATTAATAATAAAACAAAGATATGCCAGTGAGAAAAAGACTGGTCAATCAGGCAAAGTGTAGGAGAAGGATAGTCTCAGACAAACGTGGTCAGTGTCCATCTCAGCACTAACCACAAGAGAGGAAAGATGACTTCATCAGAAGCCTTAGTAAGTTGTTTACAATCATACAGTATACAGCTTCATTTTAATTTTCATGCTTGCAAACAACCCTTTGATGACTTACCATTTGTTTTGTATGCAGTCAAGAATGCAGGCTGTAGACAAATTCTCTTAGCATTTATTTGTTTAACTTGTTATATGTACTCATTTTCTGTGTGAAGGGCAGTAATGTGAATCAGAGTGATAGAGAAAATCTCAGCAAGCTGGCACGTCAAACCCTGAACTTGGAAGGATGTAGTGACAGATGCTATAGTTGCAGTATATGATGTGTGTGTGTGTGTGTGTGTGTGTGTGTGTGTGTGTATATATATGCAGTATTTATCTTTCTACTGATTAACAAGGTTGATTCAGCAATTTAGAAGCTGGATGTCTAGATCTTCTTCATTCATTGCTCCAATGGAAAACATTACAGAAGTTGCAAGGATGATTTCCTTAGACAGAAGAGTTTCAAGAGTGTATGAGTTACCATGAAGACATGTAATATGTAGTATGTTTCATATGAAATTGTGTACAAATGAAGTTATGTTTTAAACTGTAATGTTAGTAGCAGTAAGATAAAATGAAAAGTATTCTGGTTAAAAAGGGTTCTGCTAATTCTGTAACCTTGTGGAAGCATCTTAATCTCTCTAGACCTCAATATCCTCCTAACTAAAATTGCACAATTTAAAGTAATGGTCTCTGAATCCCCTGTAGCTCAGGAAGCCCATGAACCTCTGATCCTCTTTTCCCTTCTGTTTTTCTAAGTGCTATTGAAATGACTATCTTAGTTTAATCCTGACTCAGGAGGTTTATCTCATTACGTGTTTGTTTAAGTTTGAAGTGTATGTAATTATAAAATCAAGGAATGACAGATGATGTTTCATAAGTTGTATGTTATTAGCACAGCTGGTATAGCAGAAAATGGAAAAAAAAATCTCTTCAACTATGTTTATTTTCATCTGTGTTCACAGGAAGTTCAACACAATTGCCAGCTTCACAGAATATCATTTTGTGCAGATGATAAAACTGACAAGAGGATATTCACTTTCATATGCAAAGATTCTGAGTCAAATAAACATTTGTGCTATGTATTTGACAGTGAAAAGTGTGTAAGTATGCCAGATGTTTTAGGGTGGTTTGTTCTGCTCTACAAGCCAGGAATTATCTTGTTTCTGACATTAGTAAAGTATTTGGAAATGAATAAGTTCTGCAAATACTTAACTACACTAATAGATTCATCCTGTCATGAGAATATGCTTCAGGATTTCATCCTTAACTAAATTCTCATGTTCATGGGCACAAGCTTTCATGCAAATTTCTTTTCTTAGAATGTCATGCTTATGTTATACATTTGTCTTATAATCACTTGATTTATTTGAAATTTTAAACTCAAATACAATTTAGTAATATGCATATAATGCAAAAGAGTAATTGCGACCAAAGTATTGATTTTTTTTTTTTCTGGAATGTGATGGATCTGATGAAAATAAATATTTTAAACTCCAGGAAATGAAATGTGTATGCCTTCTCAAAAAAGTCTCCAATACTTTGAAAATCTGGTTCTTGATTTTCATTATTCAGAAAACTTAATATAATGAAAGGTGGTAGAATTGTATGGGCGTGTGTTTGTGCCTGTGTATGAGCTTGAGAATGTAATCTAAAGTTCTTAGCAAGTAAGAACAATTAGAGAATTCCAAAGTTAAGTTCACTAACAGTTCTTTAATCATCTGGAATCTTAAGGAAAACCCAATGTCTTGACTACAAGCATAAGCTAATGCTAATCATAACCTAGTCCGAGGTTCTGTTATAAAACATAAGATGTGAATTCCAAGCACACATTGTAGCCTTTGATAGCTTTAATTGAGGAAGAACATCTAACCTCAACAACATGATTGCCTTAGACAGAAAGAAACAATTTATTTATTTGCTCATTTTTAATACTGTCAAAAATAGCAGGGACTAATATTATCACTATTATATAATTTATTTCTCTGGTTTCAGTACGTGAGCTTCTTAAAAACAAATACTTTTATTTGTCCATGTAACTCCTGCGTCAGGTGAACAATAGATGCTCAATGAATTTTTTTCCTTAAAGAAAAGACTATGTGGACAAATTTACAAAAGATACAGCAAGTTATTATCTGTATCTTTTAAACTGTAGTTCTTTAAACAGGCAAACTAATGTGCTAAGCTACTCCGCATCATAACATGTTTTGAGAATTTGATGAATATTATGAAACATCTCATCAGAAAAATATGCTTATCCATATAAGACAATATTATGTGAACAATATGGCATTTTATATGAAATTAAAAAGTTGTTTTTGAAATGTATCCTATCGAATGAATGCATTATATTTAATGTCCCAAATGCTTCTTAACCATAATTGCTTGCAAATGTTTTCTCTGTGATTGAGAAGATTAAGGTTGATACTTATTGAATATCTTCTATGTGTAAGATATTATAACCTTTTACCACTTATGACAAACAGTAAATTCAGTTGCCCTTCTTTCTTGTCTTACACATGGGAATAAACTTCCTTGGGGTCCTTTGAAATATTCATAACCCAAGTCCATTATAAATACTAGTCTTCTTATAACGTTATGTCACATGTTTTATCTTTCTTTGATCTCCAAATTTATTACATGATTATTTAAAATATAAGCTTGCTAGAATTCCCATGAACTTTTATTGATTTCAAAGTATAAACTCTGTTACTCCCTGATCATAATTGTTTGTAACTGATTTCCAGAATTTCAGTTCCTTGACCCATTATTCCTCTCTGGATATACCATATTAGCTTTCTTTTTTCTTGAAGGTTGAAAATATTTTCTTGAAGCCTACAGCAGTGGCTCACAACCATTAGTGTGCATAATGGAGGACCCTTTACAATACAGCTCATTGGTTCCCACTACAAAAAATAAGTTCATATTGATTCGTGCTGGAGCTCAGGAAATCTACATTTAACAAGTCCACCAAGTGATTCTGCTGCAGGTAGATGGAAGTCTGAGCTTTGAAAAGCAAGGATCCAAGATATCTCTCCAACTATAAGTTGGCATCACTTTCATTAGCTTAAAGAGGACATGTTTCCTCAAAGTTTCATTATATCATTTTCACCTCAAAGTTTTATTTGCTCTAATTATAACAATGTCTATATTCATAAAATTGATTTTATATGTATGCAGAATTTTGAAATACCATCCTCTCTAACTCTCATTTCCTAGTTATTGAAAATTAAAACAGGAAAATAAATTATGGCCCGATTAACACAACTCTTCCTCTTACTTTAAGAAACCAAAGCTTGAGAAGTTGAGTGACTTTCCCAAAGTTACAAAGCTAGGAGATAACAGAATCAGGATTGAGATTTAATACCTTGAATTGCCATTGTAACATCTATCCAGTCATGCTATCTTACTCCCAAACTGTGACCTGTTCCAGGGGCCTTGTCTTATATATTCATTATATTTTATCCTTTCAGTACTTCCATGAAATTGTTGAGAGTTTGAAAGATAGATGAAGCCCCTCTTAGCATGCCATGAGACTGGAGTTCACTACTTTGTTAACATGTTGTGTTAATGAGTCTCCTTCCATGGTGACAATGAGGATAATGTGGGGAGCTAGAGTACCCAGCCCTGCTAAGCAGTAATGAAGAGAGGCCAAATAAGGAAGCTAAGCTTCTATCCCCACCAGGCAGTAATGAGGCAATGCTCTCCCATTCCCATTCCCCTACTGGAACCGTGTCAGAGAGAGCCACCCAAACACAAAGTTTAAATAATTTCCAGCGTCTCATAACATAATATCTAAAATATCCAGGGTTCACTTGAAAATAACTCATCATATCAAGAATTGGAACATAAACTAAATGAAAAAAGATGACCAATAGATCTCAACACTGAGATGAAAGAGATATTAGTTACCAGACACAAGTAACAAAACCAGCCAACATAAAAATAATAAAATAAACCATTACAATCACACTTGAAACAAAAAGTAGAAAGTATTATCAAAGAAATAGAAAATCAAAGCAAAGAAATTGAAGATATAAAGAAAACCCAACTGAGAATATTAGAGCTGAAAAATACGATAGTCGAATAAAAAATGCAATATATGGGCTCAGAAGGGAGAGGACAGAAGAAAGAATCAGCAACCTAGAAGATCAAAAAATAGAAAATGCCCAATCTGAACAACACAGAGATAATAAGCATACACATATGTATGCACACAAACATGTGCACACAGGCATACACACAAAACAATACAAAAGCAAAAAACAAAACAGAACTTCAGGGACCTGTGGGACTATAACAAAATGTCTAACATTCATGTGTCATCAGAGTTCTGGAAAGAGAGAGAAAAAAAGGTAGCCTTGAAAAAAACACATGAAGAAATAATAGTTGCAAACTTCCCAAATTTGGCAAAAGACATAAACCTATAGATTCAAGAAACTGAATGAACTCCAAACACGATAAACCCAACTAATTCCACACCAAGTCACATCATACATAATCAAACTTCTGAAAACTAAAGACAGAAAAACCTTGAAAGCTGCAAGAGATAAACTAGTCCTTACCTATAGCAGAAACATCAATTCAAATGACAGTGTATTCCTTATTAGAAACCATGAAGGTGAGAAGGAAGTCACAGTATTTTTTTGAGTGCAAAAAAAAAAAAAAGGAGTGCTGTCAAACCAGAATTTTATATCCAGAAAAAAACATATACTTCAGAAATTAAAGAGAAATCAAAAACTTATCAAACGAAGGAAAACTAAGATTATTTGTCACTCCCAGATCTACTCTAAGTGAATGGCTAAAGGAAGTTCTCTAAACAATAAAAGAAGGCATCTTGGAACATGAGGAAGGAAAAAAGAACAGGATAAGCAAGCATATGGGTAAATCTTTAGTTTTCTAAATTATGATTGACAGTAGAAGCAAAAAATACTTTCTGATATGATTCTAAATGAATATATAGAAAATATGTAAGGCAATTATATTATAAACAGGGAAAGTTGAAGGGATGTAAAGGGAGGTAAGGTTTCTACACCTCTCTTGAACTGGAAAAATGACAGCATTAGTAGACTGTGATAAGTTGTATAAATATAATGTGGATTCCAGAGCAACCACTAAAAAAGTTATAAAATGGGATACATTTTAAAATACTATGGGTAAATCAAAATTTTATTATAAAAATGTTTTAAAAACCCATAGAAATTCAGTAAAAAGAAAAAAACAGAAAGAAAAAATAGAAATAACAGAAAAGAAAAAAATTAAATGGAAATTTAACCTCTAATATATCAAAAATAACATTAAATGTAAGTGGTCTAAGTATACTAATTAAAAGAGATTGCTAGAGTAGATTTTAAAAAACCCAGATATATGTTGTCTTCAAGAAACTTGCTGCAAGTATAATGATACAGGTGATATAAGAAGGTTAAATATAAAATGATGAAAAAAGATGTATCATGCAAAAATTATTCTAAGAAAGCACAAGTAAGCGTATTAATATCAGGTAAAGTACACTTCAAAGTAAAGAAAATTATCAGAGACAAAGAAGGACGTTATTTAATGATAAAAGGGTCATACCACCAAGAAGAATAACAATTCTAAATTTACATGATCATATCACAGAGCTGCAAAATAAATGAAACAAAAACTGATAGAACTGAAAAGAAATATGGGGTAAATAGACAAATACAAAATTATAGTTGGAGCCTTCACCACCACTTTTCTTAAAATTAATAGAACAGCTAGACAGGAAATCATCAAGAATATAGAACTCAACAACATCAGCAACCAATGGAATCTAATTAGCAACTAAAGAGAACTTCATTCAATAACAACAGGATGCGTATTGTTTTCCAGTGCCAAAGGAACATGTACCAAAATAGACCATATCCTGGGCTACAAAGCAAACATCAAAAGTTTAAAAGAGTTGAAATGATAAAGCATGGGTTCTCTGACAACAAAGAAATCGACCTAAAAATTAATAACAGAAAGATAACAGGAAAGTCTTCAAAAACTTGGAAGTTTTGTTTTTCCATATGTCAAAAAGGACATCACATTTGTAAACATTCCATATGTTAAAGAGGAATCTTTAAGAAGAAAAACTTTAAATGTGTGAACTATATAGAAATGAAATAGAACATATCAGCATTTATGTGATTCAGCTAAAACAGTTTTGAGAGAGAAATTTTAACAACTAACTTAAAATATTTGAAAGCAGAAAGTTTCAAATTAATAATCTAAGCTCCCAGCTCAAGCACTTATCAAATTAAAGTAGGCAAAAGGAAGAAAATAAGAAAGATAAGAGAAGAAAATTAATGAAGTTGAAAACAGAAACAATAGAGAAAATCAGTGAAACAAAGAGCTGTTTTTTTAAAAGATCATAAAAGTAACAAAATTTCAGTTAAGATTGGCAAAGTAAAAGAAAAAAAAAAAAGACACAAGTTACCAATATCTGGCATGAAACAGGGATTTCACTGAAGACCCTCCAGGTATCAAAAAATAATAAGAGGGTGCTATAATCAACTACCACATACCACCCAATATTAGATAATTTGAATAGCCCTGTAACTATAAAGGAAATTGAATTTATAATTTCACACTTATTAAAAGAGAAATCTCCAGTCCTAGATAGTTTCACTGGAAGAATCCATAAAATGCTTAAAGAGGAGTTAACATTGTTCAACACAAGCTATTCCAGAAAATAGAAGAGGTGAGAGAATTCCCCAAATTCATGTCATGAAACTATTATTTTCCAGACACCAAAACCAAGTAAAGATAGTGCAAAAAAAGGAAACTACAGACCAATATCCCTCAAAAATATAGATGCAAAAATTTCTAACACAATATCAAATATAATTCAGCAATATATAAAAGAATTCTACACCAAGACCAAGTAGAGCTTGTTCCTGGGATGTAAGTTTTATTCAACACAAAAAATCCAACAATATAATTAACCATATTAACAGGCTAAAGAAGAAAAGTATATGATCCTATCAATGTTTTAAAAAATATTTGAAAATAATCAATCCCCATTCATGGTTAAAAAATCTCAGAAAAATAGGAAAAGAAGGAAACTTCTTTAACTTAGTAGGATTGGGGATTTTTTTTTTTTGCTATCTGTCTCATATATAACCAAAATGTTTTTATTCTAAACAGCCAGTGAAAAACCATTAGAGTGTGTCATTTCTGTCATAGATTTGTGGATATGATTTTAGATGAATTTTAATAGCTTATATTACATGTTTATGGCAATAAATAATTATTTTCTAATATAGAACATTGTGTTTCTTGCAAAGTTAATATGATTAATATTTAATATTATTATTGGTAAAAGGAATATAACTGATATAACTGAATTTAATATATAATGAGGAATTTTAGACTTACAGGTTGCTCCCATAATCAAACTTTAGTATTATTATCCTTAAAGCATATGTAAATATATACATGTATGTAAATATATATAAAACCCATAACCTCCAGAATGATAAACAACTTATAGTTGTTACCTCCATGAAGACTAGAGGGGACCAAGATTAAAGTTAAAGAGCTAAAGGAAACTTTAAATTTATCTGTAATGGTCAAAGACTTTAACGTGGATTATACATATATTCAGGGAATTAAAGGAAAAGAAGGTAGTAATAAGTAAACATGAAAATTTCAGCATAGAAATATCAAATATAAAAAATAATTAAATGGTTAGGTAGAATAGCTGAAAAGAAAAAAAATAAGCTTAACATCAGATTTAGGATGGCAGAAAAAATGGTCAGTAATCTGGAAGATAGATGAGAGAAATTATCCAATCAAACAAACAGAGAATATAAATAATAATAATAGTATTGAATAACAGAGCCATAATCACCTGTGGACAAGATAGAGTTCTAACATATGTGAAACAAAAATCATAAGAAGACAGGAGAGAGAAGGTAAGAAAGAAAAAAAGTACTGTCTGAAGAATTCCCAAATGTGGTGAAAACTGTCAATTTACAGATTTGAGAAACATGAAAAACTTCAAGCTGAATAAATTATAAAGAAAACTACCTGTAATTATATCACAGACTATCTATAAGAGAGTTGGAGAGAGAAAGAGAGAGCAAGAGAATGATTGAGGGAATGAATGGATCTTGAAATCATCCAGAAAATTTTTTAGAAGACATATCTTTACATACAGATAAAAAAGTAGTATGAATGGCAGCTGACTTTTCATTAGTATCAGTAGAGGCCAGAGGAGAATATAACAATACCTTTAACATGCATAAAGTAAAGAGATGTCATAACAGAATTTTACACCCATTGAAGGCTAAAAATTTAAGTCAAAATATTTTGAGATAAATGAAACTGGAGTGATTTATTACTAGCAGAACTGTGCTTCAAGGTATGCTAAAGGAAGTTCTTTAACCCAAAGGGAAATGACACAAAAAGGAAATTCAAATGTGCAAAAAAGGATAAAGAAAAAAAAGCACTGGAAAAATTGTGACTAAATATCCATTCTTTAAAACAGAACTGGTTAAAGCAAAAATTGTAGCCTTGTATCATGATGTTAACAAATGACAGTAATAGCACAAAGGATGTATATATACTATTGGACTTAATAGACTTACACTATTTCAAGGGTGTTATTATTTATGTGAAATGATACCATATTAACTCTAAGTGGGCTCTGGTAACTTAAGGATGCATATTGTAATCACTAGAGCAATCCACTAAAAGTAATTCAAATGCATATAGCTAAAAGCCTATAGAGGAAATGTAATGGAAAATAATTATTTTAATGAAATTTAAAGAAGGCAGGGAAAGAACAGCAACATAAAAGCAGGTGGACCAAATAGAAAATAAAAAACAACATAAATGTAAAAATATACCAATCAAAGGCTGAGATTATCAGGCAGCAATTTTAAAACTGTCCAACTGTTTGTTCTCTAGAAAACACACACTTTAAATATAAAGACAAATATAGGTAAAAAACACAAGATTGAAAAAACATATGCCATGCAAGCAATAAGTGTGAGAAAGTTGGTGTGGCTATACTCATATCAAAAAGGTGAGTCCAAGGCAAGGAATATTACCAGACATTGAGATAAAGCCCACAAAGATTAAAGGACTACTGTGTTTCATTTAATAACACTGATTTTTAAGAAATGAAGGAGAAAATCTAACAATTACAGGAAGATAAAGACAAATTGACACCCACAGTCATAGATGTTACTGCCATTCTCAGCAATTGACAGAGGAAATAGAAAAAAATAAACTTACAAAAAATGAAAAAATAATATCCACCACTTTGATCTAATTGACATGTTAGATTATCCCAAGCAACAAGAGTACAGTTTCTTTTTTTTAATTTAATTTAATTTATTTTTTTATACAGCAGGTTCTTATTAGTCACCAATTTTATACACATCAGTGTATACATGTCAATCCCAATCACCCAATTCAGCACACCACCATCCCCACCCCCCAGCGGCTTTCCCCCCTTGGTGTCCATACTTTTGTTCTCTACATCTGTGTCTCAACTTCTGCCCTATAAACCGGTTCATCTGTACCATTTTTCTAGGTTCCACATACATGCGTTAATATACAATATTTGTTTTTCTCTTTCTGACTTACTTCACTCTGTATGACAGTCTCTAAGTCCATCCACGTCTCAACAAATGACTCAATTTCATTCCTTTTTATTGCTGAGTAATATTCCATTGTATATATGTAGCACAACTTCTTTATCCATTCGTCTGTTGATGGGCATTTAGCTTGCTTCCATGACCTGGCTATTGTAAATAGTGCTGCAATGAACATTGGGGTGCATGTGTCTTTCTGAATTATGGTTTTCTCTGGGTATATGCCCAGTAGTGGGATTGCTGGATCATATAGTAATTCTATTTTTAGTTTTTTAAGGAAACTCCATACTGTTCTCCATAGTGGCTGTATCAATTTACATTCCCAACAACAGTGCAAGAGGGTTCCCTTTTCTCCACACCCTCTCCAGCATTTGTTCTTTGTAGATTTTCTGATGATGCCCATTCTAACTGGTGTGAGATGATACCTCATTGTAGTTTTGATTTGCATTTCTCTAATAATTAGTGATGTTGAGCAGCTTTTCATGTGCTTCTTGGCTATCTGTACGTCTTCTTTGGAGAAATGTCTATTTAGGTCTTCTGCCCATTTTTGGATTGGATTGTTTCTCTTAATATTGAGCTGCTGAGCTGTTTATATATTTTGGAGATTAATCCTTTGTCCGTTGATTCATTTGCAAATATTTTCTCCCATTCTGAGGGTTGTCTTTTCTTCTTGTTTATGGTTTCCTTTGCTGTGCAAAAGCTTTGAAGTTTCATTAGGTTCCATTTGTTTATTTTTGTTTTTATTTCCATTACTGTAGGAGGTGGATCAAAAAAGATCTTGCTGTGATTTATGTCAAAGAATGTTCGTCCTATGTTTTCCTCTAAGAGTTTTATAGTGTCCGGTCTTACATTAAGGTCTCTAATCCATTTTGAGTTTATTTTTGTGTATGGTGTTAGGGAGTGTTCTAATTTCATTCTTTTACATGTAGCTGTCCAGTTTACCCAGCACCACTTATTGAAGAGACTGTCTTTTCTCCATTGTATATCCTTGCCTCCTTTGTCATAGATTAGTTGACCATAGGTGCGTGGGTTTATCTCTGGGCTTTCTATCTTGTTCCATTGATTTATGTTTCTGTTTTTGTGCTAGTACCATATTATCTTGATTACTGTGGCTTTGTAGTATAGTCTGAAGTCAGGGAGTTTGATTCCTCCAGCTCTGTTTTTTACCCTCAAGACTGCTTTGGCTATTCGGGGTCTTCTGTGTCTCCATACAAATTTTAAGATTTTTTGTTCTAGTTCCGTAAAAAATGCCATTGGTAATTTGATAGGGATTGCATTGAATCTGTAGATTGCTTTGGGTAGTATATTCATTTTCACAATATTGATTCTTCCAATCCAAGAACATGGTATATCTCTCCATCTGTTGGTATCTTTAATTTCTTTCATCAGTGTCTTATAGTTTTCTGAGTACAGACCTTTTCTCTCCCTAGGTAGGTTTATTCCTAGGTATTTTATTCTTTTTGTTGCAATGGTAAATGGAAGTGTTTCCTTAATTTCTCCTTCAGATTTTTCATCATTAGTGTATAGGAATATAAGAGATTTCTGTGCATTAATTTTGTATCCTGCAACTTTACCAAATTCATTGATTAGCTCTAGTAGTTTTCTGGTAGCATTTTTAGGATTCTCTATGTATAGTATGATGTCATCTGCAAACAGTGACAACTTTACTTCTTTTCCAATTTGTATTCTTTTTTTTTTCTCTTTCTTCTCTGACTGCCGTGGCTAGGACTTCCAAAACCATGTTGAATAATAGTGGTGAGAGTGGACATCCTTGTCTTGTTCCTGATCTTAGAGGAAATGCTTTCAGTTTTTCACCATTGAGAATGATGTTTACTGTGGGTTTGTCATATATGGTCTTTATATGTTGAGGTAGGTTTCCTTTATGCCCACTTTCTGGAGAGTTTTTGTCATAAATGGGTGCTGAACTTTGTCAAAAGCTTCTTCTGCATCTATTCAAATGATCATATGGTTTTTATTCTTCAATTTTTTAATATGGTGTATCACATTGATTGATTTGCATATATTGAGAAATCCTTGCATCACTGGGATAAATCCCACTTAATCATTGTATATGATCCTTTTAATGTGTTGTTGGATTCTGTTTGCTAGTATTTTGTTGAGGATGTTTGCATCTATATTCATCAGTGATATTTGTCTGTAATTTTTTTTTTTCTTTTGTAGTATCTTTGTCTGGTTTTGGTATCAGGGTGATGGTGGCCTCATAGAATGATTTTGGGAGTGCTCCTTCCTCTGCAATTTTTTGGAAGAGTTTGAGAAAGATTGGTGTTAGCTCTTCTCTAAATATTTGATAGAATTCAGTTGTGAAACCATCTGGTCCTGGACTTTTGTTTGTTGGAAGATTTTTAATCGCAGTTTCAATTTCATTACTTGTGATTGGTCTGTTCATATTTTATATTTCTTCCTGGTTCAGTCTTGGAAGGTTATACCTTTCTAAGAATTTGTCCATTTCTTCTAGGTTTTCCAATGTATTGGCATAGAGTAGCTTGTGGTAGTCTCTTAGGATGCTTTGTATGTCTGTGGTGTCTGTTGTAACTTCTCCTTTTTCATTGATTTGAGTCCTCTCTCTCTTTTTCTTGATGAGTCTGACTAAAGGTTTATCAATTTTTTTTATCTTCTCAAAGAACCAGCTTTTAGTTTTATTGATCTTTGCTATTTTCTTTGTTTCTATTTCTGCTCTGATCTTTATGATTTCTTTCCTTCTGCAAACTTTGGGTTTTGTTTGTTCTTCTTTCTCTAGTTCCTTTAGGTGTAAGGTTAGATTGTTTATTTGAGATTTTTATTGTTTCTTGAGGTAGGCTTGTATAGCTATAAACTTTCCTCTTAGAACTGCTTTTGCTGCATCCCATAGGTTTTGGATCATTGTGTTTTCATTGTCATTTGTCTCTAGGTATTTTTTTATTTCCTCTTTGATTTCTTCAGTGATCTCTTCTTTATTTAGTAATGTATTGTTTATCCTCCATGTGTTTGTGTTTTTTACTTTTTTTTCCCTGTAATTCATTTCTAATCTCATAGTGTTGTGGTCAGAACAGATGTTTGATATGATTTCAATTTTCTTAATTTTACTGAGGCTTGATTTGTGACCCAAGATGTGATCTCTCCTGGAGAATATTCCATGCGCACTTGAGAAGAATGTGTAATCTGCTGTTTTTGGATGGAATGTCCTATAAATATCAATTAAATCTATCTGGTCTATTGTGTCATTTAAAGCTTGTGTTTCCTTATTTATTTTCATTTTGGATGATCTGTCCATTGGTTTAAGTGAGGTGTTAAAGTCCCCCACTATTACTGTGTTACTGTCGATTTCCTCTTTTATAGCTGTTAACAGTTGCCTTATGTATTGAGATGCTCCTATGTTGGGTGCATATATATTTATAACTGTTATATCTTCTTCTTGGATTGATCCCTTGATCATTATGTAGTGTCCTTCCTTGTCTCTTGTAACATTATTTTAAAGTCTATTTTATCTGATATGAGTATTACTACTTCAGCTTTCTTTTGATCTCCATTTGCATGGAATATCTTTTCTGTCCCCTCACTTTCAGTCTGTATGTGTATCTAGGTCTGAAATAGGTCTCTTGTAGATAGCATATATATGGGTCTTGTTTTTGTATCCATTCAGCAAGCCTGTGTCTTTTGGTTGGAGCATTTAATCCATTCACTTTTAAGGTAATTATTGATATGTATGTTCCTATGACCATTTACTTAATTGTTTTGGGTTTGTTTTTGTAGGTCCTTTTCTTCTCTTGTGTTTCCCACTTAGAGAAGTTCCTTTAGTATTTGTTTTAGAGCTGGTTTGGTGGTGCTGAATTCTTTTAGCTTTTGCTTGTCTGTAAAGCTTTTGATTTCTCCATCGAATGAATGAGATCCTTGCCGGTTAGAGTAATCTTGGTTGTCGGTTCTTCCCTTTCATCACTTTAAGTATATCATACCACTCCCTTCTGGCTTGTAGAGTTTCTGCTGAGAAATCAGCTGTTAATCTTATGGGAGTTCCCTTGTATGTTATTTGTCATTTTTCCCTTGCTGCTTTCCATAATTTTTATTTGTCTTTAATTTTACCAATTTGATTACTATGTGTCTTGGTGTGTTTCTCCTTGGGTTTATCCTGTATGGGACTCACTGCACTTCCTGGACCTGGGTGGCTATTTCCTTTCCCATGTTAGGGAAGTTTTTGACTATAATCTCTTCAAATATTTTGTCGGGTCCTTTCTCTCTCTCTTCTCCTTCTGGGACCCCTATAATGTGAATGTTGTTGCATTTAATGTTGTCTCAGAGGTCTCTTAGGCTGTCTTCATTTCTTTTCTTTTTTTTCTGTTCCACAGCAACGAATTCCACCATTCTGTCTTCCAGGTCACTTATCCGTTCTTCTGCCTCAGGTTTTCTGCTATAGATTCCTTCTAGTATAGTTTTCATTTCAGTTATTGTATTGTTCATCTCTGTTTGTTTGTTCTTTAATTCTTCTAGGTTTTTGTTAAACATTTCTTGCATCTTCTCAATCTTTGCCTCCATTGTTTTTCTGAGGTTCTGGATCATCTTCATTATCATTATTCTGAATTCTTTTTCTGGAAGGTTGCCTATCTCCACTTCATTTAGTTGTTTTTCTGGGGTTTTATCTTGTTCCTTCTTCTGTTACATAGCCCTCTGCCTTTTCATCTTGTCTATCTTTCTGTGAATGTGGTTTTTATTCCACAGGCTGCAGGATTGTAGTTCTTCTTGCTTTTCCAGGGTATACTTTCTCTTTGAGTGCAGTGGAATGTTTACAAAGATACGTCATATCCTGGACCATATTTTAAGACTCAGTAAATTTCAAAATTGAAAATTTTACAGAGTATATTCTCTGACTACGAATTGTCAAAATGTTTTAAATCATAACACACTTCACGTAATAATAGCTCAAAGAAAGTCACAAGAGGAATTAGATTATTTTTCTCTGAATAACAACAAAATACAAAATATCAAAATTTGTAAAAGACAGTTAAAGCAGTACTTAGAGGGATATTTATAGCTTTAAATGCTTCTATGAGAAAAGATAAAAAGATTAAAAGTAATCATGCTCTTGATCTTGAGGAGTTAGAATAAGAACAAATTTAAAACAAAGTAAAAGGTAAAAATAACAATAAATAATATAATCGATGATGTTGAAAACACAATAAAGAAAATTAATAAACTAAAAGTTGGTTCTTTAACAAGGATCCTCTAAAAAGACAGATCAAGGATAAAAATAAAGGAAAGCACAAATTACCAATACCAGAAACAAAAGAGTGGATATAAGTACAGATGCTACAGTCTTTAAAAGGATACAGAGAGAAATATTAAATAACTATTATGCCAGTAAATTTGTCAAGTAAGATGAAATTGATGAATATTTGAAAAACTTGATTTAACGAAACTGAGGAAATAACAAATCTGAATATATGTGTAATTAAATTTTTTTAAAAATCTCTTGACAAGTAAAATAACAGACCCAGATAGTTTCACTGTTAAGTTCTATGAAAAAAAATTATCACATAGATGCAGAAAAAGCACAAAATTCAATCCAATTGATGACAAAATTCATAATATCCTAGGAGTAGAAGAGACGTTTCTTATTCCAATAAGGATGTTAAAAATCCTGCAGGTGATATCAAAATTAATGGTTAATTATTGAATGCTTTTCTTTAAGATTGGGAACAGGGCAAGGGTGCTTATTCTCACCACCTCTGTTTAGCCTGGTATTAGATGTCTTAGATGGTGAATAGTTCGTAAAAGAAACAAGAGGCATAAAGATTGGGAAAAAAAGTAAAACTATCTTTTTCACAGATGTAATATGAATTTTTACAAAGAAAGTCGTGTGAAAACTACAAATTACTATGATTATGAAGCAAATTTAATCACAAGATACAAGGTTAATATACAAAAATTAATTGTTTCTGTCTCCTAGAAAAAATAAAAATCTGTTTACTAAAGCATCAACAAACATGAAATAATTAGGATTTTTTGAAGAAGATATGCTGAAATCAACAAACTATTGCAGAAATTAAAGAAGAACTAAAATAATGGGAGAGAGATACCATATTTATAGGTTGGAAGGCTCAATTTAGTTAAGTGGTCAATTCCACCAAATTGATCTGTATATTCAATACAATCCTTATCAAAATCACAATGGGATTTTTGGTAGAAATAGAAAATTTGTTTTTAATATGGTGATTAAAACAGTGCAGAATAGAGAAATTAATCTTGAAAGAAAAGACCAAAGTTGGAAGACACATTTTACCTGCTTTCACAGGGTACTTCAAAGAAATTATTATCAAGATCAGGTGATATTGATGTAATGGTAGATAAATAATAAATGAACTAGATTGTAGAGACCAGAAATATCCACACATAAGTGGTCAATTGAGTTTTCCACAAATGTGACAAGACAATTTAATGGAGAAAAGAAATCTTTGATAATTGGTATTGGAACAGCTAGCTAAATATATGAAAAAATAATACTTAAAAATTAGTTCTTACTTATGCTACATAAAAATAACTTGAGATGGATAATAGATACAAAAGTAGAAGCTTTTATAGCCTGCTGCAAAACTTTCATTAAACATAGGAGAATCTCTCTATGAACTTTGAGTAGACAATGATTTCTTAGAAATGACCCCAAAAGCACTAAATATAGCAGGAGAAAAAAATGATATGTGGGACTTAATTAAAAATAAACATTTTCTATTAATCTATAAACAGTATTATAAAGTGAAATGGCAAGTCACATACATATATCTGAAAAAGAGTTTGTATCCAGAATATATAAAGAACTAAATATCAATAATAAAAAGACAAAAAAACTAATAAAAAATGGGCAAGAGACTGTCTACAGGGAGTTCATAATGAGCGGATAACAAAGGCCAATGATTACATGAAACTGGGCTAATATATTATTCAACAGGGAAATTCAGGTTACAAATACATTGCAATAGCATTACTCATCCAGTAAAATAACTAAATTAAATAGATGTCAATATCTGATGTTGGTGAGAATGTGGAG